>NC_143512.1:31072631-31407631 GCF_031878675.1 Megascapheus bottae | reverse complement strand
GAACTATATTGTGTTTTCCTTATTTTATATTATTTATTCAGTAAAAGTGCTTGTGTATTAAGTAAAAATATTTGGACACGTGTGTGTGTGTGTGTGTGTGTGTGTGTGTGTGCATGTGTGTGTGTACCATTTGAGCCACAACTCCACTTCAGTGTTATGGTGGTTAATTGGACTTAAGGGTCTTATGCACTTTCCTGTCCAGGCTGGCTTTGAACTATGATCCTCAGATCTCAGCCTCTTTGGTAGCTAGGATTACAGGTATAAGTCACAGGTGCCCAGCATGAACCCTTCTTTTAATTTCTTTGAGCTTTAAGTGTAGAGTGCTAGCCTTGGGCAGAAAAAGCTTAGGGACAGTGTCCAGGCCCACAGTTCAAGCCCCAGGGGGGAGGAAAGAAAAGATTCCTATTTTCAGTATTCAGTTTGGGTCAGTATTTTGGTCAAGATAGATTTATGCCAATGGTTGTTACTATCTTGGAATTCTAAGAGTTTCTAGTGATTTGTAGTTGATTGACAAGATTAAAGGGATAATATTCTTGGTTACTTGAAGTGGTAAATATTTAGGAAATGTGACACCAAAGAAAATGTACTGAATATCCATTTGTATATTTGTTCTAGCCTTGTTCGTGGCCCTGGGACTCTGGGGGAGGTCACAGTATTGTGGAAGTTATTCCCTTCTTCTGTGGGGGACTTTCTTGAAACAGCAGGAAAACTGACCATGCAGGATGGACAGTCTGTGGCCACTGTGGTGATACAGGTATTGATACCCTGGCTGCTATGTTCCTGTTAATTGTGCACATCCGCATGTGTGAGTGATTGTGTATGAGTGATTGAATGTAATTATGTGCAGTTCTGTCTGTGTGATTGTGTGCAGCTGGATGTCTGTGTGTGAGTACGACTGAAGTGGGGTGGGAGGAGGTAACCAGTATGGAATCTGCCACTGCTCTTAGGGACAGGGACTGGATGTATGTGTTGATGGCTGTTTGTCTGCCCCAGGCTCTGGACGATGACCTTCCGGAGGAGAAGCATTCCTATGAGTTTCGGCTCATGGCGAGTGAAGGAGCTGAGATCAGTGTCACCAGCTGCTCTGCCAACGTCACCATGGTAGCCAGTGACTCTCCCTCTGGCCGGTTTGCATTTGCACAAGAGCAACTCCAGGTGTCCGAGGAAGCACAGGAGGTGGGTGTGGAGAGAAAATGGGCATCAAGTATTCCTATCATATTGGATTAATTTCCTCCCAAAGTCATGGCATTCACATGGCTCATATGATTTCAGAAATTTGACTTTAGTTTCAGCGTCATCGTGTCAAGGAGACTCTAGTTACAGGCAACACTGTCCAGTAGCCTACATGTCCCGATCTTTGGAATTTGCTCTCCCCATAGGTCAAGGTCACCATAGTTCGCTCAGGGGGACACTTTGGTCTCGTGGTGCTCAGGTACGAGACCTTGAGCGGGACGGCAGAGGCAGGCTTGGATTTCGTGCCTGTGTCGGGGGAGCTCCTCTTTGAGGCTAGGCAGGTGGCAAAAGATCTGCGTGTTGAGATCCTGGACGATGACCAGCCTGAAGGACCCGAGGAGTTTTCTCTCACAATTACGAAGGTGGATCTGCAAGGAAGGTAAGAAAGCGAAGAGCGGGAGGGAGGGAGGGAGGGAGGGTGGGAGGATAAAAGCTGCCCTGTGTACAGATACATTGAGTCATGGAAGAATCCTTGGTCTCTCTAGATTTGTGGTGTTAGATCAGGGGATAAATGAAAAGGGAAGATAAAGGCTAAGTGCTATTTTATTTATTTATTTTTTTTGCCATTTTCTCATTTCTAATTCCATGGAAGTGGGAAGGACATCTTTAAGATGGGTGAAGTCATTCAGGGTGGCCAGGGAAATGAGCAGGACTGACCATCTTATAACTGGTGGAAGAAATAGTCTAATGCTTTCCTCCACTGACTGCCAGCTGGGGTGGCAGCTTTTGCTGGAGTGAGACACCTTCCTCTTATATAATGGAGATTGTGGTTCTTCTCTGTGGTGAAGGAGGTCAGTGCTCAATACGTTCAGGGAAAACCAGAGATTAATAATGTTTTCATCTCTGGGGTAGTGGGCAGACTTGATGGAGAGGGTGAAAATGCCCTGAGCTTCCTGAAATACCCAATAATGGAGCAGCTCTGAGATGGAACAGGCCAGTAGACTGTGCACACACAGCAAGTACAGGTCATGGGAGAGGATCTCCTCGGGAGTCTTTGAAAGTCTTGAAGGAATTCTTTGTACATGAAATATTATTTCCTTCCTTACCTTTCCTTCTCTCCTTCTTTTCCTCCCTTTCCTTCCTTCCCTACTTTTCCCTCTTTCTCCTCCCCCTTCTCTCCCTTTTCTCTTTCTTTCCTAAATTTCTTTCTTTTCTTTCTCTCTTGTGCCATCCTGGGACTTGAATTCAAAGCTTGGACCCTGTCTCTGAACTTCTTTTGCTGGAGGCTAGCAATCTATCACTTGAGTTGTTCCATTTCTGGTTTGTTTGGTAGTTTATTGGAGGTAAGAGTCTCACAGACTTTCTTGCCTGGGCTGGATTTGAACTGCAATTCTAACATCTCAGCCTCCTGAAAAGCTAGAATTATATGAGCCACCAACACCTGGTCTCATTCCATTTCCTTTTCGTTTTTTTTTTCTGTCAGTTTTGGGGATTGAAATCCGGGCCTGGGTGCTGTCCCTTAACCTCTTGGTGATGAGGCTGGTGCTCTACCACCTGGGCCACAGCACCACTTCCAGTTTTTGGAGATAAGTGTCTCATGGGGACTTTTCCGCGTGAGCTGGCTTTGAACCTGTGTCCTCAGATCTTAGCCTCCTAAGGAGCTAGGTTTGCAGGCATGAGCCACTGGTGCCCAGCTTTTACTGAATTTCTTGCATAAACTTTAAACAGTAACTTAGGTTGGGATGCGTATCCTCCCAACTGGGCAAAAATATTTTGAGTTCAAATATACTTCAAATATTCAATTTCCTGGTAATGAGTCTGGGCTGGACAATGGTGTGAATTTCTACTTATGTGAAATATGCTATAATATCACTTATAAAAATAACTTAGCTGTTGTAATTCAATAAGTACAATTTGATAAGAGTAGCTTATTCCCAGTGAGATTGTATTTGTATTATTGGTGAACTAGAACATGAACATTTCTGCATTCTTAGCACCATTTTATAAATGAATCCTGTTTGAGTTTATTTCTGGGCAACATTTTCTTCCTTTAAGATATTAATTAGATTTTTGATATGAAAAACTAAGTGGCATGATCCAGGATGTGTATTTTTATGTATTTACTAGGAAATTTGCTCGTTTGACTTTGGCTTAACATAATCATCTAACCCCCAACACTTCTCAGAATATCATTGTAACTTTTACTAAGTCACTTAATACTTTACTCCTCTGTTTCCTAATTGTATATTAGAGATAATCTTGTTTAGCTGTTTCAACACTTTTATTGGTTGTTGAACTGGGAATTGAAGGAAGGACAAAAAGAGTAAAATGGTTTAATATCATCATTTAACTTCATGAATTTAAGTGGCACAAAAACTAGGATGTAAAGCTTGTTTTAAGAGAGTGATATCACTTTAAAAATGTCTTTGCTGAGCTATGCCATTATGTATGTAAGGCACACTCTGTATTAAAGTGTACAGGCCATGATTCCAATTCAGTTCAAATATCTTCTTGAATCTTGATGGTATAAGTAGGAGTGTGACACTCATTAATTCTTTAGTGTAACCCCTGCCAGCCAACAACGAGACCTCAGGCCTTCTGGTTACTGTGGTGAAGTCTCTCAGACCTTTGCTCAGCAAATTCCAGCTCTGATTCCTAGAGGTTTGTCTTAGGATAGCTCCTTCCATATTTCCTCCTGGTTTCATTATTTTTCACCTTGTGTGGCTTCAGTAATTTTATATCAATTTTGATTCCTTATTGACATAAAAATTGGAAATAGAACAGAAAATATTTTCGAAGCACCATTTGCAGACAGAGTATCTTAAGGCTGAGAGTCTTTAGAAAGTCTTTCATAAGCCAGGTGTCAACGGCTCACATCTATAACCCTAGCTACTCTGGAGGATATCTGAGGGTCCAGGTTCAAAGCCCAGATTAAAAGTTTGTAAGACTGTTATTTACAATGAACTACCAAAAATCAGGAAATGACTCTGTGGCTCAAAGTGATATAGCACTACCTGTGAGCACAAAAACTCAAAGTCTTAAGTGCTCTGGTCTTAAGTTCAAGCCCCAGGATAGACACACACACACACACACACACACACACACACACACACACAGCATTACAGTAGTTTATAAGATCAAGACAAAATAGCTAGAAGAATCTTTCAAGTCATGATAAGCAACTACGTGTTGGCATTATTTTTTTGTTCTTCTATTTAAAATATTTGTTTCTTCTGACTTTGCAAGGGGATATGATTTTACCATTCAAGAAAACGGACTTCAGATAGATCAACCTCCTGAAATAGGAACTGTCTCCACCATTCGCATCATCATCAGACAAAATGATAATGTGGAGGGCATCATTGAACTTGACCCAAAGTATATTGCCTTGGAAGGTAGGTTCACTGGATTCACTTAAAACCTCCCCATCATAAAATGTTCACTGTGAACATGATTGTATCTAATTGCCATGCTTAGTCTGGCTGAAGGTTATGCAAGTCGATCATGTTGTCTGGTATGTCAGTGAATCCCACATTTCCGTTACAGTGGAGGAAGACGTGGGGACGGTCGCCATCCCAGTACTGAGGCTGTGTGGGACTTATGGCTTAGTGACAGCTGACTTCATCTCTCGGAGTGCCTCTGCTCTTCCCGGAGGAGTGGACTACACACTGCATGGCGGCGTGGCCACCTTTCAACATGGGCAAAACTTAACTTTCATAAATGTCTCCATCACTGATGATGATGAGAGGTTGGTAGAATAAGAATCAGTGTGTGTGTATGTGTGTGTGTGTGTGTGTGCGCGCGCGTGTGTATGTGTGTGTGTGTGTGTTTGTTCATATGCAAGGCAGGAATGTTGTAGTGCAGCCAATATGTGTAGCTCATGTCTTTAATACGTGTGCCCATGAATGACAGATGAAAAAGATTGGAGTGACATGAGGTAGGAAAAGAGGGGCTAAGGAACTCCTGTGGTTGTCATTATTGTATTGTTTCAAAAAGAGGAAACAACTTCTTATTTTCAAAAATCTAGTCTGAATGTAGAAGCATCTTTGGCTCACCCCCTTGGGCTCTGGGCTGTGAGAAAGAAGGGTTGTCTGGTTGCTATAGGAGCTGTGGTCCTAATGTCTATCAAGCTTTCATCGCAGCACCTCTCCTTACCACTTGCTGACTGACTGCTGTATGAATATGTATGACCAATTTGGAAAACGACTTGTCATTTGGACTTTAGAAGCATTTCTAATATGTTTAGATTCACAGAATTTCTCCTTCTTGTAATGCAGTGAGTTTGAAGAGTCAATTGAAATTCTCCTCACTGGAACTACTGGTGGAGCGGTCCTCGGGCGCCACCTTGTGAGCAAAATAACTATTTCCAAGAATGACTCTCCATTTGGCATTGTTCGGTTTCTCAATCAAAGCAAAATATTGATTCCTAACCCCAATTCCACAATGATTTTATCCTTGATGCTGGAACGGACTGCAGGACTCTTGGGAGATATCCAGGTATACTTCTCTTTCGTGTCCTTTTAAAGATAATTTCCCCTTATTCCTCAGATTTATTTACAACGAATGAGTGATAGTGAAAAATAACCTTTGAGAATGATGAAGTCCAGAGTAGGGTACATGGCACAAGTCTGTATTTAGGGAATGCTTGAAAGCAGGTCTGAAATTAAGCAAATGATTCTGGTAAAATTAGTCCATTTAGCAAGTATGCATGGAATGATTTCTGAGGGCATTGAGAATTCACTTGTGAACTACACAGAGCTGCTCTCTGCTTTCATAATACTCACATTAGTTTTTTTTTTTTAAAGACTTGAATGGGGAACAGATTAGAAAGATAATAATTGTGTGGTAACCATAATCTGCTCAAAGATTGCTCATAAAACTGAATGACCCACTTGTGGTTGACCTGCTAGCTGCTGGGGATAACAGCAATGCCCTGGGGATAACAAGTGAGAGTTGGGTTCAGTGGGTATTTGGACATGTGGAACTCTTTTGTTGTTGTTGTTGTTGTTGTTGTTGTTGTTGTTATTTGTTTGTCAATCTTGGGAGTTGAACTCTGGGGCTTGGGTGCTATCCCTGAGTTCTTTTGCTCCAAGACTGATACCCTACCACTGAGTCACAGGTCCGCTTCTCTTTTTCTGATGGTATACTGGAGATAAGAGTCTTACAGACTTTCCTGTCCAGTCTGGCTTCGACCTGTGACCTGTGATTCTCAGATCTCAGCCTCTAGAGTAGTTAGCCACTGGTGTCCAACTTACATGGAACTCAAGTCATTTTAAAGACTACGCTGAATGTGAATTGGATTTTATTAGGGAGACTTTAACCAGTGAATAAATGTCCCACATAGTTGTTCATCTAAAGCAGCTTACCTGAGCTACTATGAGGGGAAACGCCTTATCTGGGGTGTAAGGGAAGGATGAGCAGGAGGCCATGGCCTCTTTTAAACCCTGGGTGGCTGGGCCAATAGAGACCCAGAAGCAGAAAGACATTGAGTAGACTTTGGAAGAAAACTGGCTAAACAGGGAAGCAGAGGAAAAGAGTAATCACTTGTAGATCAAATGACCACAGAGCTCACAGTGCTGATTTCTGCGGCTCAAAATCCTACGGGGGTAGAGAGCAAAAGCAAGAGCTCTGCTTTGGCCAAGTTTGTTTGCAGTTAGATATGCTAGTGGAGAAGCTATGTTAGCCAGGGATGTGAGGGGCAGCTTGGGAGTAACTAGGGTTGTGGGTGCAGCTTTGGTACATAGAGAGGCGTGTGAAAGCATGAGACCTCAGTGTGTGAGCAGAGATGTGAAGGCTGCTTAGCAAAGTCCTGGGCCCCTGGCATATTGGAATGACAGTAGGGAAGGCCCAAAGTACAGGAGGGGAATCAGGAAAGCATGCATCACATGAATGTTACATAAGCCCAGTGATGCAGGACACACAGTGTGTGTTTTGGGAGGAAGGACTGTTGAACAGAGCAAGGAATAAGTAAAAGAAGTGCCCAGTTTTCTTTCGTCGACGATAGGAAAACATGCATATGGATTGGAGAAACTAAACCAAACATTTATTGTAATATGAACTTATCATTTCTTATGACAGCTCATGGGATTTTAAGTTCACTTTTCTATAGGAAATTGGGCAAATTTAGAAAAGACTGTACACTTCTTTTTGCATAGTCCTATTGTCTTATGATTGGCTAGGCTGTTGCATAGAGCAGGATAGAATATAAATTTTAAGAAATGTTTATATTTCCCTAACACACTTGCCTTTTGGTGGTACTGAGGTTTGAACTCAGGGGCTTATATTGGATAGACATATGCTCTACTATTTGAGCCACAATCCTTGTTTAGTAAATTTTCTTTTGTTTAATAAATTTTCGGACTCTCTCAGTTTTTGCCTGAGACTGAGCTCATCCTGTGATCCTGCTATCTATTCCTCCCATACACCTCTTATATACTTGGGATTACAAGAGTGAATCACCATATCTAGCTTTATTATTAAGATGGGGTTTTTTTTGCACAGGCTGGCCTCCAGACATTATCCTCTCAATTTCTATATTTTAGGTACCTACCATGACAGGTGTGAGCCACTAGAATGTGTATATGCCCATATGTTTGTCTTATTAGTTTTATCCATAAAATTAATATTCTAAAGGGATAAAGCCTATGATTTCAACAAATATGATTTTTAATAAAAAAGGTGATAAAATGGGAATTTGAGTGGAGATTCCTAGAATAATTCTATATGAATGTGTGCTTTCAGTATTACATATACTATAATGATTATTTGCCTAATTTTTTTCTATTAAAAATAATAAAAATAAACATCTGGCAGGTGAACTGGGAGATAGTAGGACCAGATTCTGAAGAAGGTTTACTACCACACAACAGCGACTTTGCAGAGCCGGTGAATGGCACCTTTTATTTTGAAGAGGGAGAAGGTGGAGTAAGAATCATAACCCTGACCATCTATCCTCATGATGAACTTGAAGTGGAAGAGACTTTCACAATTCAACTGAGCATTGTGAAAGGAGAAGCAACCTTAGATTCCAGAGCTAAAGAGGTTGAATTAACAGTAAGTCTGACATTTCATTACTCATACAATAAAGCTCTATCAGGAAATACATGTATGTTACTGAATGTCTACATGCATATGATGATGACTTGAAAATAATAAAGCATGTAAAGTCATAATCACTTTTGGTCAAACTTTCTTAGTTTTTGTGGTAGTTCATTTTATAGTCTTTTGAAGAAAACTTTCAGTATATGATGAATACTTACTTTATAATATTTAAGAAGATTTGAATTTGCAGGCATGTTTGGGATGGTAGAGAAGAGGCATATATATTATATGTATTACATGTATATCACATATATTACATATCATAATATATATGTATATATATGTATATATATATATCTGTGATCCTAGCTCACAGAAGGAACTTGGTGACAATTGACCAACTGAATGTAGAAAACATGACAAATAAAGCGAATGTCAGGCTTCCACATGCTATACTCTGGGGGTTCTATCATTGTACTTTTCTACTTATTCCCTTCATCTTTGCAGAATAGAAGTTGAATTGTTTTAGACAATAGATTAGTAAAGACGTTGTAAAAAAAATCTGAGGAGCTAGACAGAAGCTATTCATTTCTTTTTTTTTCCCTCAACTTAATTTTATGTTAACAATATGGTGGATGTTTTATTCAATCATAATTGCACAATTCCTGTTTACTGTATTCTCTGTTAATGGTTTGCAGATACAAAAGTTTGGTGAGCCCAATGGAGTTGTTCAATTTGCTCCTGTGTCTTTATCTAAGAAGACCTATGTGGAGCCACTGGCTGGGGAAGGACCCCTGGTCATCACACTATTTGTCAGAAGAGTCAAAGGCACCTTTGGTGAGATTAAGGTATTGTTTTTTATGATTTTTTCTTCTTCCTCTCTCTCTCTGTCTCTCTCTGTCTGTCTCTCTCTGTCTCTCTGTCTCTGCCTCTCCCCTCTCTCTCTCTCTCTCTCTCTCTCTCTCTCTCTCTCTCTCTCTCTCTCTCTCTCTCTCTCTCTCTCTCTCTCTCTCTCTCTCTCTCTCTCTCTCTTCTGCCAGATCTGAGACTTGAACTCAGGGCTGGGTGCTGCCCTTGAGTTTGTTTGGCTGAACATATTGCTTTACCACTACAGTCATGGCTCTACTTCTGGATTTTTCCTGGTTAATTGGAGAGAAGAATTTTATGGCCTTCCTGCTAGGACTGGCTTCAAACAATGAGCTTCTGATTTCCAGCCTTTAGATAGCTAGGATTACAAAAGTGAGTTCAGATACCTGGCTCATTTAGTTTTTCTAAGTAATGAATCTTTTTGCCTAACAAATGTGGTTGAGTGGAAATCTCCATGTTTCCCTATATATATATGCATATATATGCAAATATATAATTTATAAATTGAAGTCACTGAATTTGTAGAGAAAAGGAAAGCCCACATTTAAGATCACTTAGCCTTCTAGTAGCATCAACACTGTTCATCTCTCTACATTTTGTTACATTTACTTACAAGGCCCTTTCTTACACTGAATCATGAAAGACTGGACAACTGTTTGCTAAAACATGAAGTCTTTCCTACTTAATCTTCTCAGTGACCTTTGTAAGTTATTTATTGAATTCTTCCAGGCTTTTTTTTTCAATAGAAAATTTCCTTTAGCAAGTGTCAAGGATGATGAAATCGTGTGCATATTGGTGGAGACTGAGGATGCTCCTGGAAGTTCTGCTGATATTTGGTTAATGGATCAGATCATTTGTCAGGGAAAAAATGCTTTTTCTGTGCCATGTGTTAGAAAAAGAGCCTATGTAAAATTTTCCAATAGTTCTCTTCCTGTATTGAAGGTTTATTATGACTTCTGCGGCTAAAATTATGTGTTCTAGAGATCAAAAATGACTGAGAAATAATGTCACAATTTTCTGTTACCATTTAGATATTCTGTTACTAAAAATACTGAAAAAGCAAATTATGATGCCAATATCAAACTTTCTATTTAATTTTAACCTTCCAATACAATGTGAATAATGAGTGATGAATGTATTTGTGGAATTAGAATATTCCATTGAACTTGTTTCTCTGTATTTCTTTAAGTTGGCCTATTGCTTTAGAAACAGGTAAAATGATGATTACTTTTTAGACACTCTTGTCCTGGATATTGTATGAGAGAGTTTGGTGGGGTTAAATAACTTCAAACTACTATATATGCAAATAATTTGCTTTTCTCATAAGAAGGTACACAGTTGGACGCAAGAGGATTGCTTACACCTGTATTCCAGTTACTTAGGAGGCTGAGACCTGAGGACAGGCATTTTCAAAACCAGGCCATTCAGAATAGTCCACCAGACTACTGCCAAAAAACTACTCAGAAAAAGTTGAAAGTGGCAATGTGGATCAATTGATAGAGGGCTAGCCTTGAGCAAAAGAAACTCAGCGACAATGCTCAGGCCCTGAGTTCATGCCCCACTATTGTCTGCATCAAGGCGTAATTGAAACTTCCCTTTATATATTATAGAGAAAAAAATGTATGTTAGAGGGCTGGGATTCATATATTACATTCAATAAGTTTATTGGATTCTTTTCACCTTCACTTTAGGTTTACTGGGAATTAAGTAGTGACTTTGATATCACTGGAGACTTCCTGTCCACCAATGGGTTTTTCACCGTGGCTGACGGAGAAAGAGAAGCAAGCTTTGCTATTCACTTGCTGCCGGATGATACACCAGAGATCGAGGAAACCTGTGCGGTCCAACTCGTTTCTGTGGAGGGGGGAGGGGGACTGGATCAGGAGAATTGCATCACATGGTTCTCAGTGTCTGCAAATGATGACCCACATGGTGTGTTTGCTCTGCGACCAGATCACCAATCTATTCTCATTGGAAAGAATCTTATTAGATCCATCCAAATCAATGTGACCAGGCTTGCTGGAGCATTTGGAGATGTAGCTGTTAGATTTCGAATATCATCTGATCATAAAGAAGAACTTATCACTCCTGAAAATATGGAGGGACAGCTGGTGGTCAGAGATGGTGCCAGATACAAAGTGGACACAGTGCCAGTGAAGAGTCAGGTTTGTGGTGCTGGTTCGATTTCTGGGTCATCTCTTCTTGTAGCGCTCCTTTAGGAGAGCCTTGGTTTTCTTTATGATTGGTTGCAAGTCTTATTTGGGTATTCAAATGAAATATGAAAATTATCCCCAAAGATACCTGATAACTACTGGATTAGTACCTTTACTGAATATGAGGAAGTAGATTCCACATCTAGATAGAAATGTAGTTTTGTCTAGATTATAGCAAGCACCTATTTTGTACTTGCAGAGCTAAGGGAGTGGAATGAGAGTGATTAATTGATGCTCCCTATGCCTGAAGAGCTACATAAATAGAGAGACCCATACCTCCTTTTCTTTTGCAACATTTGGAAGCTGGAGACTGGTTATCTGTGACTTTCTGAGATGGCAGTCAGGGGAGGGGCAATACTCAGCTCTTGCAGCATTTGAGGTGGAGCTGGGGTCTATGTGCAGATGCTTCCTGTGGCTCAAGTAGATACCTCCATGGTCTTTCTCAGAATCCAGAAAATGAGTGGAAAGATTGTTTTTCTTAATGCTCCCCCAAATGGTAAAGACCCTATGATTTTCTCTGAGAGAAGAGAAGCTAATTTATTTCAGTGTACATGGCATTATTTCTGGCAATCAATTTATCTTATAATTGAGAATGACCACCCAGAAGTATCAATTTAAAACTGTCTTGTGAAAACTTCTGTAGGGTATGTTGTGAATCTGGAAGAGAGTCACAGGGTTCTCAGGAGAGGATGTTGTTTCTTTTGAGGACTGTTAAAATGAGGAGAGCTAGTCTTTTAGGAATACCCAGATTGTTTCCACCAAAAGCTAACCCTTATTGTTTTTTCTCAGAGAGATATAGTGGTCAGCGTTGTTAGCTAAGAAAGGACCAAGGTCCAACAGCAAGCCATCTGTTATTTTTGTCTCAGGTGCTTTCCTCTTCCTCAAAGACTGGTGGAAATTTCCAGAGGGGTTTAGAGAAGAAATGTGGAATTCTAGAATGAGTGCTTCTCAGTGTAGATCTTGAGCTATAGCCTGATCAAGAAGTGACATTAATAGAAACACTTGAACTTGTAATTTATATACAGTGTTTTTGTGGATCTACTCACTTTGTCAAAAGGTAATGGACAGAACCCCCATAAAATACTAACAGAAGTTAAGTGATGATGGGCCATACCTATAACCTTAGCTACTCAGGAAACTGAGGCCTGGATGGTATGATTCAAAGCCATCCCAGGTAGAATAGGCCATAACACTCTATAACCAATTAATCATCAGCATGCCAGAATGGAGGCATGGCTTACGTGGCAGCATATCAGCCATGAGCAAGAAAACAGAACAAGAACATGAAACTCTTAAGTTTAATCTCAAGAATCAGCACTAAAAACAATATAGGTCTCTAAGATTTTTCTACACATAATATTCAATAAATTTATGGTAAAAATTATGTACTGCTATTTAGAAGCAGGGAACATGCCTGTCACAGAGAGAATTCTACTTAATGAGCACTATTCTGGTTTTTGTGCACCCAAGTCTTTATTTGATATTTAATAGTGAGGCCCTCATCTCAGAGTTATTCTGTATTCCTATGATTCTCGGGAAACGGAGTCAACACCATCACTTTATTTACTGGGCTTTAAATTCCATATCTATCTCTAAATTTTATCAAGACTTTAACAAAGGGTACATAATAAGGAAGCATTAAGGTACCCAAAGTATCATTGCATTAAGTCCGCACATACAAATTGGAAGAATTTGAAAAAGATACAGTTTGCTTAGTCAGGCATGGTGGACCATGCCTTTAAACCCAGAAGTCAGGAAGCAAAGACAGGAGAATCATAATTTTGTGGCTATCCGGTCTACCTGCAAGATCTTGTCTCAACAAAACAAAAGAAAACAAAACACAGTGTGCTTACATTATGTAATTTCACATATATTCCCAGGCATTCATAACATCACACTCTGAGCATATTCAAATCATAATCTGCTGGTGAAAACTATTTGTCATAGCGTTAAGTTTTCAAGGAATAGATTTGTTTTGTTTTATAGCCAAGTTGGATTTGGCAATGAGTTTCATCACAGAAAAATCTGGCTTAATCTATTATTCTCTAAAAAAGATGTTTACAGAACAAAATTTCCTTGAGGCCATGGATAGGAAAAACAAAACGTTACATATATTATAGGAACTGTCTCGCATGATCTGCCTCACTCTTACATTGGTCTTTATTTCATGTCATGGTTTATTTTATTTTATTTTATTTTTATTTTTTATTGTAATTAGTAAAAGGGTTACATGATATTTGCCAGATAGAAGGTGCATTAATTCACATACATTGATACCCTTTCACATGTCTTGGTACCCATTTCCCTCCCCCCCCACACCCCTCACCCGTCTTGGTTTTCCCCCCTTCCCTATCAAATTTCAAATATCCAAATACAAATAAATTCAATATATTAGATAACAAAGTGAGATACTATACCAATATGAGATAACAAGGGACAGCAAAGGAGATGAGAGACAACATAGTACATTAAGGACAACAATCATTCATTATATGGCTTTTGTTTCACTATCCTGGAGGTCCTTTTAATTAGCTTCACATTATATGTCCTTATGTATCAAGATTTTGCTCTATTGCAAATCTCTGCTAGCAGAGCCCAAGGTTTCTACTGATTATGACGAATGAGGGAAACCATTGAGCCTAAGTTCCTTTGAGTCTGGCTTACTTCACTTAATATGATTTTTTCTAAGTCTTTCCATTTCCTAACAAATGGGGCGATGTCATTCTTTCTAACAGCAGCATAGAATTCCATTGTGTACAAATACCACAACTTGTTGATCCACTCATCAACTGAGGGACATCTAGGTTGGTTCCATATCTTTGCTATGGTAAATAGTGCTGCAATGAACATTGTTGTGCTAGTGGGTTTAGTATGTCCTTGTTTCTGGATGGTTGGGTAAATGCCAAGTAGTGGAATTGCTGGGTCATAGGGGAGTTCTATGTTTAGCCTTTTGAGGCAATGCCACACTGCTTTCCATAGTGGTTGGACGAGTTTGCACTCCCACCAACAGTGTAGTAGTGATCCCTCCTGGCCACATCCCCTCCAGCATCTGTTGTCATTCGTTTTCCTGATCCTGGCCATTCTAGCTGGAGTGAGGTGGAATCTTAGAGTTGTTTTGATTTGCATTTCTTTTATGACCAGAGATGTTGAGCATTTCTTCATGTGTCTATAGGCCATTTTTGTTTCTTCTTCAGAGAAGACTCTCTTTAAGTCTTTGGCCCATTTTTTAATGGGATGGTTGTTACTTTGGAGGTTAGTTTTGGAGTGATTCAATTTTTTGAGTTGTTGATATATTTTAGATATGAGGCCTTTGTCCGTTGTTTGGTTGGTGAAGATCTTCTCCCACTCCGTAGGCTTCCTGATTAGTTTACTAGCTATGTCCTTTGCCATACAAAAGCTCTGCAGTTTAATGCAGTCCCACTTACCCAGCCTTTCTCTGATTTGTTGTGATTCTTGGTCCTTATTAAGAAAGTTTCCACCTGTGCCAAGGAGGCCTAGTGTATCTCCTATTCCTTCCTGTAAAGTTTTCAGTGTGTCAGCTTTTACCTCCAGGTCTTTGATCCATTTGAAGTTAATTCTAGTGTAAGGTGACAAAGAAGGATCCAACTTTAGTTTTCTGCAGGTGCTTAACCAGTTCTGCCAGCACAACTTGTTGCAGAGGCTGTCTTTCTTCCATTCTATTTTTTTGGCTCCCTTGTCAAAGATTAGGTGGCCATAGGTCTGTGGTTTAATATCTGGGTCCTCAGTTCTATTCCATGTGGTATTCAGGCCTGTTCCTGTGCCAATACCAAGCTGTTTTGATAATTATAGCTCTGTAATAGAGTCTAAAGTTTGGAATTGAAATTCCTCCGGCGCTGTTCTTTCTGCTAAGAAGTGTTTTTGCTATACGGGGTCTTTTATTATTCCATATGAAATTTTGGATTGCCTCTTCTATTTCTTTAAAGAATGACATTGGGATATTGATGGGTATTGCATTGAATTTGTAGATAGCTCTTGGCAAGATTGTCATTTTCACAATGTTGATTCTTCCAATCCAGGAGCATGGGAGGTTTTTCCATTTCCTTAGTTCTGCTTTAATTTCCTTTTTTAGGGTTTTAAAGTTTTCGTCAAAAAGGTCCTTTACATTCTTAGTTAAGGTAATTCCTAGGTACTTTATTTTCTTTGAGGCTATTGTGAAAGGAGTTTTTTCCTGATTATTGCCTTGTTCCTCTCACTGTTGGCGTAAAGGAAGGCAGTTGATTTTTGAGGGTTGATTTTATAGCCTGCTACTCTTCCAAAGCTTTGAATCACCTCAAGGAGCTTGGAAGTAGAGTCTATAGGATTCTTTAAATACAGAATCAGGTCATCTGCAAAGAGGGATAGTTTTATTTCCTCTTTCCCTCATTGGATCCCCTTTATGCTTGCTTTTTGCCTTATTGCACTGGCTAGGAATTCTAGTACTATGTTAAAGAGGAGTGGAGAGAGTGGCCATCCTTGTCTCGTTCCTGATTTTAGAGGGAATGGCTTTAGATTTTCACCATTAAGTGTAATACTAGCAGTGGGTTTCTCATACACAGCCTTTATTACATTGAGGAATGTTCCATGGATTCCTAGTTTCTCCAGAGCTTTTAACATAAAGGGGTGTTGGATCTTGTCAAATGCCTTTTCCGCGTCTATTGAGACAATCATGTGATTTTTGTCCTTGGTCCTGTTGATGTGTTGAATTATATTAATTGATTTGCGTATGTTGAACCAGCTTTGCCTCCCTGTGATGAATCCAGTTTGATCATAGTGTATAATTTTTTTTGATGAGTTGTTGTAGACGGTTGGCCAGTATTTTGTTGAGAAGTTTTGCATCGATGTTCATCAAAGATATAGGTCTATAGTTCTCTTTCTTTGATGAATCTCTGTCTGGTTTGGGGATGAGGGTTATACTGGCTTCATAAAATGAGTTTGATAAGGAATCTTCATTTTCAATTTCGTTGAAGAGCTTGAGGAGTATTGGTGTGAGCTCTGCTTTGAAGACCTTATAGAATTCAGCTGTGAATCCATCTGGCCCTGGGCTTTTCTTAGGTGGAAGTTCTCTAATTGCCATTTCTATTTCAGAGCTTGAAATAGGACTGTTGAGTTGGGTTAGTTCTTCTTGGTTCAGTGTGGGTATGTTAATATTGGCTAGGAATTCATCCATTTCATCTAGATTCTCAAATTTGTTGGCGTAAAGGTTTGAGAAGTATTCCCCCATGATATTCTGGATCTTGGTAATTTCTGTCATGATATTACCATTTTCATCTGTGATTTTCTTTATTTCGCTATGCTCTCTTCTTTTTTTGGTAAGATTTGCTAAGGGCTTGTCAATTTTGTTAATTCTTTCAAAGAACCAACTCCTTGTTTGGTTGATTCTTTCTATAGTTTTTTTGGATTCCAAATCATTTAATTCTGCTTTGATTTTAATTATTTGCTTTCTTCTACTGGGATTAAGGTTGGTTTGTTGCTCTTTTTCCAGGTGCTTAAGGTGAGACATTAACTTGTTGGTTTGCAATTTTTCCAACTTGTTGTAGGCACTCAGCGCCATAAATTTTGCTCTGAGTACTGCCTTTGCTGTGTCCCAAAGGAGTTGGTATTTTGTGTGCTCCTTACTGTTAAATTTTATAAACTGTTGGATTTCTGTTCTGATCTCTTCAATGACCCATTGGTGATTCAACAATGTGTTGTTCAGTCTCCATGAGTTACAGGGTTTTCGTTGGTGGAGATGTGTGTTCAGTTCCAGTTTGATGCCTTTGTGGTCTGAGAGTGTGCATGGAATAATTTCGGTGTTTCTGAGTCTGTCCAGGTTTGTTTTATGGCCAAAGATGTGATCTATTTTGGAAAATGTTCCATGTGCTGCTGAGAAAAACGTATATTGTGTTGTTGCTGGGTGGAATATTCTGCAGATGTCTGTTAGATCTAGTTGGTCTATATAGTTGTTCAGTTCTAAGGTTTCTCTGTTGAGTTTTTGCCTAGTTGATCTGTCCATAGTGAGAGTGGTGTGTTAAAGTCACCGACAATCACTGTATTTCGATCTATGTATGGTTTCAGTGTAAGTAAAGTTTGCTTGATGAAGTTTGGAGCTCCGGGATTGGGTGTGTAAATATTTAGGATCGTTATGTCTTCCTGGAGGAAAGATCCCTTTAGTAGTATGTAGTAACCTTCTTTGTCTTTTCTTACTAATTTTGGTTTGAAGTCTATTTTATCTGATATGAGGATGGCAACTCCAGCCTGTTTATGGGGGCCGTTAGCTTGATAGAGTTTATTCCAACCTCTCACTTTCAAAAGATGATTGTTTTTTGGGGTAAGATATGTCTCTTGAAGACCGCAGAACGATGGCTCTTGCTTTTTGATCCAACTAGACAGCCTATGCCGTTTAATTGGAGAGTTAAGTCCATTGATATTGAGAGATATTTATTAGGTCCTACCATTTTTAACAGCTTTTATTTCGGCCTGTGTCTTGACAGTTCTTGTGGTCTTTAGATGGTATGCTGTTTAGGTGCCATTTCTTTCCCTATATTGCATTTATTTTGGTTTTCTATGTATGGAACATCTTTCAGAATTCTCTGTAGTGTTGGTTTTGTTGCGACATATTGTTGCAGCTTTTCCTTGGAGTGGAATGTTTTTATTGTTCCCTCAGTTATGAATGAGAGCTTAGCTGGGTACAGTATTCTTGGTGGGTAGTTATTTGACTTAAGGGCATGACATATATGCTTCCAGTCACTTCTTGCTTGCATGGTCTCTGCTGAGAAATCTGCGGTTATTCTGATTGGTTTTCCTTTATAGGTTACTGAACCCTTTTCCCTGGCTGCCTTTAGGATCCTTTTTTTGGTTTCTATTGACCCAGTACCAATTACAGTGTGGCGGTGGGATGTTCTTTTCTGGTCAGGTCTGTTTGGGGTTCTAAGAGCTTCTTGTATCTGGATGGGCCTGCCCTTCTGGATATTTGGTAAATTCTCTGAGATGATTCCCTGAAGTATATTTCCAATACCATTGACCTCTTTCTCCACGCCCTCCTTGATATCAATTAGCCTTAAATTAGGCTTCCTAATTGTATCTTGGACCTCCTGAAGCGCTCTCTCATTTTTCCTAGATTTGGATTGACTCATTTTCTGTTCTTTCTCTATAATAACTAAATTATCTTCAGCCCCGGAAATTCTCTCCTCTGCATTGTCTAACCTGCTATCAAAGCTATCTACTTTATTTTTCATCTCCCTTGCTACTAATTGCTCATTTTTGATGCCTTGCATTTCTTCTTTTAGATCATGTATGGATTTCTTTAGCTCCTTGATTTCCATTTGAGTGGTTAGCTCAGTAGCTTTATTTTCTTTGAACATTTGCTGGAGTTCTGTCACCTTTTTATTTGTGGATTCTATGGATTCATCCATCTTTCTTTGAAAAACCTTTATTATGGCCTCCTTTATGGCTTCTTCTATTTCACTTATCACCTTGTTTATGGTTTCCTCTTGTTCAGCTATGGCTTCCTCCCTTATCTCTTTCTTTATATTTTCACATTTTTCATTAATGATGTTTATCAATTGCATTTGTACAGCACTTGGAAGACTCTCCTCTAGGTTTGCCAGTGACTGTTCCATTGGCTGTTTACATTGGGTGAGAGGGGTGGGGGATGTTGTTTCTTGATTTGACATTTTTCTTGACTTTCTTGTTCTGCCCATTTGAAAATGGGAACAAGATTAATACTAAACACGATTATAGTTTTTCAGATATAACCAACCTAGACCTCTGTAGCTGGCAGACTCTAGATGTTCACAAGTTTTGATTGGTGTTATCACTCTTTCTTTTTGTGCAGTTACCGACCAGTCTAATACATCCACTGATAAGCGATTTATACCCAAAACAATAAGCCTCTCAATCCAATCTCTATTGTCTTTAAGTCCCTCTGAGCCTAGAGAATAATTAAACACCTAGATATACAGTGTTGCTCAACAGCCATCAAGTGTAGATCCATGCAGTATAAGGGTTGAAAGACGAGCAGAGGTGCAGAGATAGAAAAATAGAATGAGAGAGGTCAGGGGGTAAGTAGGTAGAGTATTTGAGTACAAAGTTTGGAAAGTATTAGAATAAAACCTATGTGTTGCTGCACGACTAGCTCTTAGCCCAACCAGTGGCCTCACAGTGGACCATGGAATGGATCCGCGAGCTTCCGTCTGAGCGCGGTTGGCGGACGTTTTCCTGTGCTGCTTCCAGGGGCGGCCCCAAGCCAAGGGTCTGGGGATTGAGAGTTTCAGGGGCTTTCAGCAGGACCAGCAGGAGACCCCTCTGTTCCAAGGGGCAAGGCCCAGCTGAGGAAGTGGGCTCCAAGGGCGGAGACTCGCCTTTTTGATTCTCAGAAGGGGAGCTTGGCTGGTGGTCAGCCCTTCAGATCCCTGCTGTGTTTCCACTGCTTTGTTAGAGTCTGTGACTGTGGGGGGCCCCTCAGTGCTGTCTTGCTCAAGATTCCCAGCTGGAGGATGCCTCGCTCAAGAATTGAGGGGGGGCAGATGCTGGCTCCTATTTTCCCGCACCCCCTACCCACTGTTGTAAGGCAGGGTCCCAGCGCCCTCCACTCTCCAGATCCAGTGGCCTGGGAGAGGAGCCTGGTGGGCCGGTGGGAGCTGGGATAGCTCCTCCTCCCCTGGTGGGGTGCTGAGTCTTAGGCTCTGCCCGCTTGTTGTCAGTCTCCAGTCAGAGGGCTGGGGGTTGAGTCCGTTGGGCAGGTGGGAGTTGGGACAGCCCCGCCTCCCTTGGTGGTGTGCTGGGTCTTATGGGTAGCCTGCCTGTCAATCTCCAGTCAGTGGCCTGAGGGAGGGGGCTGTTGAGGGGAGGGACAGGATTCTAAATTCCTTGCCCCCCTACTCCCACCAGTCTTTCTCGGGCGGGGTGTTGGTGTCTGAGTTAAGTTCTATTGCTTGGCACCCGCTCGGCTTTCCCGATGTGTTTGGGGACGCGCTGTATTACTCACGCCTCTGCGTCCGTCTGTGGGTGTTCCTTGGTGGTGGGGTCTTTCACTCCCATCAGGTCTCCGCCGCTGCCTGTGTTCTGTGTCTGGGTTCCACTGCTTACTGTTCTGGTTCCGAGTCTGGGTTCCGCTGCCGTTCGCTGGCCCGGTTCTGTGCTGGTTTCTGTAGCAGTTGGGCTCGCGGCTTGGCACCCTCCCCTGCCGCCGCTTTTCGCGGCTTGGTCCGGTGCCAGCTGCCGCTTTCCGTGGCTTTCACGGCTTGGATCCAGCGGCGAGAGGGGGGGGAGGGGTCCTCGCGTTCTGAATTCTTTGAGAAAGTTGGATGTGAGCTTCATCTGGATTTCTTTTCCGGTTTGAGTCCTTCTCCGTTGCTTTTTGAGTTCGTTGTTGTGGATTTCTTTAGGTAGTTGGCTCGTGGGACTCCCTGGTTCTCTCTTTTTGTCAGAGAGAGCTAGGCAGCGTCCCTATTGTCTCGGCGCCATCTTCCTTCTCCCCACTCCTGGGTTTTTTGTTTGTTTGTTTGTTTGTTTGTTTGTTTGTTTTTTATGTATGTGGTACTGAGGAATCAAAGCTGGGTCTTCATGCATGCTAGGCAAGCACTTTACCACTAGGCCAAACTCCTGGCTCCTTTACTTGGTCTGATTTTTAAAATTTCCTCAGAGAATTTAATTTGAAGTATTAAAATAATTAAAGCATCTAAGTCACTATCTAATTTGAGTAACTATCACTAGTTATCAGTTGTTGCACACTTCGTCAGTGTGATTTTTCCATTCCTGAAGCACATGTGTGCCCTCGTGATTCCTGTCATTCTTGAGGCCACTTATGCATTCTCAGAAATGTTATGTTGTCATACTCCATAATTCCTGCTCCTCACTCCCCACTACAAACTAGCAGGTAGTTTTAAGACTAGGGGAAAGGTTGATGAAATGCCTTAATTGTTAAGGAACCTCAGGCAGTGTGCTAGTAATTCAGGGCACATGTCTTTAGTCTATAGTTAAAGTTATTACTACTAAATGAAATTTTCGATGCTGTGTGTTCATAGGAATTTCTGTCATTGGGCTCTAATTTTACCTTGCATCTGGAGACTGTGATGCTAGTAAGTGGACGTGTCTATGGAATGCCAACAATTCTTCAGGAAGCAAAATCAGTGATCCTTCCCATCCCAGAGAAAGCCGCTAACTCCCAGGTAACTGGCAAGGACTGTGTTACTCTCATCAAACCTCTGGAGGGCAGTTTGAACGGGAAGTCTTAAATTGCTGGAGAGAGAATTTCTTAAGATTAACCACTGTCTTAAATTTGAGTATTCCTGTGAATGTCAAAATAGGCAAGACAGACACATTATACAAAAATCATTTGTTTTCAACATTAGTTGGGAAACACAGTTTCCATGTTAGAGTTATACAAAATTTTGAACTTGGAGAATTTGCTAGATATGGAATTTTTAAAGTACTAGTCACCCAAAGTCATAATTTTCAGGTCTTGATAAGAAAAAAAACTTAATTTTAAGTTATCTATGCTAGGTAATTAAAAGTAAAATGAAACACAAGGAACCAT
Organism: Megascapheus bottae; assembly: GCF_031878675.1. Classification (NCBI taxonomy): domain Eukaryota; kingdom Metazoa; phylum Chordata; class Mammalia; order Rodentia; family Geomyidae; genus Megascapheus; species Megascapheus bottae. The sequence goes on along the minus strand of NC_143512.1, from coordinate 31,385,821 downwards.
TCAGACTTCTTCATTTTCTAACTGCATTTTTATTGTAAACATCTAGGCTTGGTTTACTGCAATAATGTCTGTGCTGTCAGAGAGAAGTGCTAGTGGAGACTCAGAGTCTTTGAGACCTCTCAGTTCATTGCAGGAAGGATGGAGAACAAAGAACAAGCTGTTAGGTTTTGACTTGCTCACAGTCCATTCTGTACATAGAAGACAAGGACAGGGATGTTGATGTGACAGATACAGTATGTTTAAAGCTGCTGGGAGATGTGATTCCTACCCACATCGTCCTGGAAGCTCAAATGGCCCTGGGAAGTTGGCCAAAGATGCGGACAGGGATGATGTGTAGGAATGGTAGTGGATATCCTTCAGGGCAACCAGGGTAATTTTTCAGCTGCTTCTTCCTGGGCATCTTCCCCTCAGAGAAGTAAGTTGGCTTTGTGTCCTGAAGCGGAATCTACCAGTATTAAACAGAACTGAAAGGAACAGTTTCTTTTCTTTGCTTTCTCCTGTTGTTTAAAATGCTGTTGTCTTAATTGCTGGGAAGAATTCCTCACTGCCCTCCCCCCACCCCCCGAAAAAGGACTGGTATACAATTGGAGTTGTTTTGTATTTTATAGTGTCCAGAGATACCTTGAGGTGCCCATTCATACTTTTCTGTAGTATGTCCATAACAGTTTCAATAGAGAAGGTACATCTTAATATAAAGTAATTAAGCTGGGCAGGTTGGCTTATGCCTGTGATCCTAACTACTGAGGAGGCTGAGAGCTAAGGATTAGGGTTCAAAGACAGACCTAACATTAATGAACATGAGACATTTATCTCAAGAAGTAGGGCTGTGGCTCAGGGGTAGAGCAGTAGCCTTGAGCTGAAGAGCTCAAGGAGAGCACCTAGGCCTAGGGGTAAGGGAGGTAGCCTTGAGCTGAAGAGCTCAGAGACAGCAACCAGGCCCAGAGTTGAAATGCCATGACCCATAAAAAATAATAAAAGTGTTGATTAAGTTTGTACCTTAAAATGCTATTTGAAATCTTGGTTTACATTTAAATATAATTCCATTTGTCTTTCTTGGATATTGTTCATTTTAGTAGTTCATCTAATCTGAAATAGAAAGTAGAATGAATTCTTAAATCTCAGGTGTCATCTGTACGCATTTCTCTTTAATTGAATATCACAAGACAAGGGAACAGGTTTTATAAACAAAAGGAAAGTCAATGTTCAATCCATTCTTCAGAAACCAGAAAAATTTAATTCAGAAGCACAATACTCTAAGCATCTTTTTCCTCAGGTTGGATTTGAATTCACTGCTTTTCCACTGATGGACATTGCTGCTGGCACAAGCCAGGTGACAGTTTTTAGACGTGGCACGTATGGCCCTCTGTCAGTGGCCTGGACTGTGGGATATGCCCCTGGGGTAGAAATCCCCGAACTTGTCGTTGTTGGCAACATGACTCCAGTGCTGGGTGAGTAGTACTTTTTCTCTATTAGAAAGGGCTGATTGGCCATTTTCTTGGCTCATCCATCCTTAATATTGAATAGAGATTTCATATTTAATAACATTTTATCATATTTAACATAGTTAATCTCAGAATTAATAAAAATGTTCCCACATTTTTAAATTATAGTAGAAGATGTATATGATCAGCTACTTGGGGGGAAGGAAGGAACATTTGTTTAAATCATATTTAAAACTATCACCCATATATCACAATAGTGGTCACCATGCAAACTATTCTGCCATTACCTTAGAAGTTTGTTATAAGTAATTTAAAAACTTTATTTGACCCATGTAGAAATAAAAATGACAAAATAAGCTGGTATGTTTGTAATCCTAGCTACACTCAGGAGGCTGAGACTTGAGAATCATGTTTTGAAGCCAGCCTGGGCAGGAAAATCTGAGTGACTCTTATCTCCACTGTACTATTGGACCTCTCCCCAAAAAAAATGAAGAAGAAGGAAAAGCCCAAAATGGAGCTGTGGCTCGTGATAAAGCACTAGACCTAGGACTGGCATGAAAAAAAGAAAAAAGCATAGCATTTACATAGTCACCTGAATACTTCTGGTAGTGGGGGAGGAGCTTTCAATGTACTTCTTAAAATAATTTTTTCTTGAGTTAGTGAGGTGCAAATCTTAGATGGTTACACAGCTCATTGCAAAATCATATGGAAGCGGTTGTGAGGCATTCTCCATGGTGTGACACCTGCAGTTCCATTCCCTTATTTACAGGCCCTGTGGTCACAAGGTAAAGGCTATTTCCTGGCTGTCCCAAATCTAATGAGTTGTGTAAGCAGTGAGACTTGCAGTCTCTCAATTAGGGTGGAGAGATTTTTATTTTCCCCAGGTTTTAAGAAGCCACTGTAAAATCTGAAGTCCCAAAGCGACCTTGTTGTGACAGTTTCTATCCCAGTAGGAATTTCAGTAAATGTAGAGTGAATTTGAATAATTGATTGTAAAACACACCATCATATGAACTGCCTTAGTCAGGTTCTATAGCCCCTTCCCAGAGGCCCTGACCTAATATACATGTGATATTGGTAACTCTCTTCTTTCTTTTCAGCACATCCCCTAGAAATATTTCTTCTCTCTTTTCAGCACATCTCCTAAAAATATTTCATTATCATTATTTTCATTTTGTACTACTTTATTTCCCTGTTGTACCTTATTTGTTACTTAGCCCTATTGTTTTGGGTAACATTCCTGGTTCTATGCCATTTTAATTTTTTTAATTTGGCAACTCATTGTGATATATGGTTAGGAGCACTGCTTTTTATGCATTTGTATGTGATTTTATGCTTACATATAAAATTCATTTCCAAAAGTGTTAGTGAGTTTTTCAACAACAACTTCAGCAGTATAGGAATAGGGAGGTTTTAAACTGCCACTTAATTTAAACATGAGTTACAAGTTTTACTTTCTGTTTTGTGATTACTAAATATAGTGTCAGTCCACCCAGCACTGAATCAGCAAAAAAAGAAAATCATTATAATAAAGACTTAATTGACTAAAAAAAAAGTTTTAGTGAGTTTTTAATGACTTGATTAAATTAAAATAATAAGAGTTCTTAATGCATTTGTATCTTCAACTAGGTTTGATTAGTTTTTGAATTATAATATATTTTTAAAAGTGATGAAAAATAAAATATAATAAATCTCCATGAACTTTCTGAAGGTAACGATGGTTATATATTTTTTCCAAATGTTTGACATTTTTCTGAAGTAATCTAAAGTACAATGTATCTAGTATGGTATTTACTCCAACTACATCAATATATATCATTAAAAAAATGCTTGGGCTGGAATGCAGACCAAAGCCATATATATATATATGTATATATATGAGTTATTCAACACAGTTTTCTTGCTACTAGATTTGGTAAATGAATTTGGGGTAAGGGAGAACAAAAATGAAGGGAAGGAAGGAAAGAGAAAGTAGACTGTTTGGGGGAGATTTCAATAAATTTCTTTACTTCTCCCACTTCTTGGGCCTTTTAAACGTATGATCTTTTTGGACTATAAATTTTTGGAAAAATATTTTGCTACATGTTTAAGTCACATTCCAATTTCAGAACCCCCAAAATGACATTCTGCCCTTTTTCTTGCATTTCCTTTTAGGAAGCATTTCATTTGTCCATGGTGAACAAAGCAAGGACATTTTGCTGTGGACATTTCCCAGCCCTGGTCGGCCAGAGGCCTTTGTCCTTCACCTGTCAGGAGTGCAAAGCAGAGCACCAGGTGGAGCTCAACTTCGGTATGAACAATCTAATTCCAGACCACACCTTCTCTAATGAGTAACCTGGAGTGGATCCATCAAGATAGAAAGTGACACAAAATTTCCATCCTTAAAGTAGAACCAGCAAGTTTAGCATAGCATAACAGGGAGGCCTGCATTAAGGGAAATTCCTCAGCCTTTGCTGCCTGGCAGAGAACTTACAAGGACTCTTGACTTGAAACAGAGGTTGGAGTCACAGAGTTAACAATGGGAGATTCACCTGATTTTATGATTTTAAAGAGTACGGTCGGGGCCGGGAGTTTGGCCTAGTGGTTAAAGTGCTTGTCTAGCATGCATGAAGACCCGGGTTCGATTCCTTGGTACCACATACATAGGAAAAAGCTGGAAGTGGTGCTGAGGCTCAAGTGGTAGAGCTCTAGCCTTGAGAAAGTCCAAGGACAGTGCTCAGGCCCTGGACTGAGCCCAGGACTGGCAAAAAAAAAAAAAAGAGTACGGTCTTCTAGAAGCAACTGAAAGCACCCAGTTATCCAAGTCATTAAGAAAAAAGAACAGCTGGATGCCAATGGTTCACACCTGTAATCCTCCCTGATCAGGAGACTGAGATGAAAACCAGTCCTGGCACAAATCCATGAAACTCTTATCTCTATTTAACTACCACCACCAAAGAGAGAGAGAAAAAAAGCCTGAAGTAGAGCTGTGGCTCAAGTGGCAGAGTGCTAGCCTTGAGCAAAAAATAGAATAAGGATAAAGAATCACATTAGGATCAAAGGATAATGTTATCACTTGAAACTGGTGGCTTTTTCAATTTAATATAATTTAATTTAAATTTGCTATTTATGATTATTTATGTGAACTGATACATTTTCAGTCAAGTATAATTTGGTCTACAGATTTTTATTTTTCACCTAGTACATGCTTGACCACAATAGCAGAAAGCAGGTCTGGGAGCCACATTTAATAATGAATCTGTGTGTTTATATAAAAATTTATATTTCTACATAAACTGTTCTTTTTTTCTGCCAGTCTTGGGCTTGAGCTCAGGGCCTGAGCACTGTCCTTGGACTTTCTCAACATCACTTCTGGCATTTTTCTATGTATGTGGTACCAAGGAATCGAACCTGGGTCTTTGTGTATGCTAGGCAAGTACACTACCACTAGTCCAAACTCCTGGCCTCTACATAAACTCTTTTAAGCAAAGACAATATTCCTATTGTCAGAATTTAATGGTGGATCATGACATATGACCTCTGCTATAACTATTCACAACAGAGATCCACAAGGAATAGCTAAGGATAAGTTGCTCCACAATGAATACTTTCCTCACAGTCAGGCATGGTTTTAGTTAGATTTGTGTGAGAAAGAATTTCCATTAACAACAGGAGAAAGCAAGAATTTTCTTCCCAATACTGGAAATATTTCTGTTTGATAAAAAAGAAAGCTGGTGTGTGGCCTAGTGGTAGAGTGCTTGATTAGCATGTATGAAGCCCTGGATTCAGTTCCTTAGTACCACATAGACAGAAAAAGCTGGAAGTGGAATGGTGGCTCAAGTGGTAAAGTGCTATCCTTGAGCAAAAGAAGCTCAGGAACAGTGCACATGCCCTGACTTCAAGCCTCAGGATTGGGGAAAAAAAGTTGGCTTATGTCCAGGGCAACATAGAGGATTTGGCTCTTGTATGGATACTGGAGAGATCATGGTGCTTCAGGCTCTCCCACAGCTGCTCCAGGTTGAGGGAGAAACCAAGTAGTGACCCATGATCTCTTCATTTAAGTAAGATACAGTAGGTCCTGTCCTTACCGCTCCAGCTCCTGTTCATTTCTTGTGCCTCTGCTTAGCAATATGTAAGTAGGGCTTTAGGGAGTTTCCTGAATTCTAACTTGCTTCATTCATGAGCCATATCTTAAATCTTGTGAGGAGATGCTGCAGTGTTATTTCTATTATTAAAACAATGCTCATGGAAACATATTTTTCCAGGTCCGGTTTCACTACTGCCGAAATTGAACCAATGGGAATCTTCCAGTTTTCCCCTAGTTCACAAAGCATCACAGTGGCAGAGGACACCCAGATGATCAGATTACATGTACAGAGACTGTTCGGTTTCCACAGTGATCTTATTCAAGTTTCCTATGAGACAACAGCAGGAAGTGCCAAGCCACTGGAAGACTTTGAGCCAGTTGTGAAGGGGGAAGTGTTTTTCCAAAAATTCCAAGCTGAGGTCGACTTTGAAATAACCATCGTCAACGATCAACTCCCAGAAACAGAAGAAGAGTTTTACATTAATCTTACTTCAGTAGAAATTATAGGATTACAAGAGTTTGGTGTTCCCTGGAGACCACGCCTGAATCTCAATCTCAGCGTAGCTGTGATTAAAATATTGGACAATGATGACATGACAGGAACAGGTAGTTCCATCCCTACCACAGCAGCTGACCTTACCTCACCAGTTCCTTTAGAAACCAGCTCCACCACACATCCTGCCACAGGCAGGGTAACCTCCATTCCGCAGACCACTGAGGTGGTTGTCCTTGTTGCTGAGGCAACCGGCATATCTGTCACCCCTGAGAACTTTGTCACCCTCCATGGGACATCAGCCATACCTGAGAAACCTGATGTGACCATTGGGATGGAGAACACTTTGGATGCTTTCATGCATGGCACATTTAGCCTGGGCCCCCCCGTTGTTCACGTGGATGAGGAGGTGAAGAATGGCATGCGCAGTGCTGCAGAAGTTCTGATCCGGAGGGCCGGTGGCTTTACTGGCAATGTCAGCGTAACAGTTAAAACTTTTGGCAAAAGATGCACGGGGGAGGACGTGCATGCGTTGCCCTTTCAGGATGTCTATGGAGTCGCCCACCTAACATGGGCCATTGAAGAGGAAGACTTTGAGGAACAAACGCTTAGCGTGACATTTCTAGATGGAGAACGGGAACACACAGTGTCCGTTCCCATTCTGGATGATGATGAACCCGAGGGGCAGGAATTCTTCTACGTGTTTCTCGCAGATCCACGAGGGGGAGCGCAGGTTGTCCAGGGAAAGGATGATGCTGACTTTGCAGCCTTTTCCATGGTTATTATTTCAGGTAATCTTTGCAGCACTGGGGATGAAATAAGTACTTTTGGGGTGCAGACTTGCAATGATATCAGTCTATCTTGAACTAAATCTAAGAAGGATGGATTATTTGAATCCTTCATGGTAATGTTTTGGGGAAACCTTTTCTCCAGACATGAACTCATAACATGAAATCATGCTATTGTTCTTTTGGATTCATTCATCTCATAGCCACTTTAAATTTATAGTTCTTTTCTGTTGTAGTAACTTCCAGTTATGTTGGCCCACAAGTTTAGGACACTTAGAATTCATATCATTTATTTGTCTTCCCACAGTTCATTGAGAACATTGCCATTGGAATTCACTTAATTTATATTGGCTTACTATAATCTACATATTTTTACTAAAACGAGCATCTTCATTCTGTGACATACGTATTTGATTTCGGTCATTTCAGTATAATGAGGACTGAAATTTGGGACTCATGATTTTGGAGATAATATGGTAGAGGTAGGAAATGGCAGAGGCAGAGCAGGTGACCAGAAAGCAGAGAGGCATAAAAGAAGCCAAGACAAAATGTAGCCTGCAAGGACATGTTACCAATACACCCTTTTACTTCTTCCATCTCTCAATGATGCCATCATCTCGTCAGTCTATCACACATTAATCCTTTCATTCCTGAGATCAAAGCCCTCATGATCTAATCATCTCTGAAAACACTATTCAGACATACAAGTGTGATTTTCTTATTTCCTTGGAGCTTCTAAATCTAAGTTGACAACCCAAAATCACAACTTCTAGCCATTCCTGTCTCTCAACACTATTTGGTACAATGCACCTAACTACCACTCCAGCCCCATGCACGGGGTCATATCCTGATTTCCTTTAATCTCCTTGAAAATGTTCCCCTCATCTTTTCCCCATTTGACTCATATATAATAATACCCTGCTTTAATGATAATTTTTCTCTTCTGACTTCTTTTGTCTTTAATGGGCATCTTTTCAATTTTCAGAGTTTAGAAGATACTATCCAAATAAGTTGAGGAGGAATTAGGTTATTTAATTTTGATCTTGATCACTGGCACATTAGAAGACTTAGATTACTTTACTAGAAATGTGATTTAAATGTATAGATGCAGATGTGATAAAGGGAAATATTGTTTTCATTAGACCCATGCTAGTTGCTGTTGTCCTAAAATAGGAAATGAGAGGCTTTCATGCTTCTGTGGGGAGCACATTTCCTCTCAAGATAATGAGGAAATAATTGCCATGAAGGAGAAAGAGTCAACATCAGGTTTCTGAGTCCAGGCAAAGAAGTGATTTTTAATGACTACATAGTTGGTAAGACTAAGGATCGGGAAAACAAGATGAGGGAGAGAAACATGGAGAGAAAGGGTATCAATGTTTGTGAAGTAATGCACCTCTATCTGGTGAATATACTATAACCCTTCTATTAATTACAATAAAATATATGAAAAAAACAGTGGGAGAAGATAAAACTCAGCGAGGGACTTGGAAAAACCTAGCCTTCCCATCCATAAGTACATAGGACTCGTAATACATAAATAGGCTTTTTATTTACAGTACATTACAGACCCAACAAACAGACCCAGAGGCTAGTAACTCAGCTTTTTTCTTTTCTTTTTTTTTTTTGCCAGTCTTGGGCTTGAGCTCAGGGCCTGAGCACTGTCCTTGGGTTTTCTCAAGGCTAGAGCTCTACCACTTGAGCCTCAGCACCTCTTCCAGCTTTTTTCTATGTATGTGGTACCGAAGATTCGAACCTGGGTCTTCATGCTTGCTAGGCAAGCACTTTAACCACTAGGCCAAACTCCCGGCCCCAACTCAGCTTTTTTCTATCAAGAAAGATGTTTTTTATGTTTTCCTAAACTGACCCACTTAAGCAGTTCTATGTTCTTGAAACCTGGAGAATTCTAGCATTGTTTGAATCCAGTTGCTTTAGAAACTTTCCTTCTAGGAGCACTTAGCCAAAGCAGACCCTTGGGAAACAGAAAACAACTGATACTCATCATTAATAACCATCAAGTCCAGGAAATTCACTGGTGTGCTGCCAGGACTTGAAACGACTCTCTCAGTGTAGTCTAGATCTCAGTTTTGTTCCAGTTTAAATGCATTTCTTAGTGTGATAGTTTCTGTAATCTCAAATGAGTCTCTGACACTGAGATGATTAGCCATTTTTTAAAAGTTCTGTTTTCTTCTTGATTAGAAAGATGAATCAATTAAATGGAGTTTATTATTCAACAGTGTTTATGAAATACTCCTAAACTTGGGTACTCTTTTTAGTTCTGGAAACATAGAAGTACATAAAATAGCTTCTGCTCTAGTAGAACTTATGTTCCTGTAAGCAAGCACAGACTTTAAACAGGTGAACATAGAAAAAAAATTACATGGTACTAGTTGTACCGTAAGGTCTCATCACAAGGATATGCCTGTTTAGCTGGTAGTATCTGATGCTTCTTTCTTGTGGTCTTTTGTTCTCAAACTGGTTTTCATTTCAATGTTACAGTTTTTGGAATCTAATTTAGTAAAGATCTTCACACATTGTTGCTCCTCCTCTCACTTGTGAATTTCTCACTTTAGTACTCTCTGGGCTGGCAAGATCACAGAAACATTGGAGAGCCTGTCAATTCTTAAGTGAGTTATAGCCGCCTTTCTCCTTTTAGGGAGTGATCTTCACAATGGCATTCTGGGCTTCAGTGAGGAATCTCAGCATGGCCTGGAACTGGGGGAAGGAGCTGAGAGAAGACAGCATCTTGTTGTCACAAGGCAGCCAAACAGGTGTGTGTATGTGTGTAATGCAACATCTTGCACATCAGCATAGTACTCAGCTGAAATTCATGCAAGGCAGAATGAAATGTGGGTAGGAAGAAGTATAGAATCTGATGGTTAGTACTGAGAGACTCTCATTGTAGATCTGTGATTTAATGTATCTCATCCACAGTCCCAATGTGGACTACCCCAAATGTTTGGTGAAGCACAACAATCATGCCAGATTAGGTAGGCCATCCATCATCTTATCATATTTCCTATTTTTTGGTGACCCTGCACATATGGCCATTATACTCCATGGGAGACTTGGACTACCGATGCTGTGGATGTAACCTAATTGAACAGCAAGCAACATATTCACATGTTCTCTCATGTACCCACCTGTACGCACACATACATTTGTACATGGGATACGCTGCCCATTCAGGGCCTATTTTGGTCATCATTTGCTCTTTATTTTTACAAATACAGCCATTTTTAGAAGTTGTGTTCTTCCTCTAGAGAAATTCTTACTAAAGACAAATGAGAAACATTTCCTTGAAGTCAGGGGTTTTCTAAAGCTTGTATATTTATGGTACTCAATGGGCAGAAAACTGTAGTTCTCATATTTCTGATGTACACTACTTTGGCAAACAGCTATTCACGACTGAATAGAATGTAGTTGGAACTAGTGAGTACATGCAGATCTTTAATTTCTTATCTGTTCTGAGGGAAGTTGTTCACTGTTAGCATTATCAGTTACCTGGTGAGTGCTGCCAGTGGAGAAAGGGTCACGACTTGCCTCTGTGTCAGCACTCTTTTATACACAAAGTGGGACATCCTGCCATGTTGCTCTCATGAGTTTGCTTTGTTCATAGGGCTTTTGAAGATGTCGGGGTCTTTTGGAGAGTCACATTTAACAAAACGGCCATCATTCTCCAGAAAGAAGAGGCAAACCTAATGGAGGAACTTCTGTTTGTATCAGGAACCACAACCTGTAAGATGGGTCAAACACAATGTAACATCACTCTTGAACTCAAACCAGAGAAGGTAATAAATGATGGGACATTGTGCCAGCAACCTCCAAGTGTGTTTCTTTGATATGATCATTTAAAAGCCTGTTTATTAAACTTTACATATTATTTAGGTAGAAATGATGCCTAGCTGTGTTATCTAAATCTCCTTTCTGGAACACCACAGTTCATCATTACCTGATGAATTTTTGTAAATGAACCTATCATGTTTGCTTCATTTTTTCTATCTTGAGTCATTTTTTTTTCAGCCTGGTTAACATCTTTGGTTACTCCTGAATGCAAACTGTTCTTGTCTAGCATACCCATTCATATGTCATTTAATTGATCTATGCATTAAATACTTTTCATTTCCTCTTCATGTATATCGAGAGAATATAAATTCAGTTAGCAGGAAGGGCAGAGAAGTGTTGAACGTTGTGAGCCTTTGGGTTTCATTGCACATGACACTGAGAGGCAGGCATTTCCTTCTCGCCAAGGGTATGCGAATGATTCAAGTGATGATGTCAATGCAGACTTCACAGAGGCTGTCTGAGGTATTTATTAATAATGGGCAGCTGTGTTCTAGGGACTATTCTGTGATTCTCCAAATTATTTTAATAGCCGAAGAACTCACAGTAGTATTTAGAATTTACTAGTCATATATTAACCAAATATATATATATATATATATATATATCAACCAATAGGCTATACAAATGCCTATTTTCATATCTTTTGGGACTTCTAATAGTTTTACTCATTCCAAAAGAGAAGGAATGCTTACTTACCTGTGGTCACTGCTATCACTGGGTTTCCGGGAGCTGTTTCAAATGGAAAGTGCTAGTCAGTTGATTGACGTTCATTAATTACTTCACCTGGTCTGCTGCTATGTTTTTATATATTTATGACTTCCATGTTAATTCTGTCAGTACAGTGAGGTTTTTCCACAGTAATTAATTCTTCAAAATTTTCAATTCCCAGTAGTCAGATCATAACCGAAGAATAAACAGTCTGTGAAGTATTGAAAATGCACGCCAACCTTGTTTATGACTGGTTTTACCTGGGAAGGAAAACTTGAGGCTTTTTCTAAAGATGAGATACATTAGCTGCATCATTCCAATACCAACTTGGTTCATTTGTTCTGTTGAGTTGCCAAAGATGCAATTATTGACTGTATTTCTGCTTCATTATATTTCACGGGTGGTAATTATTTTTTTCAATCCATTTTTTTTACTTTTCTATATTCACATTCTATTTCTTAACCTCTTCCTATTTGTGTGCAGAGAGAGTTATAGTAATGTTCAAATTTGCTTAAGAAAGGAAAATATGCTCAATAGAAGGTCCTCGATGCCATGCTATGTTAACACTCTTCTACATATTAAAATGACCAAGCTAGCACACCCTGCTATATTCCTGTTTGTAGTACCACTGCATTTATACTATGGAAACATTTTTCCTTTCATTATTATAGAATCACATTTTCCACTTTAATTATTTATTAAACCATTTTCTTTTTGAAATTCAAACAGTCATCTGTTTGCCACTGAATATCTCAGGAGGCTGATCTTTTGTTTCCTCAGTGTTGTTTTTAATTATTTTTTGAATTATATCTACTTTGGATCACTGCATATTCCAGACCTGTCCAAAGAGCTCAAAACCTATATGCTAGAGCGATGGATTATAGTTGATAGCAGGCAAATGTGCTGCTATTGAGGCTACTTTGATGATGGTATTTTGTTGTTGCTGTGGTTGTTTGTTTTATGGCTTTTTTCTGGTTATTTGGTTTTTATATTTTGTAGTACTGTGTTTGAACTGAGCATCTTGCTATTAACTAGTCAAGCACTCTCCCCATTGAGCCAGATTCCAGCCTTTTTGTTTGCTTTCGGATAGGGTCTTGATTTTGGCCTGGATTATGATTTCCCTGCCTCTCTCTTGCTTGGATCCCAAGCCTGTACAACCATTCTCAGTTTGCATTATTGAGCTGAGGTCTTGTTAACTTTTTGTCTGGACTCATCTCTAAACATAATTTTCCAAACTGTGTCTCCTAAGTGGCTGCAATTTCAGACATGACTTACTAGGGCTGTAAGCCAAAAAAAAAAAGGCTTGAATTTCCACTAATTTTTAAATAGGTTACAATTTACTATACTGTATTCTGGTATTTTTTACCTTTCTGAAGTGAGATATCTATCAGTTTCTAATGTTTTCTATCACATTGACAGTGAGAAAATGAAATTACTATATTCAAGATATTAAAATCTATTATGCTTAAATCCTTAGATTCTATTTCATTGAAACAATTAAATCAGGCTGGAAAAGTGACATAATTGTAGAGTGCTTGCCTAGTCCTGGATTTGATTCATCAGTACCACATAAATAGAAAAAAACACAAATGGTGGTGTGGCTCAAGTGGTAGAATGCTAGCCTTGAGCGAAAAGGGCTCAGGGTGAGTGCCGAGGTCCTGATTTCAAGCCTTAGGACTGGCCCAAAACAAAAACAAAACAAAACAAAACAAAAAAGCACTTAAGTACTGTGCATTTCTTCTAAATATTTTTACACCTTCCTAAACCACTATGTCCTCATTTTTTTCAAAATAAGGTCTTTTTTTAGTGATTAATCATGACACCAGTTCCTTCATAAGGCCTTAATTTAAAAAAGAAAAACAAAACAATTGCCAGAACCTTTCTTTTGTTAGTTATCAGTCATAATCAGTCTTGTTTTGACTATTCACTGCTACTTCTTAAAAGTTAGAAAATAATTTTCTTAGTCTTTATATTCCTCTTACCATGCTCTGTGAATATATGCTCCATAAAGAACGGTCTAGGAGAAATCCATCATATAATTTGTCACAAATAGGTGATTTGCATCTCAGGCCTACCTCAGTAGACGTAAAACGTGTCCATGCAAGGGATGTCAACCTATCATTGTAAGGAAAATCTTTGGAGACGAGCTCATGCCCATCTTGTTCTCAGGATAAATGTCTACATCAGTCTTTTGATGATTAGAATATTATGAGACATTAAAAATGCCTTCTTTGACAGCGATAAGTGAAATCAGATAAAGATCTTTAAAGATAGCAATACATTATTTCACTTTAATACAGTTTGAAAGGAGCTGACTTGAAGAGGCAGGGAGGGCAGCAGTGTATATATGTGTGTAGTGTGTGTGTATGTGTGTGTGTGTGTGTGTGTGTGTGTGTGTGTAAGCCATGTAACAGTGATCTTGGACAAGCTGGACAATGAAGATAGGCAAATTAGTATCATAGGATTGAGAAAGGACTGCTTCAATCAAGCTTGACCTGCTCACAGGAAAAAGAAAATCAATAGACACTAAAGATATATGATTAAGCAGTAAGATAAGCCCTACCTCAGAGCTGGTTATTTCTATTGTTGAGAATTAGGTAAGAATCAGTCCAGCCCAAAAGAATCCAATGGCTTTTATAATAGCTACACCAGTGTTAGTGATAAGAGTTGGCATATAGTATGAACATGACAACGTTATTCATAGAATTACGGCACTAATTAATGAATAATGGTGCTATTTCCTCATCTCAACCTAATCTCTTAAACCTCCACTTTCAAGACTTTTTCCTCTATCCTCTTTCCAATGATCATTTCTGCACTTATTCTGTACTTTAATTTTCAAGTTGTGAAGAATTTATTTTTTAAGTAAATGTTATCAGCAAGTTGATATACAGAGGGGTTGCAGTTGTGCATATGTAAGGTAATAAGTATATTTCTTGTCACACATTGTACCTTCTCCCTCTTTTTGCTCCCTCGTTCCCTTTTCCCCAATTCCTCCCCCTCCCCACCATGTTGTAATGTTCATTTCCAACATATTGTCTTGTATTGCTGTTGCAATGGTTCGCCCTTTGTAAAGGACAAAGTTGTGAAGAATTTAAATTGCTTATCCAGCCAATCACAAAAAGCTTAGCGCCTGTCTTTAGAATTCAAGTATACTTGTCCTTTCCTTGCTGATCTATCTTATGGTTCTACAGTAACAAGTGTTAAGGTGATAATTAAATTAGGAGTCATTCTATTAATAAATGAAATCTGTTAAAATAACCAATAGACATTTGTGTGAATGTTTTGTCAAATATTAGCTATCACCGATCAGTTCAGGAAAGATGATTTTTCACTAGTTGTGGCAAAAAAAATCACTGTGGAATGGAGCTGGCCACACTAAGAAAAGGACCTCTGGGTACTTACCCTTGGAGTGGGATTTTTTGAAGCCTCCATTCATGAGTGGGAGTTTTGGTGACGCTCAGATATGGTCTGTGGGTCTTGGTTTCCCAACAGACTTCAGGAATGACATTTGGATAGAGTATATCTTTGTCTGACTCAAAGATTCCTTTTGTCTCTAGTCTAATTATGTACAGGCACCCATCTGTACCCTATTCAATTTTAGATGGTACTTTACTTAGATCATAGCATATTCTTCTGACTGTAATTGGCTATAAGCATGGTTCTCATCATCATGACAATGGAAAAGAATAT
Organism: Megascapheus bottae; assembly: GCF_031878675.1. Lineage (NCBI taxonomy): Eukaryota > Metazoa > Chordata > Mammalia > Rodentia > Geomyidae > Megascapheus > Megascapheus bottae. The sequence goes on along the minus strand of NC_143512.1, from coordinate 31,370,788 downwards.
TTTACAAGAAAACAAAGACAGAAGCTTTTATTAGAATATAATGTGCTGAAATTTTCAGTTAAAAGAAACTATTATGAATCCAGCTCACTTGGCCATTGCAGAATAACAGTGCTTGAATATAGTTAACCCATGCTTTACTAGTGCTTCTGTTTCTGAGTGCAGTTGTTTCCATATTTCCATATTTACTGACAGAAAATCACCCAAAGTGAAGAATGAACTGTGACAGGAGAGCCACACAGATTTCTTCAGGCAGCACCGTGAGAAGGAGGATTTCTTTGTGTGTGATAAGGATTTGACTTATTTTGGGAATACTGGAGGCTTTGTTGTGTCATTTCATGACAGTCATGATCATTGAAAGGATCACAGTTCCTTTCTGGTAGATATAAATGCTCTCTTGTATCAAATGACGGTATAAAACATGTAACCAAAATACTGCAGCTTAGCTCTCTTGGTTTAGCCAGGAAGCAAGTAGTACTTCGAAGGTTCTCTGACTTCTGTTGGATAAGAGCAAGCAATCTGTAGAATGAGGTGTTAACAATGTATTATAAGACGGAATTCAGGCTCTGGAAAATCAAATATTGGACATTGCTGAGAAATACCAAAGGTGGAATGTGAACATACCACAACCAGTAGAAACAATTTAGGTTCATACCTTTCAGCATTTTGTGAAAATTTGCGAACAATGTGAAATTACAAAATTGGCTCATTGATATTTGACCATTCTTATTTAACACTTCTTTAAATCAATGATATCAATATAAAATCTTGTCAAGGTGGAACCCTTTCCCCTTCATTTTTCAGTAAAATAAGAACACACAAATTCACCCCTTGCCCTGGTTTCTGTCTGATACCTCTACTTAGACAATAATGGATATATAGGCTATTTCTTTTGTGGGTAGCATTTGCATAAATCTCTATTGCTCATGACATGTTGCCAGTATAAATGGGAAGTATCTTGGTCCATTTTATGTAGGATACCTTGCTAGATTCATTTTTATGAAATTTTACACTTTTGGACATAGCCATGTTTTGAGATCTACTTATGGTTAGAAAATATTAAACAAATGCATTCTTTTCAAATACTTTATACTATTCTAGTATTTCAGTACATTTTACTTATTCATTTATTCAGTGAATATGCCCAGGTTAACTCTGGATGTTAATCTTCTGGTAAGAAACTCACCTAAACTATATATATATGTGTGTGTGTGTGTGTATATATATATATATATATATATATATATATAGTGTGTGTGTGTGTGTGTGTGTGTTTTCTTAAGTGTAAAAATAATGGGATATATTCCACAGTACATAGTTATATTTACAATGTTTGTATGATTTGTATTAGTAATAGTACTTCTTTCTCCTGCTCACTCGTAGCCACCTCAGGTTGAAATGGATTTTTTTGTGGAGCTATATGAAGTAACTTCTGGAGCAGCAATAAACAATAGTGCTAGATTTGCTCGTATTAAAGTTATACAACCTGAGGAATCTGGAAGCCTCATCTATTTTTCTGTGGGTTCTCGTCTGGCTGTGGCTCAGCGGAATGCTACTTTGATTAGCTTGCAGGTATCCAGAGATTCTGGGACACAGTCAATGATGTCTGTGAGCTTTAGTACCCAGGTAAGCACAAGTAAAGGTTTTCTTTAATTGCAGTACATGTAATGAAATAATAATTGATGCACTATTTTCTGAGGATGCCATCATATTTCTATTATTTAATCAGTTGTGTGGCTTGAACTCAGGGCCTGGGTGCTGTCGCTGAGCTCTTTCATTCAAGGCTACTGCTCAACCACATTGATCCACAGTGCCATCCAGTCTGGCTTTGAACTGCTACCCTCTGATCTCAGCATCTTGAGTAGCTAGGATTTGGGGCATGAGTCACTAGTGCCTGGACATTATAACTCTTAGTCTGTCTGTCTGTCTGTCTGTCTGTCTATCTATCTATCTATCTATCTATCTATCTATCTATCTATCTATCATCTATCTATCTAGCATTCAATTTAGAAAAATAACAAATTCCCAAGTGTTGTCCTTAATTCTCTGCTACAACAGTAGCTTTTCTATGTGCAGGTGTTGCGAGATGTGACTGTGAAACTATATTATATCACTTGGGATGTCCTAGGAGGAATGCGCTAGTTGTTGGCTCAGTAATAAATGAATGGATACCCTCTCTCATTTCTTGCTGGACTAAGCATTCATGTTGTACTTTCAAAAAGCCTTTGTAATAACCATAATTTGAAAAATCTCAGAGGCACATACATTTAGGACAATATTCTATATTTTCATATGCAAAGACCACTTTTTATCCTCTTCTTTGCCCTTTGTTTCTTCTCTCCCTTCCCTATCCAACCCCTCAGAAATTTGTAGGTGAGAATGAAGATATCAGTAATCCCCCTTTCCCTCTGCCCTTCTGTTTTGTAGTGTTTTCACAACTAGAAATGTTGTAAGACAATCCTAACATTTATTTCCCAGCTGCTATTCTTGATTCATCCATTTTAAGCATCCATTGATGCTTCCAGCCTCTATACTGTGGAATGTGCACAAATTTCTCTGACTTGTCTAAGTTAATTAGAATTGGTATAAAACGCCATGTTTTTGTGGTCATGTTATTGTGGTCCATCAGTTTCTTTAACAGATGTGTAACATTTTTAAGGAATGAGAATTTATTAGGATATGATGACAGGTATCTCAGTCTCATCAAAATGTTCTCATTTACTTTGCAGGAGTTGAGGAGTGCTGAAAACATCGGTCGTGCTCTTGTATCCCCAGCTGTTTCCGGGAAGGATTTTGTGAAAACCGAAGGTACTTTGGTCTTTGAACCTGGCCAGAGAAATGCCACGTTGGATATCATCTTAATGCCAGACACATCGTCTTTAAGTCTATTTCCTAAGCGTTTTCAGATTGTGCTCTTTGGCCCAAAAGGGGGTGCGAGAATTGATCATGCCTATGGATTGGCCAATATCACCCTTGTCTGGAATGCAGATTCACAGGCCATTTGGATGCTGGAAGATCAGCTCCACCAGCCCCTAGATGAAGTCATTCTCCACAAGGTGCTTCACAGCATCAACCAGAAAGTGGCCATAGAGAACACGGATGAACAGCTTAGTGTTGTTTTGCATTTAATGGAAAAGGTAAGATGTCTTTGCCCGTGTGAGAACTTGGTTTAGCAAATGTTATAAGTGCAAAGGTCAGACCAAGAGAAGAGCCACATTCTGTTATCATTATGTCCATTCCTATGGAAGTGTGATATGGTTAACATTTTTTTCTTTTTTTAATTGTAATTAATAAAAGGGTTACATGATATTTGCCAGATAGAAGGTGCATTAATTCACATATATTGATACCCTTTCAAATGTCTTGGTCCCCATTACCCTCCCCACCACCCCCCCCATTTTGGTTTTCCCCCTTCCCTATCCAATTTCAAATGACCAAATACAAATAAATCAAATATATCAGATAACAAAGTGAGATACTGTAACAATATGATATAAGCAAGGGACAGCAAAAGAGATGAGAGATAACATAGTACATTAAGGACAACAATCATTCATTGTATGGCTTTTGTTTCAGTATCCTGGAAGTCTTTTCAATTAGCTTCATACTATATGGCCTTATGTATCAAGGTTTTGCTCTATTGCAGATCTCTGCTAGTAGAGCCCAAGGTTTCTACTGATTATGATAAAAGAGGGAAACCATTGAGCCTAAGTTCCTTTGAGTCTGGCCTACTTCACTTAATATGATTTTTTCTAAGTCTTTCCATTTCCTATCAAATGGGGCATCCCTCAGTTAATGAGTGGATCAACAAGTTGTGGTATTTGTACACAATGGAATTCTATGCTGCTGTCAGAAAAAACGATATGGTTAACTTTTGTAAGTAAGAGTAGCATGTCTGGAATCTGATTCTGTCCTTTGCTGGATGTGATGGCTCTGTGTGAAACCCTCCATTTTAAAAGTGAACTCATGTGTCCGGAAGTGCCACCCAAGGCTGAATAGCAGCATATGTTCTTGGTGGCTTGCCTGGAATTGGTATTGATTGTTTTATGCATTTGATTTTCAGGTTATTGTTTAAAAAATTTTTAATTTTTTATCATCTCAGTAGTCTTTTCAGTAGATATTGTATGCTACAGAAACCCCAACTCTCTGATTGCTCTCGGCTTTCCTGGACAGTAAAAGCATTTACAGGAAAAGAAAATGAAGCAGTGAAAGTTCAGACCATTGTGGGCATTCATTTGACACAGACTTGTAGTACACAAGCTTTATTTTGAAAGTATTTGTTTACCCTTCACAGAAGATGAACTTGCAAAAAGATTATAAAGCCTAAGACTTAAACGAAAAAAATATCTTTAAAAGGCTTTCATATGAAGGTGTATTTTTGTCAATGTTATCATATCTACAGACAAGTATAAAAAGTTGTTAGTACATAAATACAAATTCAGCAGTACAGTTTAAATATTTAAAATGGGGTTTTGAATGTCATCTTTATTTTACTGTGTGTATCCCTAAAAATAAAATGCTCGAAATGTAGAAAAGGAAATAAATTACAGATAAAGAGAAGAAGCCATGTCAAATTGCTTGTACGTAAAAGAGAAGTGACTGCTGTTTCGTGTAAAGAATGATCTAGAGATTATACCAGGAAATATTATTTCTTAATTTCCTAATGATAGCATGGCATGGAACAGAGGCAACTTTACTTTGGCCAAGAAGAGGGAAAACATGCCTAGTAACTACATGTTAAATTAGAAAAGAGAACATTGGGCTAGTTAGTCACATCTGGAATCCCAGCTCTTCAAAAGGCAGGGAACCAAAGGATTGTAGTTTAAAGCCAGCCTGTGCAAAAAAAAAATTAGCAAGATTCCACCTTGATTAATATACCTGGATATGATGGTATGTGGATGTCACTGAGACAATTTAAGAGACATAAATATGAAGATTGTAGTTTAAAAAATTAAAATTTTAACATGTGAAAGGGTATCAATGTATGTGAATTAATGCACCTTCTATCTGGCAAATATCATGTAACCCTTTTATTAATTACAATAAAAAAATTTTAAAAAATTAAAATTTTACTAAAAAAATTAATGAAATCCTCAGAGACTCAACTGGTGTGACTCAACTGGCAGAGTAGTAGCCTGGCAGTCAGATCCCCAGTTAGAATCATGGTACTGAGATATCAAACAATCCTACATAATGTTAGGCACTTCACCTTGATGACAGCTAGAAACAATTACATTTTAACTTGGTTCAAATTGCAAAAATAGCCTTTAAAAAGAACCCCTTTTTTCCCTCTTTTTAAATTTTTAAATCAATAAAAATATATGAAAAAAAGAACCCTTTTTAAGCAGGCACTGCTGGTTTATGGTTGTAATCTTAGGGACTCAGGAGGCTGAGATTAGGAGGATAACAATTCAAGGCCTGTCTAGGCAAAAAGGTCAATGGTTCAATCAATCAAGAGCTGAACTTAGTGGTACACAAATTATGTCAAAACTCTGCAGGAGGCTGCAATCAAGAGGATCACAGTTACAGGCAATCCCAGAAAAATGACTCATGAGACTCCATGCCAAGGAAGAAGCTGTACATGGCAGTGCATGCCTATCATCCTAGTTATAGGAAGCACAAAGCAGGAAGTTTGTGGTCTAGGCCTGGCCCTTGGCAAAATGCAACACCTTACCTCAAAATATCCAGTACAAAGGAGGCAACATGTGTGTCTCATCAGGATAATGCTGCCCTATCAATGTGAGGTACTGAGTTCAAACCTAAGTAGTGCCCAAAATACTATTTTAATATTTGAGAAGAAAGTCAATTGTCAAATGTGTTTCTAAAAATTAATTCTAATTAAATTCTTAGCTACAATGGAAAAAAAAGAATCATGAGAAAGAAAATCTCATTTCAAATGTCTTACAGTTAAAAACAAATTTGGCCACTTTTTCACTATATATATATATTATTTTTCTCCATATAGTATTATTTTGTCTGTATATATTATTGGGTTGCTATGTAGTTCTTGGTTCATAACCATTGGTGTTTGGTTATGATGGACATCTAACAAATATTGTGTTCAAGAACAACAGCACAATAGGGAACATTTGTTCAAATACATTTGTGGTAAGAGCCACCAATGGAATATCTATATAATAGTGTTCCTTAAGAATGAAGCAGAGCTGAAAATTTTGCTGCCTAGTAGTTTTGCTGTATCTTCTTTAGATTTAGATATAATGAGATACACAAAGACTTTGTGTTACGATTGTCTAAAGTACTCAGTGCAGGTTTGTAGCCCGTACAGTGTAGCCTGTACATTTTATAAGTTTGCAGCCTGGCAATCATAGGCTCTACATGTAGAGGCTATGCCAGTGTGTTTGCAGAAGTACAGATGTTGATGATATGATGATGCAGTTGCCCAACAAACACACATGTCAGAATGTGTTCCCATTGTAAGTGATGCAAGATAATATGTCTGAAAATACATTCCCTCTCAGACTGAAAAAGAAGAGTAGTGAAGAACTAGATAATCAAATATAACTAAGGTTGTAATAGCAAGTAAAAATAGAGGATATATCTGGGTGCAGTGACTCATGCCTATAATCCTAGATACTCAGGAAGCTGAGATCTGATAATAGTGGTTCAAAGCCAGCCCAGCCACTAAAATCCTTGAGACTCTTATCTCCAGTTAACCACTAGAAAACCAGAAGTGGCACTGTGGCTCCAGGAGTAGCACAGTAGCCTTGAGCTGAAGAGTTCAAGGACAGCACCCAGGCCCAGAGTTCGAGCCTCATGACTGAAATAAATAAATAAATAAATAAATAAATAAATAAATAAATAAATACAGAGGATATCTAGTTAATCCGAATGTCATATTATCCAGCAAAAATCAAGGATGCATTCATCATAAATTTTTACTTGGTAATACAGCAAAGTTATTGTTTGTTTATCCAAAATCTGATAAAGTTAGCTATATGCTATCTAATAAAATAAATTGATAACTAATAAATATTGTTTATCAGTAGTAAATGAAGAATCATTCATAAATATCTCATAAAGTTAATACATACTCTACCTTAAGGATAGGGAACCAGTGACTCACAATTGCAATTGTAGCTACTTAGAAGGCTGAGTTCTGAGGATCATGGTTCAATGATAGCCTGACCAGAAAAATCTGGGAGACTCCATTACCAAAATTATCTGCAAAATTATAGGCTGGAGGCATAGTTTCATTTTTTTCCTATTTTCCTTAAGTATGAATAAATTTTTTAGTCCAGAGTTCTCATGTAATTCTTAAAGTTTTGCACATGTACATATGAATACATAGATGCACATATACATGTGTATATATGGCAACAAATATACCAAAATTTACTTTGCTCCACAAATATTTCTGAAAAAAGAAATAGAAATACCATAAACAGTAGAGCAACATCTATATATACATATACATATATAATACATATATACACATATGTATATTTAATTTTAAGAGAGACATCAAACAGGAAAATTGGCAACAGAGAAATTGAAATGTTAATTTTAATGTTAATTATTGTAGCTAAATTAAAGGGATCCATTTAATCATTTGTAGTTTATCTAATGTTAAATAGGAAATATTTTAGTGAATATGTGCTTTCTCTATAAAAGATTATGTATGCAGTTAAAGTGGAAAGGAACATATTTACAACTCAGTTTGGATACTAGTTTCTCCAGAATTCTTCATGCATTCATCTTTATTTTGGCAATGCAAGTAACTTACTAACCATGTAATATTATACCCATTCATTCAAGTAGATTACTCATGAACACATATTTTCTTCTGTGCATTTTTCCCAGATATCTGTTGAAGGGAAAAACCAAGCTTTCAGTACTGAAATCCGAGCTCTTTTCTACAACATTCTGTGTGCTCTTGTTAACCCAAAGCGCAAGGACACTCGGGGATTCAGTCACTTTGCTGATGTGACTGAGAGCTTTGCCTTTTCTCTACTGACGGATGTTACCTGTGGCTCTCCTGGGGAAAAGTAAGTATCCTCCAGTACATTAGTGTTAGCTGCCAGGCCTTACTGCACTGTCTACCCTAAGAGATACATGGTTTGTGACTGGTACCTGTTGGAAAATTAGGCTAATAATTAGAAGAAAACCTAGTAGCTACCTCAAGAGAAATCTCCTCATTATTTTCCACCATATTTTAAAGACAAGGTCCTGATAATTGTTGTTACTTACTGAGTGACCAGAGGATACAGTCTTAAGGGAAGAGAGGAGAGATTTGATGTGCTGGACTTCCTCTTTCCTCTGGAAGTTGTGGTTATTTATTCTACTTGGAAACCACTCTCTAACACTGAGTTTCAGGCTATTTGTCTTAGGACTGGAATTCCTTGGCAGGAAGCTATCAGAAGGAGAATGAAAAAATAAAGCATGGCTCATGTTCATTAGTAAAACCATATGATCAGTCATATGGTTTATGTTAATATTATTCAGTATAATAATATATTAATTGTACTTATAACATATTTGTCATCAGTCCAAAGACTTAAAACCATTTAATACCTATTTAACAATACAAAAATAACTGATAAATAGGACATTTCTCCAACATTTTACAGTTAGTCAATCCAGAAACAAAAGCATTGCAAGAGGAAATGAAAGATGAAAGAATAATAATATAAGTGGTATTTACTTTACTTTTAATGCAATTCTGACTTTGTATTAAATTGAGTACTACCAATTGCTGCTCTGTAGATAAAACAATATAATGTGAAAATTTTTATAAGGCTTAACTTAATCCTTGCTAAAAGTTGTCAATGTGTTATTTTATCTTTGTGAGAGATAATTTTAAGTAGTTATTCAAAGTTAGAGTTAGGGCTGTTATTATTTCTATTTACAGTGCTGAAGCTGAGCTAGGGACATGACCCAGAACTTGATTGATTTACATGGAATGTGGCTGATTCTCAGGCCTACTTTACTCCATAGCCCCCGCTGGCTCTCATACCCTGTGTGTTAGAAGATTCCATAGCTTTAGCTTGATAACAAGGCCTCTCTTCTAGTAGCTTAGGGGTCCAGAATCCTAGCCTCCTTCCTTCCCTCCTTCCTTCCTTCCTTCCTTCTTTCCTTCCTTCCTTCCTTCCTTCCTTCCTTCCTTCCTTCCTTCCCTTCCTTCTTTCCTTCCTTCCTTCCGTCCTTCCTTTCTTCCTTCCTTCTTTCCTTCCTTCCCTCCCACCTTTCCCTCTTTGGCCCTCTCTCCTTCCCTTCCTCCCTCTTCTTCATATTACTGGAGCTTGGATTCAGGTCCTCATATTTTGTAGGAAACTGCTCTAGCTCTCAGGTCATACTTCTAAACCCTGACATTTCCTTCATGGGGGAAGAATTATCAGAAAGATACTACAATTGTCTTTCTTCAAGAGGCTCTTCACCAGCTGTTATCACTCTTCCTAAATGTCCCATCTGAAATCAGATGGGACACCATGTTGGTGCCTTTTATAACTGTTTCTAACACTATCTCCCAATACCTCTGATATGGATCATTTGTTTGCTTCAAGGGAGTTTCCTCACAGATTATGCGAGGAAAGATTTGCCATCATTTTCCTTTGAACTACGCCTGGCTATACTGTTCAGTTAAATTATACAATCAATACTATTTCAGTTCCCCTAATCTTTTTAATTGCTTTCTAATTTTTGCAAGATTTCTTAAGTGTGAACCATCTACTTCACTGTGAATGCCGAGGATCATACAGTGCCTTTAAAGGCTTTATGAAAGTTTAAATGGGTTTTTGATATACAACAAGAATAGTGTTTTCTGTCTTTCTGTTTAATGTATTCTCAGGGCCTGGAACACTGTGACAGAATCTCATTGGTTATGGTGTGATATGTGGATAGAATGGCGAGTAAATAAGTATGTGTTTTGCTATGTGCTTTCTCTCAGATTTGACTTTTGTTTTGAAAGGGATGGGAAAGAAAATTTCATATGCACTGACAGATTAGTCAATATCAGTTTGTCTCAAAAGAATATCAACATAGAGTGTTGTATGTGTGTGTGTGTGTTTGTGTGTGTATGTGTATGTATATGTGTATGTGTGGTTTTTCAAGAACATGCTGAGAATAATTTTAAACATAAATAATAGAAGAAAGCAAGAATAGGGTTATTACATATAGGCTAATTGTTCTAGTAAGTGAAGACACAATTATGTGATAAAATAACATGATCTCGACCAACTAAGCAGTTATAATGGGTTTGTTTTGTTCAGGAATCCCAAAAGACATTGAACACTGTGATATGTGTTTGTTATCTTAAGCAATCTCAAGGGCATTTGCTGAGAGTAAAGGGACATAGACATGACATGTAAATGGAGATACTGAGGAGGAGAATGGGATGCAGGGCAGTCATTTGGAAGCCAAATGGCTCCAAAGATCCACTGCAGATGTGTAGTTGTGCTACACTCCATTCACTTGGCCCTCCTTATGTCAATCTCAGTCTGAAGCAGGTTGGGGGGGTGAAGGTCAGTATATTTGAAGGACATAGACACAGGAGGTTCAGGTGACATATTTAGGCTGAAAATCATCACTGACAATATGGAAGGCTAAGTGGAGAGAGTATGAGTTGTGTTTAGAAAACATGTCCAATCAAACCAAACCATAGAGAAGCTTCTTTTTTTTTTTAATGCGCTGGCTTTTTTCTTTTAATTGTTGGGATAATGTAAAGAGAGGTTACAGTTACATTCATCATGTAGTAGGTGCATTACTTCTCACACATTGATACCCCTTCTGATCTTTTAGTCTCCATCTGCTCCCCCATCCCCTCCTGATCATGTTGTTCCCCCCACTTTAAACAGAAGTATTTTCATAGAAGATTTGATATAGTCTACATTCAAGGCTTAGATGAATAGGCTAGTTAAAATGAGATGTTTGACGGTACCAGTTGTTTAAAATATGACCATTAAAGCTTTGAGGATTATTTTTAGAGAAGTTACATAGCTCAAGAAATTGTCTACTATTTTCTTTCTTATTGAGTCTTTCATTTACAATTCTCTGCTCTGGTTAATCATAATGGGACATGCCTGTAATCCCAGCTATGTAGATGCTAAGAGAAGAGGATTGTGGTCCAACCTGACCGCAGGGATAAACATGAGACCCCTATCCGAGGAATAAACCCAAAGCAAGAGGTGCTGGAAGCTTGGCTCAAGAGGTAGAGTGCTTGCCCAGCAGGACCAAAGCCCAGATTAAAAATGTTTGTACCACCAAATAGAAAACGAACAAAATTTTTCTGCTCCATTTTCTAGCTTAGAAGGTTTTGTCCATGTAACTATAGTTTTAATACATAACCCAGTAATGCACACCTTTGTACTCTATATTTGTTTAGACCTGTACAATTGTTAACATTGCATGTATCAGTGATAAACTAATATCTTAATATTCTGTGAACATTTTAAGGCACAGGTGTGATTCATCGTTGTGCTTTCTCATTGTTTTCAACAATGTTGAGCCCATTTATAAATTGCAACAGATTTTCAGGGGGACTGATACAAATATAAATTCCAAGAACCATGAACCCCCTTTCCTGCCACCTCCTGTCCCATCATGGAAAAGGATTCTGAGTTAATAGTTATGGATTGTAAAGAAGAAATCTACTTTAAACCGAGTCTACATGATTTGAACAGACATTGAGGCTTGAAGGCAATTTCACAGAGCACAGTGTCTTATTTTCCCAAGGAGATCTTTCAAATTATGAATAAAGACCACAGGTTTTTCTCTCCAGTCAAATAATTACATTTTCACATGTGTTAACCATGAGGTACCTGCAGATGAAAATATGGTGCTAAATCTATAAGGGAAGGGTTATAAAGTTCTTAAGTAAAACGGAGTTTCTGTTTAATAGGCCTCTCTTTCCTCTGCCTATTTCCCCAATTCTGATGTGACTAACACAGAAAAGTCCATTTTGTTTCCACAAATTGTATTTTGAAATCCGTGAAACCGCTTCCAAAAACTCATGTTTTAAGATACAAGGTAGAGAAAAAAAAAAGATACAAGGTAGATCAAATAAAAAGTTATACTAGTTTTTTGAGCAAGAGCTGAGAGCTGATTGGTTCCAGTGGTTCTGGATTATTAGTGTCTTTTTCAACAGGATGAAGAGTGTCCAAGTGTGAAGATAGGAAAATATGAAAATATGCAAATGCACATTTGTTGAGCAGACTTCTTCTTTCTTTTATAGAAGCAAAACCGTCCTTGACAGTTGCCCATATTTGTCAATACTGGCTCTTCACTGGTATCCTCAGCAAATTAATGGGCACAAGTTTGAAGGAAAGGAAGGTGATTACATTAAACTTCCAGAAAGGTTATTGGATGTGACAGATACAAATATAATGGCTGGGAAAACTACATGTAAATTCATCCAATTTACAGAATATAGCAGCCAGCAGTGGTTTGTAACCAAAAACAACCTTCCCGCCCTGAAAAATAAGGTAATCTCTTATTTTAAAACTCTTTGTGTTTAGCATCTAATTTTCCTTCTTTTTAGCAGGTACACTCAGGATGCATTTATTCAATCTGAGTTTTGTCAAGTACTGCACAGGGTGAGATAACATAAAAAAGATTCCGAAGTTATGACCCATTTGATGAATGCTTTGTTTCAAAAATAGTTATAAATGTTTCCTTCATGTTTATTGAATAGAATATATTTCTCTAATGTAGCATCTTATACACTTCACTGTTGATGCAGTCATCCAGTTAGACAGCGTTTAAGACATGTAGTGAAGTGAAAGTTGAATGTGCACAATGGAAAACCAAACAGACTTGAACTCATAACTGGCCATCAACACCGGAAGGAAATGAGTGACTTCAGTTATTAGAAAAACAAAGTTCAGTTCAGAGCAGGAAAGACACAGTGAGAACATGGATCGGAAGATGTCATTAATGTTGTTTGTTCCTTTTGGCATTCTAGGTGCTCTCTGTGACTGTGAAAGGTCAGAGTTCACAACTCCTATCTAACAACAATGAGGTTCTCTACAGGATTGCTGCTGCTGAGCAGAGGCTCATTCCTGAAACAGCTCTGTGCCTCCTTTGGAATCAGGCTGCTGCAAGGTATTTACTGAAAAGTTTTGAAATTGAAATTTCGTCTTTCCTCATTCCAGAATGATTGAACCTGATTCTTTATATCGCCATATTAATGGTGGCCTCAGGTGCTACTTCAAACTGGAAAATAATCTCTATCATAAATGAGATAAAATACCATAAATAGTTGAGATGTTCAGATGGGAAATGTAATCTAGTGATGTAAATAAGTGTGTAGCACATTACAACTCTTTTTTTTATCATTGCTGTTTTCATGGCAAGACAGTTAAAGTTTTTGAAGTTATTAGTTATGAAGTTATTAGAATGAAAATTCCTTTTTTGTACTGCTGACAACTTGCTTCGTGATTCAGGAGGTGGTGTTTAATGTTTAACGGACTCACAGGCATGAGGATTCATGTCCATAAGAGCCTGCAGTACATTTGGAGGTTAAACCATGATATAGGAATGGGAGGAATAGAGTCTTTCTATGAATCTTATTGGCCCCTACCAAGTTTCATTGTGCAGAGCTCAAGTGATGCTTCAGGACCTGCTAACACTGACTGAGAGGGTAGAAGGTCTGTCGGTCACTAGATTTTGTTTATTCCTAAGATTAAGCTATATGAATTAACATTTATTTAAAAAATAGATTAGGAAGCTGTCACTAAAACCTGAAGATTCTAGTTTTTCTGTGAAAACAACAGCAACAACAACAATAAAAAGAACTATTTTGAAATGAAATTCCCGATACTGGCGATAATATGATACTCTCTAATGATGGCTGGCTATTGCTGTTTGTCAGGTGAATGAATATGAGAGCAAAGAACAGAGCCTGCACAATGTATTATATTAATGAAGCAATACTGTTCAGGAGGCAAGATGTAGCAAATACATTTTCAACTTATATTTTCCAATTTCTAATGGGTTCATCAAAATCTAGCCTCCTCATGAATCGAAGAACATCCATATGTACATAAAATGTTCTATAATTACCAATATAGAAGTAGAATAAAAATTTCAAGCTTAGGCGGCCAGGAACATAGCCCCAGTGGTAGAGTTCTCACCTAGCATGTATAAACCTCTGGGTTCAATTCCTTGGTACCACATACATAGAAAAAGCCAAAATGGTGCTGTGGCTCAAGTGTTTCTCTCTAGCCCTGAGAAAGCCCAAGGACAGTGCCCAGGCCCTGAGTTCAAGCCCAGTCCAAGAACTGGCACAAGAAAAAGAAAAAGAAATTTAAAACTCCAGTTTGAGTTAGGAAGTTGTCCTTAGAAGAGCAATGGAATCAAAGATTCACCCAAGGGATGAGGCTCAAGCAATAATCCCTGAGAAATACAAAGTGAGCCAAACTTCATAGAAGGAAAAACTTGAGTGACCTGGGAAATTGTATGACACAAATTGTTCTAAAATATAGAAATGGTGAGGAAGGAAGCCGAGGAAGTGTAATATATGGTTTGGAGTAGAAAAGTTTCTATAAACATGAGGAAGATGAACACAATATGTTTTGCGTCTGTGTCCCTCTGTTGGGGTTTTAGGTGATACAGTAGAATTAGCTGGCTAGCACTTAGCTGGGGGCTGGGCCAGTACTATTCTGTGGACAGGGCTGGATTTTTTGGTTCAGGAATTGCTCTGGATTTGGTAGGCATGGCTGGCCTTTATAAGGCTTCCTAAGATGTCTTTGTGTAATCTGTTGGGTCGTGTCCTGGACAAAATGCTCCTTCTTGAAAATGTGGCCTGGATCATCAGTCTTGAGAACACTTACAGTTAGCGAGTTATTGTTTTCTGTAGAAGCAATCTCAACATCATAAGGATCAATGTAAGAGGAGGGTGACTCTTGTGTTTTTTCTCTAGCTGGTTGTCTGACAGTCAGCTTTGCAGAGTAGTGGAGGATGCTTCAGATCATGTGGACTGCGCCTGTTCTCACATGTCCCTGTATGCCGTCTACTCCCAGACTGACAACTTGTCTTCATACAATGAAGCCTTTTTCTCCTCTGGATTCATATGCATCTCAGGTCAGTGACAGCAGTTTGACACAATAATTTTAAAACATCTATAAGAATAAAAGTCTTATTTCCTATGTGAATGCTACACACATACCCAAACACACTGCTTTCATGTCATCTTATCCATTAATTCATACAATGGGTATTGATAGAAGCTCACTTTTGTGTTTAGAATACAATGAAGAACAAACCCTAATTCACAAGGAAAAATGCAATAAGAACCAGATAAAGACATAAGATTTTGCTTAAATGATAGTATATTAAAAGTAAATATATTTCATAGAATGATGAAATCAAAGCAAAATTTATATTAAAAATCAAGATGTCATTTTATGTGTTCCATAGACACAAATTTTAATGCAGTTTTGTCACACAAAATATTTTTGCCTATTATAAACATTGGAAATTAAAGCAAATGGCCATTTTTTTTGCCAGTCTTGGGGATTAAATTTAGGGTGTGAGAGTTGTCCCTTAGCGTTTGTACTCAAAATTATTGCCTTATCACTTGAGCCATAGCTCTATTCCTGACATTTTACTGGTTAACTCGAGGTAAGAGTGTCAAAGACTTTCCAGTCTAGATTGATTTTGAATGGCAGTTTCTGCTGAGTAGCTGGAATGACAGGCACAAGCTACATGTGCTCAGGTAAAGCAAAAATCTTCAAAGTTGAAGTAGAATACCATTCTGATTTTCCTAGGAGAATCATTAATAAATCTACATTTTCTATTATTTACTCAGAAAGGCTAAGATTTCTGAACTCAGAGGCTGAACACCGTGGAGTCTTCATCTTAGAAAGAAAAAACTGTCTGTCTACCTGTTTACCCAATGCCAGAGAGTTAATCTAAGGTTGTTTTCAAGGTGAAAAATGTAGAAACAGAAGATAAGTGAAACAAGTATTAGGGATCTTCCCACAAAGACAATGTAGTAGATATGTCCCTTAGGCTAATATTAAATGATATTACAGTAATTTTGTAGCTGCTGAGGAATTTCAACATGGTTTGTGGTACATGTTCCTATTTGGATGATGATGTCCAAGAAACATCCTGTGCTTTTCCACAGCTTTTCTGAGATTGTTCTGTTAAAGGCAAGAAGGGAGACTCTTGGATTAGATTTATCCTGACAGTGACTCTTAATACAATATCTTAGACACTTAAAATTCTAAAGAAAGCCCGTGCCATTGCATAGTGCCATTCAGTTTTCACATCAGTAAATAACCCCAGTCATTTTGATGTAGGTAACTCTTAAGTCTTTGGAGGAGTTTTAAGCTGAAAGCTGGTCTAATCTTCTTTTCCTTCTTTTTTTATTCTGTTAGATGGAAAATTCCAGTCATATGTCAGTCAAACCAAAACTTTTCCTTTTACTTAACTGGTGGTTTTATTTACCTTGTATAGATGAGTAACTGTACAAATGCCCACATACTGTCATGTTTACAGTAAAAAAATGATTTATAAATAGCTGAATAAGACAGGTTAAGGAAGTCACACCATCCAAACTTCTTGAAGCCAGTCTTTTCTCACATTTCTGCTGTTTCCTGAATGACCCTGCACAGCTGCAACTGCCTAAGCAGCTCACAAACAATGTTGAGGGCCTCTAAGGGAGAGGCACTTATTTGAGTCAATTTTAAGAGCCATGAGAACTTTCCTGAAAAACAACCCTGTATCTGATTGACCAGAGTTGTGTTCTATGATATTTCATAAGCCAAGGTGTCTTTCTGGAAGATTTGAGACTATTATACAGAAACAAATGCCAGGCTGGGAGTTTAGTTAGCCTACTGGTAGAGTGCTTGCCTAGCATGTATGAAGACCCGGTTCAATTCCTCAGTACCACATACATAGAAAAAAGCCGGAAGTGTTGCTGAGGCTCCAGTGATAGAGCTCTAGCCTTGAGAAAGTCCAAAGACAGAGCTCAGGCCTTGAGCTCAAGCCCAGGATTGGCAAAAAAAAAGAAAAATAAAAAAAGAAACAAATGCTAAGAAAGCAGTGGGTATGTATCACTTTGCATATAACATACCACATTACATTTGTAACTGAATAAATAATGTGCATTGTGGATCCTATGAAATGTGGTTTTGACCATGTGTCTAGTTCATTCTTTTATATGCCAGACCATAATATCATATCATAATATCACATCTAATATCCTCACATCATATCTAAAAACTATCTTACAATAGTTCCCCTGCCACTCAGGACAGGCTGATGCAGCACAGGCGTTTCTGTGATGGTGAAAATGTTTTGCACTTTCCAGTATGGTACTATGTATTTCCCAAGCCCTGGAAACATGACTGATACATCTCCAAAAAATGAATTTTAAGGTTTATTTCATTTTAATTCATGACTATTTAAACTTAAATACCTACATGTGAGCAGTGGCAGTTGTGGTGTAAACAGTGCAGATTTACCACCAGATTATCAGGAGGCTGGTCTTCCTGGCAGATCATCTTTCTGGAATCTCTCCTCTTCCTCTGTGCTTCCTCTTCCCAAGGTGCTTCACCCTGGCCTCTGTTCCTACTACACATATTTTAGGAGATGTGCTATTTTATTTTCCTTCTCTAGCTAATTGTAGCAGTAATCAAAATGCAGAATTATAGAAATATGGAAATCAGTAGAAATGATCAACACAATATTGAAAAGCTTATGTTACAGCTAATATTAAGCGGGAAAAGAAAAAAATGAAAATAAGAAACTAATAACTGATTTGATGATGAAATGTGATGATTTGGTTTTATTTGGATGTGCCTGTTGAAGAGGCAAGTATAGATACCTTAAAAGATTGATTGATAGATTCACTATTCAGAAATATTCAGAAATATTTTAAAGAAAAATTTGTGGGGAAATACACTAATGCTTGTCTTAATGTTACTAAGAAACTTAAGCACAGACTATAATCTAGACTATAAAGGCTCATCTGTTTGTGGAAAGGATATTGAATACTTAAGGGTTAAAAAATACTTCAGTATCTTTATCTCTTAAATAAGAGGGACCAGATAACCATAATTCATTATAGTTAAAAGCTCAGAAAGTCTAGCCTATTTTCCTGCCTCTGGCTTTGAATCCCAGGCTACCACCAGGTGTCATGGTAGCATTTTATTGAAATTTCACATGCTTAATTAAATATTTCTGAGCTGGTTACACTTACTTGTACTAAATTTGTATCATGGAACAGGAATGTAATGAGAACTGACCAAATTGGGGGGAAAGGCTGTGAATACTCTTTTATGAAATAGGAAGAATAGCAATAATGTATTTCCCCCTCTGCCAGCACTAATGCTTTTGTTTTACATTGTTATCATCTGCCATGATCCGCCCCACAATAGAGCATATAATTATGGTCATGTGACTTATGATCAAAAACTTGTAGGGTACTGCTTTTAAGTCAGTAAAACACACACACACACACACACACACACACACACACACACACACACACACGCCATGAATTTCAGTTACATGTGACCAGGCTATGGGATTGAACATTTGTTAGTGAGTCTTGGACAGCAGCTCCAGTGGTATAGTGATTGCAGCACTTGGCTTGAATTACTGTGTAAAGGCTCATGGAGAATCTGTGGGGGTAGTTGTTGGAAGCAACTCAGGGACTGAACACCTGTCTCAGACAATGATGCCATTTCTGGAGCAAGATAGAGTGTCCCAACTTTTAAAAACAAATTTCCAAATTAGCAGCCTTGAATAACACAAAGCTTGACTTCCTGAGGATCTTTACTAAATATATTAAAATTGATTAAATTATACAATTTGTTAAAATATAAAAATTGAGATGAAATCTTTCATCAGGATTTTTGAGAAACATTTTCTAAATCTTCTGAAAATGAGTCATAAGACCCTAGTGTGGCATTATGTAGATGTGCAGTTCAATTCAGTTAATGTGTGGTATTCCCAACAGCCTATGTTATATTTCCAGAAAAGATGATAGAAAAAAATACAGTGGAATGTGAGCACAGTGTCTCCTGTTTATCAAGGAATTGTGGACACAACTACATAAGATGATGCGAACTAGGTGATAATGCAGAGCCCCAATGCCTCTGTAATTCTTAGATAAAATAATCCTATGGAAGACAAGAGTGGATGAACATTTTCAGTGAAAAGGGAAACGGGGCTATCATAATGAATACGTTTAAGTTTTGAGTGGCATAAACATTCTGGAAGTAGTCTGTAAAATCTAGTATTAAAAGCAATTTATATAATAATCCACAATCACTGAGTTTTTGTCCATCATCTTGAGGTAATATAAACAAGTAAATTCAAGTAGACTTAAAGATAATTACAGGGGCCTGGAGGATGGCCTAGTGGTAGAGCAGCATGCAGGAAGCCCTGGGTTTGATTCCTCAGTACCACATACACCAAAAAAGCTAGAAGTGATGCTATGTCCCAAATGATAAGAGTGCTAGCCTTGAGAAAGCTCAAGGACAGTGCCCAAGCCCTGAGTTCAAGCCCTAGGACTGGCCAAAAAAAAAAAAAGATGATTACAAGAAAAAGTACAGATCATTGCAATTCTTCAAGACACTTAAAATTTTAAACCCTTAAAGTAAACTTAGTGTGCAAAGAGAAAAAAAGAAAACCTTTCATTTTTGGTTTTGGCATGGTGTAGCTTAAGACTGCCTAAAACTTCATAATTGGAATTGTTGTAACTGTATTTCTTTTTCTAGTAGTTTCTCTTTTTAAAAAGAGGGGGAGGTGCTGGGAGTCTGGCCTACTGGGAGAGTGCTTGCCTAGCATGCATGGAGACCCCACATACAGAAAAGGCTGGAAATTGTACTGTGACTCAAGCTGAAGAGCTTTAGCTTTAAGAAAGCCCAGGGACAGTGCTCACACCCCAAGTTCCAGCCCCAGGACTTGCCAAAAAAATGTAAAAATGTGGGGGAGGCACCACTAAATTTGAATATTGGTAATATCGTCCACAATTTTATCCCTGGAAAAGTTTGTTCTTTTCTAAATATTTAAATTATGTCAAGCTGTTGTTTGGGGAAATTATATTATAAAGGCATAGTATACTTTTTTCATAAATAGTAAAATATGACAATTAACTAAGAAAATCACATATTTACTAATGTTATTCATCTGCTTACTTAGGGATATCTTTTCAGTAAGGAGGCAAAGGTAGGTATTTGAAAAATTAAAGCTATGCTTTGGGTGTAATTGATAAGTGTGCAGATTTTATGGGTCATGTAAAATAGACTGGATAGAAATGAGACAATGATCTTTTCTAGGTACTCTGTGGTGTGCAGACTAGCCTGGTAGGCCTCAGTGCTTACGTGTCCCAGCAATTTTCACTGCACACTTCTTGTCTTCATGGATTATGAAACTACACATGGACTCTTTTGTTTCTTCAGGTCTTTGCTTGGCTGTCCTTTCCCACGTCTTCTGTGCCAAGTGCTCCATGTTTGCAGCTAAGCTTCTGACTCATATGATGGTGGCCAGCTTAGGTACACAGGTAGGAGAACTCTGGAATTTCCTACTTGTCATGAGATGTTCATACTTCCCCTTCTAGAATCCTTGACTTCAATGTCCAGGCAAAGTGCACTTTGACTGAATGGAAATAAGCTTGTTTAGCTTCGCAATGAGGACAGTGAGTCTAATGGCGTAGGGGAATGTGGATATTTGATCTAAAATGCATCTTTTGTGAACTCCTTTCAATGGAGAAATACTTGAATGATTACTGCTTACAAGAAAGTAACTTCTGGGCCGGGAGGTTGGCCTAGTGGTAGAGTGCTTGCCTAGCATGCACACAGACCCGGGTTTGATTCCTCAGTACCACATACATAGAAAAAGCCAGAAGTGGTGCTGAGGCTCAAGTGGTAGAGCTCTGGCCTTGAGAAAGTCCAAGGACAGTGCTTAGGCCCTGAGCTCAAGCCCAGGACTGGCCAAAAAGGAAAAAAAGTAACTTCCACACAGTGTATTCTATTGTCATCTAACTTATGCTAATAATGTTACATGAGGCTGAAGAAAGTATGCTGTCAGTTCTTTATACGGAAGGCATTGAGGATATATACGAGGGCTGGGAGAAATCTCAGTGACACAGTACGTGGTGCTCTGGGTTCAATCTTTACAACCTGAAAAAGAAAAAGAACAGATATGCACACTGAAATATCTGAGTATGTATACACTTTGGAAAGCATTCTCTTTTGGAATATTGTTCAGTTGTTTAGAGTAGAAGAAATAGCATGAAAAAGAATCAAATTATTTATTGGCATGTAACTTAAAACACATGGTGGAAACTAAGGTACAGCAAGCAGAACACCTGGTGAATTTCTCTTTCTCAAATGATCACAGCCGAGTAAAGAAGCTATAAATAAAAAAATCCTTTAAGTCAGCGATAGGGATCATGTACTATTTGAGAACTATTTTGAATATAGCAAATTCATCTTTTTTATATAAAGTTTGATATAATATCCACTGTGCTAGGACTGAATTTTATAATCATTCACACAGTTCACTGTGATGAAGAAAGAAGAGTACAGATACCATGTAGGCAAAGGAGAAAAAGCATAATCACAAAAACTAAATCACTATATAACTGAAATTATAGATCCAATGAGAATGCATTAAATCATGTTTTTTTTCATGTTCTTTTGGAAAGAACATTTAGCTGTTATTAAAAACAATTAAAATTCTCTTATCTTGATGGAGTTCCTTGTGGAAGACAGACAATGCTTTGTTTCATTATTTGCACTGGTTACCTGGATGCATCTACTATGAGTACGTATAATGTCTTGTGCACTCATCTTAACATACTTTGAAAATACTCATGTGTCCTGCATTAATCTCTCAGGAGAACGTTTAACAATGACATGAACGGAGGGGATAGCATGGAAAATGATCCTGAACATTGGCATTTAATTGGATTTTTTTGGTTCCAAGAATGACAATGAACAGAAAATCTCATAAGTAATTTTTTCAGAGAATAATCCAGGACTAGATTCCAAGTAAAAGATTCCAGTTTGTGCGTTGAAAGTACCTATGAACTGTGGTATGGATAGTAGCAGTTGTTGCTACAAGAGGGCTTGCATTGAATTTGAATGGGGTATTTATATTGCTTCCATATCCTCTTAGGCATTTGATCTTGCATTAACTTCTTGTATGTAGAATCTTAAGGACCGGTTTTCTTGACTGTATTCACCATCCATTTTGGTAATTGTTTGGAAGCACTATAAGACTTAATTACAGCACTGTAGAATTGCAGACAGTTCTTCAGCATCCTAGTGGACACATTTGCTCTTGTCCAGGGATGTAAAAGAAATAGAATTTACCTGTTGGGGCATTCCTTCTGGTTTACATTGTACTTAACATTGATTTTGCATAAAACAATTAAATGCATAAAATTTGCAGCATAGTTTTAGAATGCACAAAGCAATGTGGCATGGGAAAAGTCATAGAAAGTATACTTGGTGAAATGAAAGAAGAAATATTTTTAAAGCTTTGTGAAGGAAATTAGAGTGTCATGATGGACAGTACTGTTTTCTAAAATGGTCCACCTATCTTTTTTTCATGTACTTTTTATTGTTATTAATAGAAGGGTTACATTATATTTGCCAGAGAGAAGGTGCATTAATTCACATACATTGATACCCTTTCTCATGTCTTGGCCCCCATTTCCCTCCCTCCCACCCCCACCTCTCATCTTGTTTCCCCCCTTCCCTATCCAATTTCAAATAACCAAATACAAATATATCCAATATATCAGGTAACAAAGTGAGATACTGTAACAATATGAGATAACCAAGGGACAGCAAAAGAGATGAGAGATAACATAGTACATTAAGGACAACAATCACTCATTATATGGCTTTTGTTTCTATATCCTGGAGGTCCTTTCATTTAGCATCATACCGTATGGCCTTATGTCTCTAGGCTTTGCTCTATTGCAAATCTCTGCTAGGAGAGCCCAAGGTTTCTACTGATTATGACAGATGAGGGAAACCATTAAGCCTAAGTTCCTTTGAGTCTGGCTTACTTCACTTAATATGATTTTTTCTAAGTCTTTCCATTTCCTAACAAATAGGGCGATGCCATTCTTTCTGACAGCAGCATAGAATTCCATTGTGTACAAATACCACATCTTGTTGATCCACTCATCAACTGAGGGACATCTGGGTTGGTTCCATATCTTTGCTATGGTAAATAGTGCTGCAATGAATAAATGCCTAGTAGTGGAATTGCCTGATCATAGGGGAGTTGTATGTTTAGTTTTTTGAGGAACTGCCATACTGCTTTCCATAGTGGTTGAATGAGTTTGTACTCCCACCAACAGTGTAGTAGTGATCCCTCCTGGCCACATCCCCTCCAGCATCTGTTGTTATTAGGTTTCTTGATCCTGGCCATTCTAACTGGAGTGAGGTGGAATCTTAGAGTTTTGATTTGCATTTCTTTTATGACCAGAGATGTTGAGCATTTCTTCATGTGTCTATAGGCCATTTTTATTTCTTCTTCAGAGAAGACTCTCGTTAAGTCTTTGGCCCATCTTTTAATGGGATGGTTGTTACTTCAGAGGTTAGTTTTGGAGTGCCTCTTCTATTTCTTTAATGAATGACATTGGGATATTGAAGGGTATTGCGTTGAATTTGTAGATAGCCCTTGGAAAGATTGTCATTTTCAGGATGTTGATTCTTCCAATCCAGGAACATGCGAGGTTTTTCCATTTCCTCAGTTCTGCATTAATTTCCATTTACAGTGTTTCAAAGTTTTCATCAAAAAGGTCCTTTACATTCTTAGTTAAGATAATTCCTTTATTTTCTTTGGGGCTGTTGCAAAAGGAGTTGCTTTCCCGATTGTTGCCTCATTCCTCTCACTGTTGGCATAGAGGAAGGCAGTTGATTTTTGAGGGTTAATTTTATACCCTGCTACCTTTCCAAAGTTTTGAATCAGGTCAAGGAGCTTGGGAGTGGAGTCTATAGGTTTCTTTAGATACAGAATCATGTCATTGGTCTGCCTATCTTTAAAACACTTCTTGGTTAAAAGGAACAGGCATCTCTCTTAAACTTTCGAGCTTGGGCTTTAAAACATTTCTAGACCCTCCAAAATTAGAAATAAAGCTGACTGTAGGGACTGAGGCTCCTCACTCCTAAATTGGTAAGCAATTATAGCTACAACTACCATATGTCGCTGATGGAAATTATTACAGATCTGATCTTGGTCTCTTATCTGGGATCCTCCATCAGTGTTATGTTGACATCAGCAGAGGTTAAAGGTTCTCAAGAGCATTCTCTAAAAAATACAGGTGTGATTGGTGGTTCTTTTTTAAATACATAATATTATTGTTATTATTAAGGCATTATATGGAGGGGTTACCATTTCAAAGCCAAGTAATGAGTCCATGCGTGTCTGCCTTCCTTTCTTCCTTCCTTCCTTCCTTCCTTCCCTCCCTCCCTCCCTTCCTTCCTTCTTTCCTTCCTTCTCTCCCCCTTCCCTCTCTTCTTTCTTTTTTCCTTCCTTCCCTCCCTGCCTCCCTCCCTGCTTCCCTCCCTGTCTCCCTCCCTCTCTCCCCTCTTTCTTCCTTTCTTTCTTTCTCTCTCTCTCTCTCTCTCTCTCTCTCTCTCTCTCTCTCTCTCTCTCTCTCTCTTTCTTTCTTTGTCTCACCTTCCTTTTTTTTCCCCTCAATTTCCCCCCTACCATCCCAGCCCCCAAGCTACATTGGTGGTTTTCCACATATGTAATCATGGGTGGTACTAGAATCTTTATTGCTGACCTAAAATTAAGCTACCTGACTTTTGAGTGGAAGGAAAGAATGGAAGAATGATGCTCCTTGACTTCCTTTTGGAACAATGTGCTACAATAGGTCTGAATCATGCGGTCAGGAAAATGTGCTCATGTCCGGCTCTACTTATAGAAATATATAGAATATTATGTATCCATAAGTAAGTATTATATTCAGAACTAGAGGAAAATAGACAAGAATCTGAAGATCTAAAAGTCAAAAAATTTTCAATCTGGATAGTGTTTGTCATTGTAGCACCTTCGAGTACCATTGACATAAAACACCACCAGGTGGCAGTAGAATATTTTTCTCTAGTTGGTCAGTATCCTTGATGTAAGGAAAAACAAAACAAAACAAAACAACCCCCCCCCAAAAAAAAACAAACTTAAAAGACATTCTCATGGTTGCTTTTTTAACTAGGCTAGAGGATGTTTAAAACATAGTATGTACACACAGTGTACTCCTGCCTTTGTCGTTATATTCCCTTTATTTAGAACTGAATTGAACACATTGATAATATGAGAGAATGTGTACAAAATTAGCTTTGTGTATCTTGCTACTATTATTTGATAATATTTCAGCTTAGGACATAAAGATATTTAAATCATTGTTATTCTATGATAAGCATCAAGAAAGATTTTGAGTATGTAATAAGTATTGACTATTGATGTAGAAAAATTGCTTAGTAAAAGTTTAGAGACAAGAGTTTACAAACTGAGTATTTCTGCAATGTCAGGTCACATTTTTCTCATTTAACTAAAAGAGGATAACTAAATGGAAAGTAGTTGTAGGCCATTTGTTTCAGGCATGCTGAGAAAAACCTGACATAGAGTGATGTTTCTGGAAAAAACATCTAGTTATATCATTGGGATTTTTATCTTAGGACCACGTTGCCAAACTGCTGTGCCCTGATAAGGCTGACATATCCCTGGGCCAAAGGACAAGTTCAGTTCAGGATTCTCAGTTCTAGGCATTCTACCAGGAAAAGTAATCCAAATCTAAAAAAAGAAGTTTCCTCAGAGAAAACACACTGATAAGATAGAACTGTATTTACTTTGGTTAATAATATATAACAAGGGAGAAATATTTGGTTTTCTCTGCTTTTTTTCTGTTTGTTGTTTGGATTAAGCACTTTTTCTGAAACCAAATAACAAATGGGTAGAGAAAATGGAAGTAAATGGAAGTAAATATAACTGCCGTTACCAGTAAGCCTATTTACGGTCGGAACTCAGATGTCCATGGACATATTTAAATATTTGAAATACTTTAACTTTTTTGACAAGGTGTGCAAGAGTTTAAGTTGCATAAACCTTCTCTTCCAGAAGGCTGAAGAGAATTGCCTTATAATTGTGAGGGCTATTATCTAGAATTTAGCAAAAGTTGAGCTGTCATTGTCTTTGCTTCTCTTTTCTCATTTTCTTACAATTTGGATGTCTCTTTGAAAAGCTTTATTTCCCAGTGAGGATCCATATTCCCCCATACTTACGAAAAACTTCTCTCTTAACCTGGGGTTTGTGTTATTCTAGCTTAGCCTGTCTTATATCTTTGAAATTTTTTTTTAGAATCACTGTTCTGATTGAAACAAAAGACATGGGAAATGAGCACCCAAAGCCAGATACTTCTGGATAAAGGATTCCTTCCTGCCTGCCTGCCTTCCTTCCTTCCTTCCTTCCTTCCTTCCTTCCTTCCTTCCTTCCTTCCTTCCTTCCTTCCTCCTCCTCCTCCTCCTCCTCCTCCTCCTCCTCCTCCTCCTCCTCCTCCTTCTTCTTCTTCTTCCCTCCCTCCCTCCCTCTCTTTCTTTCTTTCCTTTTTTCTTTCTTTCCTTTTTTTCTTTCTTTCCTTCTTTCTGCCCCAAGCAGCTTACACTTTTTTGTTGAGACTAGGAATTCAAAAATGTCATTGTGTGATTATAGCCTACAAACCTATTTAATTAGCACATTTTTAATTAATTGAAGCAGAGTAAGATGAGAGATTGTCGAGAGAACAGCACAAACTTTTCCTTAGCGAGAAGGTTTGATTGCTCACTTATTAACAGTCTACCCTTTACTATTTCTGATTTTGTTGTTGAAGACAAAATGATTTTACAAATATAAATATTGGCATCAAAATTACAACTCGCTTTAAAGTTAAGACTTTGCAGCAGTTATCACTCTTCAGCAGGACATTCATGATTTATTAGTTTAGATATAGATGGACCAAGAAAATGCTGACAAAACCTTAGAGTTGGAGGCCTCCTGTTGAAGTTCAGGTGCTGAATCAGTAAATCTTGGTGGGTTTCCAGATTCTGTTTGCTGAGAGTTTAGATGAACTATTTTGTCATTTACAAATATTTCTCTTGATTGTTACCACAACTATTGTCTTTTCATTATTATTACTAAATACAAGCTGTCAATCTAATTTCTTTATTATGAAGTCATTTTTAAGAAACCTCATAAATTTTTATTCATTTAAAATATTAAAACACAACAAAGGTCTTTTTGCCTTTAAAACTACTTTCAAACTTTATCTTGCCTATTTTTCTTTTTTCCCCTGTAAGCTGATACATACATTTATATAAACATTTAGATTATAGTATGAAAATTTAAGATACATACACAATGTATAAAGAACAAGGAAAGTACTTCCACTTTCCCAGACACTAATTATCTCCATGTGCTGGGAACTTTCATACTTCTCTATAATTTCTTTGAAATACATAACACAATATTGTAGACTGGTGCTACCCTCTGTTGCTATGGAATATTAGAACTAATCCCTCATTCCTTTATATTTTGATACCTCTTATCCAGGTTCTCTTTGTCTTTCTGCCTGCATCTTTTCCAGCCTCTCGTTGTGTCAACATTTTATAGACTTGCTACTATTGCTGTCTTGTATTTTCTTTTCCTTTTTCCTCTTTGGATTTAAGAAAACAATAGGTCTTCAGACAAATATATAATTCATAGCACAGGTGAAATTGTTACTTAAGTTTTTCACTGCATTTCCTAATTTAAAAAAAACTTATCAGTGTTGTTTTGGATATAAAATAAACACCTAGTGGGCCAGGAGTTTGGCCTAGTGGTTAAAGTGCTTGCCTAGCATGCAAGAAGACCCAGGTTCGATTCCTTGGTACCACATACAGAAAAAAAGCCGGAAGTGGTGCCGAGGCTCAAGTGGTAGAGCTCTATCCTTGAGAAAGGCCAAGGACAGTGCTCAGGCCCTGAGCTCAAGCCCAGGACTGGCAAAAAATAAATAAATAAAAATAAACACCTAGAAAAAAATCTAAAGCCAATTTCCCTCCCCTGTTAATTAACAGCTTGGAAGCAGCTCACTTTAGCAGCTGCATGTAGGACGTTTTATTATACCCGACATTTCTGAGTGCTTTAACTATACTTTTTCCTTCACATAGAAATTAAGTGAACATGACTACAGAATCTTCTGCATATAGGTACTATTTGACCCATCTCTTATATATGTGCACAATACCAAGGTTGTGTATGGAGGAACACCAAGCCCTCTATGCACTCTAGAAACATGTAGACCATCCCCACGGTCATTACCAAGTATACAAGTGCTGGGAAGAAGAAAAGAAGATCGTATCTTCTGTGATGTTCTGTGCAGTCTTAGATAGACTCATGACAAAGGGCCTCAGCGGAGCTAGGGACTGAACCTGAGCTGGTTGTTGAAGTGTATGTAACATCTGAGAACAGACTGTAGCACATCTAAGTAGGGAATAGGTATGGAAGTTGTGGTAAATCTGGTGGGCTCTTCTTGGGTAAGGCTTGTAGGTGCATGCCAGCAAACTGAATTCCATACCATCTGACAACAGGTTGAGGTAAAGTAGAGTGATAAAATGAACATACGAAACAAGCATTACTTCAGGGACAACCTTGTAATTGGGGGGGGGGTCATATGAAAAAATGGTTAAAGTAGATGAGAGGCTAGAATTAGGGAAACTAGCTTAAAAAGCCAAGGTGGAAACTTTTTCTTCTTTGATTATGACAGATACCATATCCAACAAAATGATAGCAATTTAAGTTCTAAGGAAAGAAGAACTAATAAAAACATACTCTCTTCTTCTGTGGAGAGGTTGCATTGTCTTGTCTTCTCTCTTGAAATAAAAAGACCACATTGCAAGATCTTATCTGATTTAATAAACCTTTATATAATATCTGATAAATAGTATGTAAAGTAAGGAATACAACGTAGGCATTAACAGAATTCCTAAATTCCTGTTTTATTGATGATGAAGTTGTGCTGTAAAGAGCACATGGTAGGAAGTAACAGAACAGGCATGCAACCACAACAGTGAGTACTGGCCTTTAAACCACTATTCTACGCCCCTTCATAAATGAAAATTTTAATGAAATGTTCTCTCACCAAAAGAGGGAGATGATGCTAAGATGATTGTGAACTGGTGATTTCTGTTGCCTCGAATAGGCAAGGCTGGAGATAGGTATGTGCAATTTGGGGCTTAAGAAGTTGGAAGTTTCTTAGCATAATCAAACTAGAGGTGTGGATGTTGGCTGCATTCCTGTATAAGACTGAGGCTGTAAAGTTTGTTCTCCATGCCAGATTTTCTGCACAGAACCTGTTAGCATAGAGGACAAACAAATCTTGAAAGGCTTGGCTTTATGGTGCTGAGTGAAGTGCATTACAGACATTGCCTTACTTACCCTAGAAGACATGTGTACTCTTATCATCTCTACTTTATAGATGGAAGAAATGAGAGTGAAAGACACTTGTTTACCTACCTCAGCTCACATAGTTAGAATGTGAAGGAAAGAAGTCGTTTTTTAATTCTATTTCATTGTCAAGGTGATGTGTAGCAGGGTATATATTCATCAGGTAGTAGTACATTACCTCTTGAACACTGTTGCCCCTTCCCATGTTTTTCTCACACTTTCCCTTCCCCACCCCCTCTCAATCATGTGTTTTCCTCCTTCCCTTCCCTATTTCAAATATATAAAACATATATACAATATACCAGGTACCAAAGTAGGATACAGTAATAACATGGGATAAACCATAAGAGGAAAAAGGAGAAAAGAAATAACATCACATAGTACATTAAGAACAACAATCACAAAGATAAATCTCTTGTTTCCATATCCCATAGTTCATTTTGCTTAGCCTCATTCTATATGGCTATGTGTGTGTACATATATATATATATACACATACATACATACACACACACATATATATGTGTATATATATATACATACATACACACACACACACACACATATATATATATATATATATATATATATATAGCATTTGAGCTATTGTGATCCTCTGCTAGGAGAATCCTAGATGTATACTAATAATTAGAAATGCGGGAAACCATGAGCCTATGCTTCTTTGGGTATGGTTTACTTCACTTAATATGATTTTTCCAAGTCTTTCCATTTCCTTATGAATGTGGTGATGCCATTCTTTCTTATGGCAGCATAGAATTCCATTGTGTATAAGTACCACAACTTCTTGATCCATTCATCTATTGAGGAACATCTGGGTTGGTTCCATATCTTAGCTTTGGTAAATAATGCTGCAGTGAACACGGCTGTGCTAGTAGCTTTAGTATGTCCTTGTTTATGGACATTTGGGTAAATGCCCAGGAGTGGGATTGCTGGGTTATGGGGGAGCTCTATGTTTAGTCTTCTGAGGAACCACCATACTGCGATTTCAGAGTTTATATTCCAATCAACAGTGTAGTAGCATTCCCTTCTGGCCACATCCCCACCAGCATCTGTTATTAGATTCCTTGATGATGGCCATTCTAACTGGATTGAGGTGAAATCTCAAAGTTGTTCTGATTTGCATTTCTTTTATGGCCAGAGATGTTGAGCATTTCTTCATGTGTCTATTGGTCATACCAAACTTAAGACTTTCTTAATAAAAACAGTAATAAAAAACAGGTTGGTACTGGCACAAGAACAGACATGAGGACCAATGGAATAGAACTGAAGATCCAGAAATTAATCCATAGACCTATCGATAAGAGAGACAAAAAATATGGATCGAAGAAATACACCCTCTTTAACAAATGATGCTGGTAAAATTGGATAAACACCTACAGAAAACTAAAGTTGGATCCTTATGTGTCACCCTGCATCAGAATTAATTCCAAATGGATCAAAGACCTTGAGATAAAAAGAGATGCCCTGAAAACTTTATAAGAAGGAAAAGGAAATATATTAGGGTTCCTTGGCATTGGTCGAAACTTCCTTAATAAAGGCTCAGAAACACAACAAATTAAAGAAAGGTTGGACAAATGGAACTGCTTTTAACTGCAAAGCTTCTTTATGGCAAAGGTCATAGCTAGCAACTTAAGTAAAAACTCCACGTTGGAGAAGATCTTCACTAACCATACAACAGACAAAGGCCGCATATCTAAAACATACCTATAGCTCTAAAAATTGGATCTCTCCAAAACAAATCCTCAAAGAAACAACCAACCCATTAAAAGGTGGATTAAAGACTTAAGAATTTTATTTTGTTTTTTCCAGTCCTGGGCTTGTGCTCAGGACCTGAGCACTGTCCCTGGATTTTCTCAAGGCTAGGGCTCTACCACTTGAGCCACAGCACCACTTCTGGCTTTTTGCTATATATGTGGTACTGAGGAATCAAACCTGGGTCTTTGTGCATGCTGGGCAAGCACTCTACCACCAGGCCAAACTCCCAGCCCAAGACTTAAGAATTTTAATCCCAAATTTTTCTGGCTCTAAAATTTAACTCCACATTGGTAAAATGAAAAGGATCTTATAAAGAAATTTAAAGTGCAGTGTTTTTTTTTAAATCAAAGAAGGGAAATGACTTCAAATGGTAGGTTTATCTTCAAACTAAGCAAGGACAAAGTCCCTGGATATCCTGAAAAGAGACAGCAAGTACTAGAAAAGTTGGAAACACATATGGGTAGAGAAGATGTGGAAGATGCCCTTAGAAGATAACGGGGTGGGAGAAGTTTGGCTGTCAAGAAGACCATGGAGGGAGTAGTTGTGGTAGTCTCAGTCATAAGAAGCTTGCTGTTGAGATTGGTCTCTGAGTTGACTTCTAAGGGGACAAATCTGCACTAACCTCTTTGGTATTTTCTTTTCCTTGTCCTCTTTTCTTTCTTTCTCTCTCTCCTTTCTCTCTTTCTTCTTTCTTACTCTCTTTCTTGTTGAAGAGTACTTTCAATAGAAGTTCTATGAAAGAGTAATAGAAGTTGGGATATTTTTCCATTGGTCCATGTTTGTATCTATACAGTTTGATTGCTTTGATGTCTTTAACTTCAAGGCAAAGGACACCCAACCTAACCTAATTAACATGGTAGTTAGGACAGAACTACATCTACCTTTTTTTTTTAACCAGTCCTAGGATTGAGCTCAGGGCCTGAGCACTGTCCTTGGGCTTTCTCAAGGCTAGAGCTCTCCCACTTGAGCCTCAGAACCACTTCCAGCTTTTTTTCTATGTATGTGGCACCAAAGAATTGAACCTGGGTCTTCATGCATGCTAGGCAAACACTCTACTACTAGGCCAAACTCCCAGCCCCCAACTACCTTTTTTTCCCTTAAATTTCTTCAATCCAAATGACTTTGATCTTCCCACATTTTTTAGTATTATTATGTTAACTCCATGTGAACTTGTAATCAATTATGAAATATATTTATAGCTAGCACTTTTCAAATAGTTTTATCTTTCTGTTTATATTATGCTATGTCACATGAAGAATTACAATACTTTTGTTTTTCAAAATAGCACCAAACATGAATAGTGACCAGAGTATTACAATTCATCTAGAGAAATATATATATATATACAAATTTAATCTTTTTTTTAATGTAAGTATACCTTTTTCATCATATATCAAACTTGTTTTTGTTGTCACCTTTCCATAATAACTTTCAGCTTCTTTTTGGAGATTTTAAGCTTTGAGATTCAACTCAGACTGTTCTTACTTAATTGGAAATAAGTGAGCATTGAAGATGTAAAAATAGTATCATGGTCACACTATTGAGAAATCCAAGCTTTCCTAAGCACTGAAGTTGCAGACAGCAGAAATAGTGAGTAACAGTGAGAATGAGGCTCTAGTGACATTGTCATGTTTGTTACTAGGAGAACTTGTGAAACAAATCCAGACCTTACCAGAAAACACCAGTTGGGAATCTTCTACTAAAACTTCAGAAACATAAACAATCCTTGACTTTTAAAAAGATTTCTTTTGATGTCTCTAACTAAAGGAACAATGTATGAGAAAAAATGTTTTTATAAATTCTTAATGATGGCTTTAAAGAACTTTAAATAACAAAGCTGAGACAGTCTCAGTTTTGGACTTAGAAGAACAAATGGATAACATCCCTGAGCTACAGTAAAAAAAAAATCATTGGAAAAGTAATGAGAATGTCTGCCTTGTAGAGTTGTTATAAAGGAAGAAAATAATAGATCTTATTCTGAAAGCATCAAGCAAGCCTGGGAAGGATGTTACAAGGAGCAGAGCAAGAATGACGGTTGCTCCCACAACCTGGGGTGACCTTCAGGTGTCCTTGCCTTCGCTTTAGTGAATACTGGCAATGTTCCTTGAACCTGTGTCTGTACTCTAGCTTTCTAGAATATGCTACAAAGGGAGTAAGAATCTTTTCACTCTGCTCCACTTTTAACAACTGGTTCCTCAAGCTTGGGCCGATGCTTCTTACTCTACTATCCTACAAAGCTTTGCCATTGCCTGCATTATCCATAGTGCAAATTATGAGTCATTTATTTTCTATTTCAAAGGGGGTTCCCCCCCATCAGAGAATTTTTCTAAGTATCTATGTTGAATTGTCAACACCTTAAATATATAGTTATTATTATTGATCACTATTTAAATATAGATTAAAATGTGGTTTGATTTTATATGTATACATGTATATATATATATTGTGTATAGATTTGAAATTTGAACAGGATCTGTGTTTTAAAAACATAGATGTTTCAATGAAACATTCAGTCCAGCTAACCACTCTGATAAGCATTTGCCACAATTCCAAATAAACATTTTTTTTTAAATTTTGTCAGTCCTAGGGCTTGACTCAGGTCGGAACTTGTTTTACTCAAGGCTAGCACTTTACCAGTTTGAGCCATAGTACTACTTTCAGCTTTTTCTGAACAGTTTATTAGAGATGAGAGTCTTGCTCACAGCCTTTCCCACCTGGGCTGGCTTTGAACCGCTATCCTCAGATTTCAGTCTTCTGAGTAACTGGGATTACAGGTATCTATTTCCAAGTAATCTTTATAGCACTGTGAGTTAGCTATCATCATCATCATCATCATCATCATCATCATCATCATCACTGATATTATTTTGCTTTGGTCTTAACTCATGAAAGATCTGACAAGACTATATTACTTGGCTCCTAGTCCCACATCAAGGAAGTCTGTCAGTTGCAGAACCCAGGCCTGTGTTCTTCACAGCCTTGTAGGCATTTCAGAGCACTGGTGCTGCTGTTCCAGCCACTTCAGTGGAGCATGTTACAAATGTCTTCTCACGGGCAGTTTTGACATGGACTTCTCTACAGTGCTGCCATTGGGAACCTCTCCAGTCTCCTTGAAATTCTCAGAAATCTTATTTCCCTTTGTGAAGCTTCCAGTGGGAGTCCCTTCCTTGAGTAGACTTTAGATTCATGCTTATTTAAGTCCAGGAAGTTCAGACTTCTGAGCTGTTCCTTCTTGTTCCACCATTAGCGTGTGTAATATTTAATTGATTGCCTGTTTAGATGAGCTTTAAGTTCCTTAGAGAACAGACGATTCCCTGGTATATCACATACTGTGCCAAAAGATAAAACCTCAGAATAACAGCATCTTAAAAATGGTGAGCCTATAGGCTGATAGTTCTGGCCGGTCCCTGATGTGTCATCTACCAGGAACATATACTGCGTGTTCTGCCAGGGATGGGGCGGAACTTGCTTTCAGGCGCTGTGTTTTGTTCTGAGGGTGAATGTGATTGCCAAATTGAAACACATTCAGGTCACATATCTACACCCCCTGGTCTTTTGTGGACCAGATTTTCACTCACAAGTGGCATGTTTAAGTAATCTTGTGGGGTTTGGCATGAAAACATAGAAATCCCATAGCAAACCCAGGACCCACCTGTAAAGTCCACTTCTCTTTAACTCCTTCCCGAATACAGCAATCAACCTCTGGACACATGTACCCATTTTTACATGTACTAACCTTCTTTGACATGAATTTCCTAAAAAAAAAATAACGTTCAGAGAGTTAACCATATTTGATGATTTAAATATTTTTTCTCTGTCTTTCTGATGTTTATTCCAGTCTTGCCTCTCTTTCAGTCTTCATGGATACTAAGTTTCTCTACACTATCTTCTTCTTAAAATAGACTTCAATAACTCCCCATGGTTTTATTTTTTGTTTCTTTTTTTATAATCTGTTCTTTTCTAAGTAGCTGGAATGGCCTTTTAAATACAAAATAGGCTTGAATCATTCTCCCACTCCAAAGCCCTTAGGGAATTATGGCACACAACAGAGGAACAAATGACCTCTATCTGCTTCAAGATGAAGCCTTGCCTGCATTCTGATTTCAGCTCTTCCATTCATCCAGCCCAGCTTCAGTGACACACCCAGTCCCTGCTTGCCCTAAATCCTGGGCTTTATTTAGTACCCCAGCCTGGAAATCCCTTTGTCAAGGTTTCACTTATTCATATTTCATCTGAACATCTTTCACTCACACTTAGCTCATATTTAATAACTTCAGATAAAGCCTACCCATAGTCTCCCAACACATAATGTCACATACTACTCTATTATGCATCAATATCTAAGTTACCTGTCCATTCTATTTTACACCATGTATCCCTCCCTACTTTCTATATTCTAAAATATCAACTGCATGAAATTAAGTTGTCTGACTACATTTTGCTATTTCATAAAAAGCTTTTTTTTGAGGGGACGTAGTAGATTTTCATTAAATTAAATATCGAATGGAAAACAAGAAGACTGAAGGAAATTATAGGCTTTTTCCAAAGATGACTCTTCACCAGTCTAAAAATAACCTATCAGCATTTTCTCATGAAAATAATAATTTCTTTAGATTTTTGATTCCTTAAAAATAAAACTCAAAGCAAAAATTTTTTTAAAGGGACCTTCTTGTTCCCCTTTCCGCGCCCCCCCCATATTCTTCTTTCTTCTTATGTGTACTGGAGTTTGAACTCAAGGCCTTATACCTGCTAAGAAAAAGTACTGTCCACAATTGCCATATTATCACCTCAGGGCCTACTACTTAATCTGTTCCCTAACGTCTTTTTTTGCTTTTATTTAGTTTTTGGAAAAGATCTCACAATTTACTCAGGGTTGACATTGGGCTATTACTTTCCTACCTATATCTACCATTGTAGCTGGGATCACGAACTTGTACCATCCTGAAGAATTTACTGGTTGATATGAGGTCTCATTTTGTGCCCTGTCTGACTTGGAACAATGATACATCTGATCTCTGTTTGCATCCCTGGAATTACAATGCTATACTGTCATGCCTGGCAGATTATTCATAATCTTACACTTAAGGTTATTGTTATCTCTACCATATGAATAATTTACTTATATATTTTCAATTTAAATGTGTTCAAGAAAACAAAAAAGAAGGGAAGTTAAGACTCCAGGCCAAATCCAGGCATGTGTGCATCTGCCTGATGCCTGTGGATTCTAATTGAATTTGTATGTATTTTCACATTAAAACACATTCTGTTTTCTGAGTGGGAGCCATGAAACTTTCCCTTTCCCACAGCCTCTGCTGTATGGCTGTCTCTCCCTCAGAAACTGATAAAAACAGGTGGAGAGGTCTGGGGAAATGAAAGCACCAGGGCAATTCTGGAAATAGTTTACTTGGGTTCAGACAGAAGCTTCTGTAGGTGAATTTCATAGAAAGCTTTATGGTTTTTGAAGCTGACGGACAGATTGTGCATAAGATTTGGGGTCTTCAAGTAGTTGTTCATGTTTGAGAAGCAAGGATAGGAATGAGAGAACAATGGAGAATACAGAAAAAATGGTCTTCAGATCTTTCCATATTCCATAGCAATAAACTTTTGTGTTAAGAATAGATACTCATGATAGCTATTACCCCCCTGTAATAACTAGTTCTAATAGTCAACCACAAAATGTCTGTCATGACAAAGTTAATAATATAGGACACTTAAATAAGGATTTAAGGACAAAGGTAGAATTGGGACTAAGGTGAAATGTCCAAACATGTTGCCATATGTCTAAACATAATGAACAATTTTGTTATGTTTAGGTCCTATTTATAGTAGTGAGTTTCTGGGTTGCTTCTGGTAACCCATTCCAAAAGTCTTTTCACATAGGAATAACTAAATAATCGCAGGTGATACCTTCACTTTAAAAAGCCACTAGAGTAATAAAATGTAAGGATCACAAATAGATACCTTCTAATATTTTAATATTTAAACATTTATATTTTATTAATAGTTTTCTGCCTTGTAAAATGTCACCTAAAAATTAAGATATTGTATACATAAAGTACTTTGTTAAATGACAACTCCTTTGTATAACTACTTACCAATAACAACAACAATACTATAGGTTTTGATTATTTTTCTTGAATTTTCCTGGGAAATTTACATTAAATAAACATTTATTTTAGAAGCACGTCTAAGCATTTTGCCTTGGGTAAATATGAGTGTATAAGTGTGGTTCTTCCATCCACAGAGAGACATGGAGATTAGCCCCAGGAACTTGCAGTAGCTAGATTGCCAGTGTTGGAACACAGGTTGTTTTTGTGATGACTTTTAACTTACAAGTTATTCATGAGACCATGTTAAAATTGCCCTTCTGTGGTGCAATCCTCAGACGTGCACTCTTCTACTCAAAAGATTAGAAATTGTGCACTTTTGAAAACCTTTGCCAAAGTCTTCTGTTGAGGAGTCTTGTGTGAATATAGAAAAGTCAGACAAGGCAAGGAAGTCTGTATACCACTTCCTATGTGAAAAACCTATGATTCTCCATGTAACAAACAGAAGAGGATTTCTGCAAAATTTCATAGAAGCACAGTTGGAGAACATTGCTTATAATAAACTCAATGTATATCCTTGTCAGTCACTGTTTTCATTTTCTACCTGTATAGTATCATATGTTATGTACCAGGCTCTATCCTAGGAATTGAAGACAGAAAGGCATAACATGCAGATAGGTGATACCCTCAAGCAATTTATGCCATATGAAGTACAAGATAATAAACAAATAGGTGACTATAATATCTAGTGAGCTTATGAGTTTTTGACTATACAGCCTACCTTGGGAATCATAGGAAAGGAAGTTATTAATTCTACCCAGGATGAGAGGTGGGGTCAGGAGTGTCTTTATAATGATTAGGATGCTTAAGCTTTCTTGAAAGATGAGACGTCTTCATCAGATAGAATATATAATTAAAATACAGACGTTAGTAAAGGCAGAGGAATGGGCTTTGTCTGGCAAGACTGGTGATGAGAAAGGATTATTCTAATTTGGATTGTGTTCTGTTTGTTTTTGCAATGATTCGTGGTTGGTACAACTGGGTAAAGGTTGCTGCTGATGAAAGAGAGCAACTGTTTCTGGTGAGGACTTGGAGGAGATGGAGACCTCTGTCCATAGCAAAGCTGAACTGGTCTTGAAAAAAGCAATAGGAAATAAGGAACTCCTATAGATGTACTTACAATCCTACACCTATCTTTATTTCTCACAGCAGTTTTCTAAGAAAGATATTGACTTTTTAAGCTCAAAATATCCAGTCCTACATAGTTTATGGAAGAATTAGAAATCTCTGTTCCTTGAGGCAACTAATGTCTTCAGGTGTTGTTTTAAGTTTTGATCTTTAATTTGTGCAGTAAGCTAATGACTCATAAACGGAACCACTAACATTATACATTGAGATAAAAAAATCTATCTCATATTTTAAACAATAATTCCTCATAACAATCCCAGTAGGCCCCTTGTTGTTAGTTCATATACCAAAGCAGCAAAAGAATGAAGTATAAAGTTTATTTTTCAATGTTAAATCAAGTTCATTTTTTGAAATTATATACTAGGGACCTCTAAAGTCATTCATCAGGCTAACTTTGTTGCAATATTTTAAGTGTGTAAAATATTAATTCGGTATTACTTTTTGTGAGTCCTAATGGAGAAATTTGGGGGAAAAAACAATGAACCCATGAAAACACCATCTGTCTAACAGTAGGAAATATATCCTGTATGTACTCTCCATAGTTTATTCTTTGTGAATTCACTACGTAATTCGTAGTCTTGAAATAAAGCTCAAAAATTCCGACTACAGAAAAATATGGTGAAATTACCACAAGAAAATAAAATATTCATGTTGTTGTTTAACATCTAGCATATATAAATCTTGTCTAAGTTATTAATAGGCTTAAGAAAAACAATATAAGCAATTTCTCCTAAATAGAAACCAGGTTAAGAGAATAGACTTCCGTCAGAATTGGCTGTTGTTCAGGAGAGGGGAAGCTGAATTCAAACAGTTTTGTGAGAAACTGGGAAAGAGGAAGCAATTCAGCTTCACAATCAGCCACTGATATTTGATTTACTTTCTGGAGTTTACAAGTGCCTGCCAAGTTACGTACAATGCACAGGGCCTGCTGCTCGGAAGTGCTGCCTTCCAGCTATGTCTGTGTGCGCAGGGCCTGATGCTTGGAGGGGCTCCCTTCCAGCTATGTCTGCGTCAGTCGTGGCCGTGAGAGAGGAAGCAACTTGGAGAAAAGATTGTTTACCACTTAACTTTAACATGGAATTAGAAGGCTAAAATAAAGTGGTTTAAAATACCATTGGAAAGCTGTTTTGTTTTTAAAATAAATAAATTCATGATTCCCCAAAGACGTACTTAGCGTTATAATAATATTACATATTTGTTAGGATCTCTGTTTTGAATAATATCTGTTTATTACTTCTTTAAGGGTAATTATGACAAATCAGAAGTATACTTTGCGTGTGTGTGTGTGTGTGTGTGTGTGTGTGTGTGCGTGTGTTTGTGTGCTGGTACTAGGGCTTAAACTCAGGGCCAGGATGCTGTCCTCAAGCTTTTATGCTCAAGGCTAGTGCTATACCATTTGAGCTACAGTTCTACATTTGCCTTTTTGGTGGTTAATTGGAGAATCTCATAGACTTTCCTGAGCAGGTTGGCTTTGATCCTCTATCCTCATATTTCAGCCTCCCAAGTAGTTAAGATTACAGATGTGAATCACCAGGGCTTGGCAAAAATATATTTTAAAAGATACTTCTGTGTTAGCAAATTCCATGTGAGATTAAACAAACAAATCAAGTACCCAGTCCCAAAGTGTCATAATCAAGTCTTTAAGAAGACTGAAATTGGGCAGGGGGTTTGGCCTAGTGGTAGAGTGCTTTCCTTCGCATGCATCAAGACCCAGGTTTGATGTCTCAGTCCCACATACATAGAAAAGCCAGAAGTGGTGCTGTGCCTTAAGTGGCAAAGTGGTAGCCTTG
The DNA here is from genome assembly GCF_031878675.1 of Megascapheus bottae. NCBI lineage: Eukaryota > Metazoa > Chordata > Mammalia > Rodentia > Geomyidae > Megascapheus > Megascapheus bottae. The sequence goes on along the minus strand of NC_143512.1, from coordinate 31,330,596 downwards.
AGGAAAAAAACCCAAGGACAGTGCTAGGCCCTGAGTTCAAGCTCTAGGACTAGCAAAAATAAAACAAAACAAAACAAAATCTAAGAAGTACTGGGGAGATTTATATGGAGATGAGCCAGGAGTGTGAAATTCACTACAGAAAATGGTCAAGATATCATGTTTTGTTCATTGTTCCACTTTTGTACTTTCCCCATTTATAGATTAGGGGAAATAGTAATCATATTACTTTAGCAGAATGGAACACATAATCAAAGAAACCATCGACCAGCCACATAGAAGTAGCTTCCTCCCTAGAGAAAACCTAATTCACCTTTTGAGACTGGCTTGGGCAATGTGTTGTGGAAATGAGGTTTCAGACATTGACTACAGCTGCAGAAAGGCTTTGTTCATTTGGACTCATCTGTAGGGAGAAGGGAGGGAGGAGAGCTCCCATCAGTGGTGATTTTAGCCTTATACACAAGAGTATACATGCACAAAAGTGTATGTAACTCCATACACAAGAGTGAAACAGAGATACCCAACCAATAGTCTCCTTCCTGAAACTGTTTTGAGAGACATAAGTGAGTAAGGTTCTTATACTTGTACATTTTCATCTACATTTGAAAGCTACCCATGTGTGAATTTTGCAAAGAAGAAATTTCAGTGAGCAAAGTAGGAGTAAGTTTGAAATATTTGAACAGAAAAGAAGAATAATATTTATTCTCAAAAAACAAAGATAGCCAGATGTGGTGGCTCAGGCCTGTAACCCTAGCTACTCAGGAGGCTGAGATCTAAGGATTGCAGTTCAAAGCCAGCCTGGGCACTAAAGACTGTGAGACTCTTATCCCCAATTAACCACTAGAAAATTGGGAGTGGCACTGTGGCTCAAGGAGTAGGGCAGTATCCTTGAGCTGAAGAGCCCAGACACAGCACCCAGGCCCAGAGTTCAAGCCCTGACAGGAAAAAAAAAAAAAAAAAAAAAAGACAATGTGATGTCATGGGATACTTTGTTAATTTAATTTAGAAAAATTTAGTCTTAAGAAATGTGATGCAAATTTGCTTAGGTATGTAAAACTGTGGTCATCTCATCCCCTCCCCTCCCCTCCCTCCCCAAAGGAAGTATGGCTTTTCTTCAATTTCTCCTGAATTTCTCAGGATGTCAGTTCTTCTTCGTGGTGCCATTTTGATATGTTTGCTTTATATGTTTCATTTTCTGAAATGGTAAACAGCACCTAAGTTTAAGATTTAATGAATGGAAATGAATCATTTTAAGAAGCCATTGAAACAGCTGGAGCCAAATGACATCACTTAGATTCATGTTTAAAGATTCCTTAGGGTGGGATACTGCCAGGCGCTATCTTCAAATTCTCATGCAGATGTTGGGGGTGGCAGGAGCTGGCCAGAGTAGATTTAGATCAGCTCATGGGAGTCTATGGTTTTGCTTTTTAACTTTTGAAAGTTTTCTGTCAGAGAAATGAGGGACAGAGGCTGATCCTGGGACCACTTCTCATCTTGGCTTTCCTGAGCAACATGTCTGGGTTCCTCTGTGTGTGTGTGTGTGTGTGTGTGTTCTTTTGGTGGGGGTTGTGTTTTTGAGAACATTAATGTGTCAAGAACTTTTGGAAAACTCAATGTCATTCCTCAGCAGAATTTTACCCTTATGATTAAGCTGGCACAGAAAACTAGAATTTTGTCATCATTTTTTGTTACTCATCTAATCTATTCCACATCGTCACTGGGTCTGTTTTTGCTCTTTAAGGAAGCTTATGCTTTATCTACTTTGTGATGGATCCTGTCTTCATAGCTGAATAATATTTCTATCTGCATTTAACAAAACAAGTCCAGGAGGGTAACGGTCAGTGTGAGAGGCTTTCTGTGCATCTCATTTTTAGTGGATAATTGGTGGAATATTTTATATTTCTTGGCTCTGTCACAGGACATCGTTAAAAACCGCTGGATTCTACCCACACAATTTTTGAAAGGAAAAGAATTGATGAGTTCCAGGAAAGACTCACATTTGCTTATTATCTCTGGATTAATCAATTTAAAAGAAAAGAATAAAAAAACCCACACGACCTGTAACCAGTATTGCCGGAAATTATGACCCTGTTAGCTTGACATTTTTGTGTGAGTGTGTGTGGCAAAGGATCTAATTATTAGGCTGTTAATAAGTTTATTTAAGTACTCATTAAATGTGCTACCATTTAATCAACATGTCTAATCATAAACCTTCATTAAACGTCTTAGGATTTTTTTTCTTTTTTACTTTTTAAGAAATGTATTTTTCCATTGAATACCAGAGGAGAGTTAGAGTTTTAGCAGAAGGTTTTCAAAAGTGTGGAATAGTTTTTAAATATTTCTAGATATTAACACAAATTTCAGAAAATAAATATGAAAAATGAGTAGTGTTTTGAATAAGGAGGCATCGTGTGTTAAAAGGCACTTAAAAATCTTTTGACCAACTTTTCTTCTTTTATATGGCCTAAGTTAATGAAGAGCATCTAAATTCCTTATATGTTGGAAGGCTGCAGGTTCTCTTGGCTATAAACACAGATGCTCACCATCAAACAGAAAGAAAGCTGTTAATACAGCCTGCCACCCAGTGACTCAGAAGCCTTAGCAGGAAAGTCCATGAGACTCTATCTCCAAGTAAACAATGGAAAACCAGAAGGAGTATTGTGGCCTAAGTGGTAGTACCTACCCTTGAGCAAAGGAGTTCAGATAGAGTGCCCAGACTTTGTGTTCAAGCCCCATAATCAGCAACAGTTAAAGAGAACTTTTGTTTCTCCTTTCTAACCATTGTGTTCATATTTTTTTTTAAATCTTCCTTATTTGATCTTCATGGGAAACAAAAGCAAGTATTGGACCTCAAGGATTTTTATCTTTGTTTTCTTCTCTCTTTTCTTTTTCCTCTCTTTTCTCTTTTGATTGCCTCTTTTCTTCTTTCTCTTCGCTTCTTTTTGATAATGTTAGGGTTGAACTCAAAGCCTCATGCTTGTTAGGTAGGAACTCTGACACCTGAGTCACTCAGCCATCTCCTTTCTACACTGGGTATTTTTAAGTCCAAGTCTCACTGAATGCTCATAGTGTCCTGGTTTGCAAAACTATTTATGTCACCCTGCTCTGGTGGAACAACTGGTGCCAATGTTTGGTGCCCAAACATTGCACTTCTCCTATGTCTTGAGATGACAGGTTCAAGCTACTGTACCCAGCTATTGGTTCAGATGGGGGTCTTAAAATATTTTAAAACTGGGCTAGCCTCAAGCGGTGACCTTTTGATGACTACCTCCCATGTAGCTCCTATTGCAGTCTTTGAACCACTGATGTTGTCTACTTAACCCATACCAAGAGATGTGGAAATAAACAAAATAAATCCTAGTCTGGTATTTCCTGCCAAGAAATTAATAGAGCTTGCAAATATAACCCATAATTGGATAATGTCAAAGTCTATTTTTCTACTTGTGCATATGCTTACCTTCTTCTGTCCTAATGGACTTAAATATTCATCTTTGTAATATTTTCTATTTGGGAAATTCAAGAAAGCTGTTGTTCCAGATGGTGAAACCCCACCTGTGCTTACACAGGCCTTTGGGTGTACTCATTACTTACCTGTTTAAACATGATAAAGTCCTTATATTTACATTTCACATCTAGAAAATAAGGGACTTGCATATACAGGCTTATGGAAACAGAAAAGGAGAAATAATATTCAGAAATTCATACAAAATTACAGAACTAAGAACTCATTCTAATATTGAATAGCCATTAATTTTAGGATATTACTGCTAGCACAAGTGGGTCATGAAACTGTAACTTCTCTTTGTTCCCACATCATGGCCTCTTCAAGTATGGCTGTGTCATTTTTATAATATTATCCTCTATCTTATCACTATAGATATTCTTTGGAGAACAGCTTAGTAATGAATTTGCATGCTTGCCACGTGTTTTTTTCTAAAACTAAAGCAGTACTTCCAACTTTTAGTTAAAACTGGACCACACAGTGCCATAGTGTTTATCCCTCCCAGCCCAAAGCAGATAAAAACAAATACTTGTCTTGATTTGTTCCTATTTGCCTACAATTGTCCTGATTTTAGCATTGCAATTTCTGCATCCTCATAAATCCTTTACTCTTGGTCTTGGACCATCCGCAGGACTCTTGAAACTCCTCATTGATATTTCCTAGGCCCAGGTGTAATTTCTCTTCTACTGTGTCGGGAAGAATTCACTGTAAGAGTACAAAAGTCTTGAGTATTGAGTGTGGCCCACTTAACACTCAACACTTAACACCGAGTGGGGTACTGGTAATCTCACAATAGTTTTCACAAATTGACATCAGAAAAAAACCTTCATTTTACTTACATAGGATTTTTCTTGTATTAGTTACTATGAGATTATATTAATATGATAATGAGAAATTATAATATAGAGATAATTTGAAGTGTAGAGGAAAAGTGCCTCAGAAACACACAAACGAATGTTCAACATCCTTAGCCATAAAGGAAATGAAAATAACTAACACTAAGTCATCTCCCCTGTGTCAGAGGGCAATTGCCAAGAAAACAAACAACAAGCAACACTGGTGAGTATGTTGAAAGAAAGAACCTTCATATGCAGTTGGTGAGAATATAAATTAACCCAAGTACTAGGAAAACCAGTATGGAAATCCTCAACAATCTGAAAATAGAACTACCATATGATCTGGACATACCACTCTTAGGCTCATAGTCAAACAAATGTAAATCAACACATAAGGGCAAAACTTGAATACCCATGTTTATAGCAGCACCTAGCAGTATAGGTAACCCCAAACCAATGACTAGATTTTTTTAATGTGGTATATATAAAGAACAGAGTATTATTAACCTATAAAATGAATGAAACTATGTTACTGGCAGGAAAATTAATGGAACTGGAGATTTTCCTGCTAACCTAGATAAAGACAAATGTTGAATGGTTTTAGTTTGTTTTGAAAAGCTGATATACAGAGTAGTTTCACTTTCACTGAAGTAATGAGTATATTTCTTTTTGTATGATATCACCTACACCCTTATTTTCTTGTAGTTTCCTCTCCTCCTCCCCCCGCCCAATTTTTGTTGGTTTTTTTTAAAACCATATTTTTTTTTGTCTTTTCCTTTTTGGTACTAGAGATCGAACCCAGGATATTGCACTTGCTAGGCAAGCATTTTGCCACTAAGCTACATCCCAGCCCCCCCCCATTCAAATTTTTATAGTTCATTTCCAACAGTGTCTAGTGATTATCACTGCTGCATTAGTTCACTCAATGTTGTTTCATAGTTAGGATTCTGTACATATTCATTTCAATTGCCCCAGTACTGGTTGTCTCTAACTTTCTACCGCTTGTTTACAGAATACTTTTAGTAGAGATTTCTTTCAGCCCTCATACTACATGAGATCTGCTTTCTGCAGTGGTTTATCAGCTATCAGCAGTCTTCTTTAATGTTTGCTTGCTCCTAGGTGATTAACTCAAAGACGTCTTAAGCTGTTGGAACTTTACAGGTGAAATAGATAGCAATCTATAGGGAGCTGATTGAAGATTATTAAAATTATCTTCAACATACTCAGTGTCTCTTCACTATGATGATACATGAATGCTCTGATAATTGCTTAACTCCTTTGAATTAAAATTTGTCTCTGTAGAAGTTCCTGCTGAAATGAAAGTCTGTGGGAGGTAATATAATGATTTTTTGGATCAAATTGTTGTTACACAAGCCTAGGTGGAATGGGCCTACTTGGAAGGGGAAGAAAGCTTGAGATGTCTGATGCACGATAACATTGACTAGTGGTTGTTCTTAGCAGTAGAATAGTGTGAATGTGAAATACTGGACTAACAAAAGTACTGCCTGACAAAATATGAAGTTTGAGAAAGAGGAAAATTAATCTGCTGTATAATTTTCCTGTCCCTTCTTTTCATAGAGTGCTGGTTTAAGGAATTAATAAATACTGAGAGCTTAGCTGTGTATTACATGAAGGGGAAATAGGAATTAAGTTTTTTCTTCTCTACTCTTGGAGTATATTGGCCAAGATCTGATAAACTCCAGCACAACTGAAGTTTTCCTATTTAACATCACTGTAAGTGGTCGTGTTTAGAAGGCACCATCAATTGTATTGCTAGTGGTATGCTTCCTTTCTCTCTCTCTCTCTCTCTCTTTCTCTGTCTCTGTCTCTCTCTCTGTCTCTCTCTCTCTCTCTCTCTCTCTCTCTCTCTCTCTCTCTCTCTCTCTCTCTCTCTCTCTCTCTCTCTCTCTCTCTCTCCCTCTCATCATAGTGACGCAGAAGAAGTTCATTGAATAGCTTGTGCATATATACAATCTATTATCTGGAGGCCCGCTCTTAAAACTGCTTTATAAAAGTTGCTTGAAAGGACTCATATTAAATTATTACTAAGAATATCTAATATTCAGGGACCTTTTATTTTTCTCTTTGGAAAATGGTTTGAAATGCATAGAACATTCTTTCCTAGTTGGCACCTGGCTTCCATTTCTCAAATTATTCTTTCTGGCCAGCTAATAACTACTCTAGTTTTTCAGTTCACTATTGGACTCACTAATTTTTTAATCTGTTTAAAAGTATGAAAGAGTACTGAGACAGGATACCTCTAAAGAGTTTATTGAAAACACAGATTTGAAATCACCCACCTTATACCTACTAAATCAGAATCTTCTCAGGAAATGCATGCTAAAGTTATAGAAATATTACCCCACATTCTCTCCATCAGTGATCTCATCATTACCCAAAGCCTTGAGCTTTACTAATTTTGTATTCTTACTGACTAGCAAATTTATACTTCCATGGTAAATCCAATCTTTTTGAAACTCTAGTCCTGTATACAAGTCTCACCCCTGGAAATCTCCTCTTGGATGTGTCACAAGGAACTCAGACTTAACATGTCTGAACACATGTCTTATATCCCCTTATACCCATTCCTCTTCCCCTCACACTTTCATCTCCCAGTAATTGTGGCCAGGATACACAGTTCATTTGCTTTATTATTTATGTCCTTCTCTGTGTATACTCAGTCTTCCAATAATGCACACGTAGTCTACCTAATTCTTTTGATTCTACCTCTAAATTTTGCCATGACTTAATCTACTGAAATAGACTTCTAATTGGTATCCCTATCAAGTTGCTATTAGGATCCAGTGTTATCTTTTATCTATTTTTATTGGCAAACTGATGTACAGAGGGGTTACAGTTGCATAAGTAAAGTAATGAATACATTTCTTTTAGAAACATTATGCATATCTCCTACTGAGAACCCTTTACCTTTCCAATTCAATTTAGCATCTTAAGATGTCTGTTGAGATTGAGCATCATGAGTTCCAATTGGCCTTACCAACTGTACTGTCCTGTCCTGGGCACGCTGCCCTTGTTCACTGTCCTGGGCCCTGCCTTGAACCCTGTGTGGCTGCCATCCCTTTGCTTGGAGGGCTGTTCTGCCTGACCCTTGGATCTTCATAAAGTAGGTTTCTTCTCACTGTGACAATCAGCTACAAGGGTTCCTTCTGAGCAGGGTTTCCCTCACCGCTGTTTCAAAGTACTCCATCTCCCAACTTCCAGCAAATGATATCCTCTCTGTTCATTTCTCCTAACCTCTATGGTGGTCAATATGTTATGGTTATTTCTTTGGCCCATTTCTATTTCCCTCATAATATTACACCCTCTGTGGAGGCAGTAACTGAGCCTGTTCTTATCATTCACTGTTGTGTAATTATTGTCTGCTACAGGGCCTGGCAAATAAGTACTGGATCCATATTAAAGAATGTTTCAGAAGGAACAGTAAGCTTCAGGGGAAATTGAATTTCATGTCACATTATGATAACATGATTTTTGTTGTTGTTGTTAAAAAGTGTTTGTGTAGATTTCTTTCTTGGTGCCACAGTTTGGACTCTGAAAAGACCAATAAAGCTTTCTTCACACTTGTGTCTCGGGACATATATTTGTTGGAATGTGAAGTATTTCACTAACAATGACTGTTAGATATGACATCACACTCTCACATGACAGACTTTAAAAATATATATTCATTGAAAACATGGACTGATAGGTTAAAACTTTTTAATGTAGTTTAGAGAAGACATATCTCTGACCAGTCTTTAGTAATTTGAAATTAATAAATATTAATGGTGATATTTTGTCATCTTGGTCCAGGTTTGCTTGATCAACTTTTGTATTAACTATCATTGTTTCCTCCTTTCTTCTCTGGCCATTTGTACTTTCAATACGTGGCTCATTTTTGGTTATGTGGCATTGAGTAATGTTGTTTGATATTGGCATACCTCAAAGTGCACTGTGGATTTTCTCCTGGTTTGCCTTATCCAGCAGTTCTTTCATTGTGGTTTTACCCATCTTGCTAAACTTATTCTAGGAAAATGTGGAAGCCACTGTGTTTCATTCTCTGGCCACTGTTTTTCTTGTAGAAGTGGCAGCCACGTCAGGAATATTGTTAGCAAGCTAAATGCTGAATATTACATCTTGGATTCCTGCCTCATGTGACTCATTTGCCTTTTGAACAAGGTGTGTCCCAAGGTTGGAAAGAAATCATAGCCAGGTCTATACCGCAGTGCCAACAAGTTTTTCAAATGGAGTTGCCACACCCAGACCTAAAGCATTTTTTTCAACAGCTAAGATTAAGAGTAATTCAACATTTAACATACTCCTACTTGTTTGTTCATTAAGTTTCCATGAAAGCTAACATTTCAGCTATGGGTCTCAATCCTCAGATTAACCACTTGAACTTCCCCGGACTTACCTTCATTAGCTCTGTCTTTTCTCAGTGGAAACATAAACATATATGAATTGCTTTTCAGCAAAGAGTATTCCTACTGTGTGGAGGCTTATGGTCTCCAAGGCTGACATCAGCGTAGTGGCCACATGGGTGAGACCCACTGGGGGCATGCAAAGGAGCACGATGACAGCGCATGGTGCAGATGGCTGGCAGCAATAGGATATTGCATTTTTTAATGATATACTTTGGTTGAGGGTCTAGTTCAGTACTAAGGAAATCCCTTGGAAGACTAAGACCCTGCTGCTCACTCTTTAAAAAAAATATTGTAATTAATAGAAGGGTTACATTATATTCCCCAGATACAAGGTGCTTTCCTTAACCATCATTGCTACCCTTTCTCATGTTTTTGTCCCCATTTCCCTCTCCCACCCCTGCCCCTCATCTTGTTTTTCCCCCTTCCCCTAGCCTACTTCAAATAAGCAAATAAACATATATACAATATATCAGATAACACCTGCTGCTCCCTCTTATATCAAGTTTAGTTGATCAGTCTTCCTTTCACATTATGGAAACTGGTTTAGAAGTTACAGATCCTTAACTCCAGCAAGGGAGAAGGGACATAAAAGCATCTTTTTCTTTGTGCTTGTTTCCCATATTTTTATTAACATTACCTAAGGTAGATGTAGCCACTAGAAATAAGTCATAATAGCTAGGTGTTAGTGGCTCACATCTGTAATCTTAGTTACTCAGGAGCCTGAGATCTAAGGATTGTAGTTCAAAGCCAGCTCAGGCAGGGAAGAAAAAAAATGGAAAAAAGGAAGGAAGAAAGGAAGGAAGGAAGAGAGTGAGGGGAAGAAAAAGAGAGAGAGTGAGAGGGTGAGGGTGAGAGAGAAAGAAGGAAAGAATTGGAGAGGGAGAGAAGAAGGAAAGGAAGCCAGGGAGGGAAAATGAAAAAGAAAAAAGAAAGAGATAATTGACTGCTTATTGGGTTTTTGCACTTGTAAAACTTTATTTTGAAAGATTTTAAATAATTCTCATTTCTTAGGAGGCACTAAAATGAATAAAATGTAAATTCCATGATCTCATAGATGAGCCTGTTTTTTTTTTTACTGATATCAATTTGCCTTTTTACTCTGTGTTAGATCCCTGAGATGTATAGAAGCTAATGTTCATAGGTTTGTTATGTACATGAGAACATTTGTTCAACTCTGCTCTATAGAGCTTTGCTTCAGCTTCCTTGTTCCTTTCTCTTTTGCTGGTTTATTGGATGTCTTCTATCCTTCTACACTTAACAAGGGCTACAGCGAATCCTATAGCAGTGTGGATAGCAACAAACTCTTGAGAGATGTGTTTCTTGTGTAAGTATGTCTACAACTACTAGTTATATAACCATAACAAGTCACATAAGTCTCTGTGCCTCAGCTTGCCTACCTGCAAAATGGGGTGTGTTTTTCTAGTAAAAATATAAAGTATTTAATATAGAATTTACCGTGTAGGAGGCCCTGAACAAATGTTAACTGTTATATTTATTAACCCGACCCTTTTACATGCCTTCACATGTGTACTGTGACACTGGTGATAAATACCTAGCAGGATAGTTTCTGGCCATTGTATGGCCTTATCTTTAGTTTTTCTCAAAAATTGTGAAATTGATTTCTAAAGTTATTACACCCATTTCAAATCCTAAAAGTAGTGTAAAATTTCACTTATATTTATTTTTACCAACACTTCATATGACTTAACTTTTATTATTTCAATTTGATGAATAATAAGAAATCTCCCTGTTATTTTAGTCTGTATTCACTGACAAGTGAAATTTTAAAGCTTTTTAAATTAGCTTTCTAGAAATTATCAATCCTCCAAACAAAATGTAAAATCACAAATTAAAGAAAGTCACATTTTGTTTGTAGAAGCAAAATACAGGGATAGGAGACAGGGAGTTAGCTGTATTGGTAACATTTCATTGTGAAACATGAAAAGAAATGTAAAGAAAACTTCTATTGGTAAGTCTGCACAATATGTAATTGCTTACAGTTTGTCATGATTTTCCTTTCTGTAATATTTTTAATATTTTTGATCTTTAAATTTGTCTTACCACTAACCTAAGTTTTAGATTTCTCCTTGATTGAACACACTTTTGCTACTGAATGACAACTTCTTTATAAACTACTTAACAATAACAAAAATAGATATAAAAGGGGAAAAACAAAATTATATTTTTTATAATTTTTTACTTCACATTGCTTTTTCAACATCTGAAGGGTATGTAGCAATAGATATAATGAATGTGGTCTTTTTCTCTTTGTAGTAAACTGAAAGGCGATGTCTTAAAATAGGCTTTTAGGTGAAATTGCCATGACAACATATTCTACACATGATTAAGAATATTAGTAACTGAATGTTAACAAATGTTGTATAGTAAAGGCTTCATTGGAAAAGTATAAATGATAAAATCAAGTAATAAGATTGTCTAGTTAGTTAGGAAAGAACAGAGAAATACATTTCAGAAGATACAGGAAGAAAATGGGAAAATATACTTTTCTAATGATAGAGGACATGTGGTGTGATCATGAAACAACAAATATCCTATAGAATATTGCATCTGAAGTGTTTTACTAAATATGGTATCCAAACTGGTGGTAGACAGTCTCCATCCTGTGCTAGGGGATTAAGTATTTCTTAAAGTCTTTAAATGAAAATAATATTCATTCATTTGCTTTTAGATCTCTTATCCATTGGAATCTTTCACCTCCATCTCTAGTATTTACCTCCAGTAAACAGATATTCATGTTCTGCTGTTAAGTAAATTTGCTAATATAGGGAGGGTAAATTTCAACCAAGTTTATAAAAGTGATTTACTGATTCCAGAAGGTACTTTTATACTTACACTCTTGAGAAATGTCCACAATACAGTTTAAAAAAAAAAAACAAAAAAAACCCCAAAAAACAAAAACCCCTTTCCTGCCCTCATTACTAGGGATTGAGTCCAAAACATCTGTCTATCTTGTTAATGAAGCTCTTTACTACTTTAGCCATATATTCAATCCATCCATATTTTCCACAAATAGAGTTTCATTAACTTTATCTGGCCTGGCCTCAAATGTACAATTCCTTTGTCTTTACCTCCCAAGTAGCTGGGATTACAGGTGTGTACTATCATCATACATAACAGCAATTTATTTCTAAGCATAACCTCTAATCAAAACTTACCCAATTGTGCTTAAAACTAGTCAAGATATTAATAGAAACAGATTTCTTGGGAGAGTAGTTCTGTCATTTTCTTTTTTTTCTTTCTTTCTTTCTTTCTTTTTTTTTTTATCGTGGGGCTTGAACTCTGGGCCTGGGCCTTGTCCCTAAGCTCTTCAGCTCAAGGCTATCACCCTACCCCTTGAGCCACAGTGTCATGACCAGTTTTTGGGTAGTTAATTGGAGGTAAGAGTCTCGCAGACTTTAGTGCCCGGGCTGGCTTTGAATGGCAATCCTCAGATCTCAGCCTCCTAAATAGCTAGGATTACAGGTGTGAGCCACTGCACTGAGCTTTGTGTGTCATTCTAATGTTGCTATATGAAAATTGCTTCAAGATGCTGAAGTATTTATTGACTCATAAAAATTCAAAGACTCAGAGTGTCCAGAGTGGTTCAGCTGGTTCTTTGGGTCTAGGCTTTTTCATAAGGTGGCAGTTCTTCTAGTTGGTGCTTAATTTGGATAGAAATTCTGTTTCCAAGATGACTTACTTGCTGGACTAAAGGCTTCAGTTCTTCTGGCTCAACTCTCCTAGGATTTTTTTTGTCTTTTTTGTCTGTTTTTTAACTTTCCTTAAAATTATCAAAACATGGTATCATTCTTTTCTCAAACTAAATACTTCAAGGAGAGTCAGCATGACCAAATTAAAAGCCAAACTGTATTGAAAATCACTACCTTCTCTTCCTCCACTTACTGGTGAGACAGAACTATGCACTGTCATTCATTGTGGAGAGGACAATGGAGTGTTGCAGAGATGGGGCATTGTTAGGAACTGTTTGGAAGACCGGTACCAGGGTGTGTTTGATTAAGAAGTCAAACTATTTAACAGCTTTCAATTTTGTTATGCACTTAGCCTATAAACACCAATCCTAGCTTTATATTATGTCTCTAAGTTATGAGCTCATTATATAAGAGTTTTAAGGGGGTGAACTCAGGACGTTGATGTTGGCACGCAATCAGACACCCTACCACTTAAGCCATGCTTTCAACATGGCTTTATTTTTCAGGGTCTCATGTATCTACCTACTAAGCCTCAAACCACAAACATCTTGTATATGTCTCCCATACACTAGCGATTAGATGTATAACCACTAGCTTTGTTTGTTGGGTTGAGGCCTCACTAAAATTTTGCCTGGACTGGCCTTAAGTTGTGATGGTACTGATCTCCCAGGTAGTTAAAATTACATCTGGCTGAATAATAATTCTCAAAAGTGCATATTTAACATTTTTATACTGGTAGTTGCACATGGCAATGCTGTATTTCCTTTGAATGGAAACTATATGTTTAGATTTTTTGATAAATCTAATCTGTGTCTCTTTGTATTTTGTGTTTGGTGTATATTACTTATATGATTTTCAGAGCAAAGTAGTCATCTTTTTGTTTAAAGTTTTGGCATTTTGTGAAATAATCTGATTCTATTATTTATTCATGACAGTTGTTTAAAAGGAAGGATTATAATAAACACTGTTATGAAATACTTTTTTCTCCCTCAAACCCTAAAGTAGCAAAACATTATTCATTTCGGAAGTTAATAGTGTCTTGTTCACATTGATTTAATGTAGTTTCCATAATCTGGTTGTAATATATTTTTTACAAATTAACATTACCTCATAATGGTAAACACTGTAATGGAAAGAAATGAAGATGAGGAACGCAATAAAAATGAATCCCACATCTACACAGAGAGTACCTTAGAAAGATTTTGGAAAAGCTCAAGTATAGCTTGCAGGAACCTTCTTATGAAGACTCAAACAATAAATGAATGTTCTCAAAGTCTCCAGTGCAAACAATGAAATCGCAGTTGAGCATAGCACAAGAGGAATCTGGCAGTGAATTCTCTGTGCCCCTCCAGCTAGCATGCACTGTTCTGCAGATGGAGCATCGAGTTCTAAGCCGGTGTTGACGAAGGGAAGGCGTAGATCATTCTCAAGCCACTTAGGTCGCTGTTCAGTTTGATTAGTTTTCTACTTGTAACTCCTTCCTCCTCTCCTGCTGGTGTTGATCATTTTATAAGAAATCATTCACTCAGGAAAGGTGAACACCCTGCCTATAGGAGGATGTGGTTGGCAGAACTGGATCTGTCCATGCTGACAAAGCTAAACACATTAGTAACTTTTGACACTTCTGCATCCGGAGTAACTCTTTAAGTCCATTTTCTCTAACGTTGCGGGAGCAGCACACACTCAGCACGGTGGTGACTTGTTGGTTCCCCCAGTTCTAGCAGGCTCCCCAAGTTGGACTGGCATAGATTCACACATGCCTGGCACAGCGGTGAGCCCAGCACAAGGAACTGGGTATTGCCTCTTAGAACGAATGTGGAGTCTGATTCATTCCTTATCTAGAACAACTCCAAAGTCTATTTTGATTACATGGAAAATGCTAGTACTAAGATGTAAGGTCTTGCTTCCTAAATTGGGTGCTTAAGCCAGAATGCTCTTGATAAATTGGTTTTAATTTCTCATCGCATTGATCAGTATTTATAAATTCCCAATATTGGCCAAGCAGCTATACTCACAATGGCAGACATGAAAGGGCAAGGTCTCTTGTCTTGGAGAGACCTTGGCATTTGAGATGGACATAAAGGGGAAAATAAACAGGCTTTTTTTTGTTGGTAAATATAACCAGTACTCAATTGGAGGGTAACCAGGGAGGTTTGGGGCAGAGAAGGCCATGCCCTGGAAGTGACTTGTGAATGAGAGGGAAGGGGATGACCAGGGCAAGAACAGAAAAAGCCAAGGCCTGAGGCTTTATCATTTTAGTGAGCTGAGACTGCAGGAAGAACAGGACGACTGGAGTTTATAAACAAGATGGGCAATCCCAGGAAATGTGATCGGGGGTTGGTTGGGCCTTTTGGCTTAGCTTGTCTTTAAAGCTTTACATTTTCTTTCTTTTTCTGTCTGTTTAGTAAATGTAGAGGTTCTCTGGCGCTGGGTAAAAGACTTCTCATTTCCTCTGTCTTCAGTGGAAAAGATAAGCTATAACAGAGGGCTTATATTTATAAGTAAGCACTCAGGGATAGCATAGTGATGCTTAATATTTATGGTTTTCTTTAAGTACTGACTATCTTGATCTATTCATCTTTTAGGAATAGTGGCACTGTAAGTGTTTTGTCTGTAAGTGTGTGTCAGTCATTAGAGTGAGATGAACTCTGTTCTGTCTGAATTCAGGAGGACCAGTGAGTGGCTTTGCAGGTGAAGTCCTTGGATTTAGGCTCAAAGGTGATTACTATCAATCTAGTCAGGCTTAAATGGATTTTACTGCAGTTGACAGCTGCTGTGTTGGAATACATCATTGTTGTTGTTGTTTTATTTTAGTTAGGTTATGTTTGTTTAAATGGAAATCTTAAATGCCTTTGCCAGAAATTTCAAAGTCTAAGGCAACAATTTTATTCTTTATGGATATTGTTTTTATAACTTTAATGTAAAATGATCAACTTTAAAAATAAGTCTGATAGGGGCCGGGAGTTTGGCCTAGTGGTAGAGTGCTTGCTTAGCATGCACGAAGACCTGAGTTCAATTGCTCGGTACCACATACATAGAAAAAAGCTGGAAGTGGTGCTGAGGCTCAAGTGGTAGAGCTCTAGCCTTGAGAAAGACCAAGGACAGGGTTCCTGCCCTGAGCTCAAGCCCAGGACTGGCAAAAAAAATAAGTCTGATATACAATGAATGATTTGTCAGGCATTATGCAAGTACAAAGTCTTCGTTAAGAGTTATATAGAAAGCTATTTGTATTGTTGTGTGTATCCGCCAAGGAGACACTTATTTAATAGGTTTTGTGTCTGTGTTTTATTCTTATGGTAATACACCTATACTAGAAAGAAAAGTGACAGGAGAAATAAATATCTTCTGAGTCAAAAACTAGCACTATTATTTCTCATGAATAAAAAAACCCACTGTTTCAAAAGTAGCCTCTCATGAATTCCTTGTTATTGTAACTGTAAAAGCAGCATGGACTGCGCACAGAGTTGATGGTGGGATGGATGTGATATGAAGTGCTCCTCGAGGCACTGTTGTAGAAGCACGTGGCTCTGAGTATGGACAGTGAGGTTCCAGAAAGCCTGACCTAAGGCATGGCCACATGACAAGTTTCACGTCCTCACTTTAAGGAGGGATTTTTTCCATCCATCTTCGTTCTGAAACAATTCTTTCTCTTTCTCCTCATTGCTTTGTTCTTTGTGTGTGTTTATGTAAGGGAAAATATCTCACCTTCCTCAGAACTGAGTTCTAAGCCAGCCCAGAATTTAGTACCTTATATATTTATGTAGGAAACTCTTCTAACAGAAATTAAAATTTCAACTTCATAAATGAATTTCGGGCAAATGTAAATTAACCCAGTGAATATAAATGTCTAATTCAGTCAGCAACATCAACATAAATTTCAGTCAACATTAATGTGAAATTCAGATCTAGATTTTTATGCCCATGCCTGCCACTAACCAATTCTGAGTTCATTTCACCAGCTATCAATTTGTGGATAACACACATGTTTGGGATAGAAAGCACGCATGAAGATACACGTGCATATCATGCATACATATTATATAAGGATTTTTTATATAAGGATTCATGAAGAACTTCAAGCTTTACTGGGCCTGAAGGTTACATTACCACTTAGAAAACATTAAAAATCGTTTTTTTTTCTTTTTTACATCCCTTCAAAACAGATTGATTAATTGATGATTGATTGATAGATTGTACTGAAGTTTGAACTCTGGGCTCCATACTTGCTATTCAAGGAACTCCATCATTTGAAACATACCTCTCTAAAATCTTTGTGCTTTAGATTAATTTTCAGGGAGCCTCTTCTTCTTCTTTTGGATTTGGGGGGGTTGTTGACCTTGGACCATGATCCTCCAATCCATGTCTCCCATGGAGACAAGATTGGTGGCATATGCTCCCATGCCTGTTTTTGTTTGTTGAAATGGGAGTCTTGCTGACTTTTTGCCCTGGGTGGTTTTGATGATCTCTACAATCCCCAGTAACTGGAATTACAAATGTGAACTACCACACCAGTGTACAATTGGACAGGATGTGTTCTACTACTTCCATAGAGTATGTAGACTAAATCAACTTGAAGATAAAAGTGTGTATCTGTTTGATTAGATTTTCCATTTTTGGAGAATATGTGCTTCACTTTGAAACCTTGGGCTATGTTTGCTTAAATGAAGAAGGTAGAAAAAGTGGTTCTTCTTGCTGTTGTTGGAGTTTGTATATGTGTGAGTAAGATGTTCATGTAGAGCTAGCATCATAGGAGAGGGAGCAAATGCAGTGATTCTCTAAAAGCTTGCCCCTAACAGTGGTAGCAGATGGAAAAGGCAGTCTACTAGACTCCACCCAACCACCTTAACCTAACACTCCCAGGCCTGACTGTCTTACTTTATCTTGTATCTTTTTTTTTTTCAAGCAAAGCAGGATCTTTACCAGAGCTTTTCTGGTAAAGATTAGTGCTTGGTGTATTCCCTAAGAAATACTCGCCTTGTATGTGTCTAACATTTACTATTGATAGTGTCTTCTAGGTCTGTTTACTTGTATTAATTCCCCCAAACCCTCCCCAATGAAATTTAAGTTTATTTCTTTCTGTTGTGTTGATAATTTCACACTAAAGATCTCTTGAACACAAAGAGAAAATGATAGATACTACTTTTGCCCAGAACCAAGGTGTAAATTTTCAGTGATTTTATGCTTGAACTAAGAAATAGCAGATCCTGACAATTTACCTAGTTGTTTTAGATTCAGCATCATGCCATTGGCTTGGCTATGACATTGCAGATCAGCATTGCATTTAAAATTGCACATTAAATTGCTGGCAGAAATGGGTAAGTTTAGTGAATAGTTAACTTTAAGCCATAATTATTTTAGTTATTGTTGAGATTGTCTTACTTTCACAATAAATCTGAGCACTGAAATTTATTTGCTTCTGAGTAGTTATGTAGCTTAACGTAGGTTAGCATTTTCACTACGTTTGATTTTTCAAACATGTTAATCAGTTTAAAAGTTGGGAATAGTTTAAAAGTAACCAAGTAAGAAGAACTGAGGATGATGTCACTGCTTCTTGGAAATAAGTTATGGTTAAAGATTAAAACAGATTCTCCTGCCATCTGTCTTAATTATGCAAGCACCAAGTTCAAGGGCCAAACGTGTCATGGAAAACATTACCAAGTTTCTGAAATTTTTAAAATTAATTAAAAAATGGTTTCCTGATCATTAATAGTTTACAAACTGAAGGAAACATTTGAACTTTCTGGAGGCCTAGTTTTAGCTGGAATACATCAGCTAGCGGTCTCACTATCATTTTGCTCACCTGTGAGGAAGGTATCTCGTCTAGTCCTAGGTTATTTCAGACCTTTGGGGCAATAGTTTTTGCACTCGACATACCCCTCTGGGTTTTGCCCTCTTCCCTATTTAGCTCTGAACAAGTTAACATCCTCTCCTAGGTCAAAAGCAACAAAATAGAAAAACTTGGCAGAAGCTGGAAACCTGTTGTTACTCCATTCCCCAGATCTAACTTCAAGCCACAGTCTTTGCTAGCCTTGACCTCAGCACCTGATTTATAAACAAAGCTGGACTTTCCTCTCTGTCTTATCCCACACCCTATCTTCTGCCCTATCCTGGCTCTTTATTCACCACATATCTTTTTTTTCTAAATTGTTCCTTCCCAATTCCACATTCCTATCGATTCTGTCTTACTAAAGTGTTCTGACAGCTACCGCAAGCTTTTCCCATGGGAGCCTAGAGGGGCTTTGCCCAACTATTATTTCTTTACCATTTAATGAACAATGTCAATCTTATCTCCTGCCTCCTGGGAAGACACCCTTTGCAACCATTACATGGAAGAGAGAATTCTTCCAAACTGAAATCACTGTTTCTTCCCAACCCTCTTTGCTTTTTACTGAGGTTCCATCTAAAGGCTTTATATTCTTGCTAAGCTAGCTTATTTGCTGGGCCCTCAACTCCAACCTGGCTGGGCTGTTATGCTAATTTATTGGAATTGGAGTTTCAAGGACATTTCTACTTTTGAACCAAGATCCTATTATCTCAGCCTCTTAATAGCTAGAATAACTGATGTGATCCCCTAGCCCTTGGGTCTGGTTTTCTTTGTTTGGTTCATGTAATCTTAGCATTTTTCACCACATCTTTCTTATTAGATATGCAGTAAGAGAAAGAAACCCTTGAGAGAGAAGGGGGAAAGTGATGACAGGGATGATATTAATCAAGATATACTGTACTTATAAACTGACATGTCAAGTGGTAACTCCTTTGATTATGAAATTAAAAAGAAACATTCATTTCACTTACTACTTTATTACATATTATAGATGTCATTCCATTATTATGCTTTGGATACAATAACAAGTAAAATGGGATAAATTTTACTGCTAGAAAGTAATAGTTTCAAATTTTCTATTCCTCTTCTATTTACATTTGTATTTAATAGTTGTCATTCAATAATGTCTCAGATGCCTAGACTACTGGTGCTGCGTCACCTTTGCACTTCAGGGCCCTCCCCTTAGGAATGAGTGAAATGTCATTTGACTTTTGCTCAAACAGCTTACATAACCATCAATTTGTAATTGCTGTGCATTTTAGCACCTGCACTTCCTCATGTTTATATGCAAATATTTCTGAATTTGTATTTAGACACTTCTGCATGCTCTTGGAAGATACTTTTATCTATGGTATGACTCACACACACACACACACACACACACGCACATGCACACACACACACAAATGTATACACACAGTGGATTAATTCAATAAGATAAAGCACACCTCAATACTTTGGAATGTAATTGGTATTTAGTGGTATTTTCTTATTAAAACATAACTCTCCTAGAAATCTCATGGTTTTAGGAGGATTCTGTGGCCTATTCTGAAAGTCTCATCATCTCCTCTCCTGCATAAAGGTATTTTGCAAAGTGCATCTATGGGTTCATAAAGGATGCAGAGGTACTGGAATCTGGTACTTTCTTGCTCCATTATGTCCCTGGCCACCATGTCAGAATGTATTGATAACCATCTGTTCCCACTGGATTCCATCTGACTCTAGGATCCTCAGTGCCATTCATCTCAGGCTTCAGTGTTGAACTCTCTCTTGTAGGCCTTAAGTCAAAGCCATATATGGTATATTGGACACATTTCAGTACTTGCAAAGCATCTCTCTCTCTCCCTCAATTCCCAACCCCAATCCATCTTGGACTTTTTGTGGAAAACTAGAAGGAAACCTACATAGGAGATTCCAAGGCAGAGATGTTTTTAAAGATGAATTTAGAATAAGAAGTGGTGCCAGATAATGCAGAGGCCTAGCAATTTGTGATCATTTGATGTTTTATGCTAAATATGTCATTACGAACTTTTGCCTGTTGAGAAGGTTAGCTGTGGTAACTAGGGGATAATGTGGGTAAGAGGCTTTTATGTAGGACACCAGGTGAATGTTTGTAGTGATTGTAACTGGATGATTGGTAGTAGAGATAAGATTCCAGGTTGGAATCATCCCATCTTTATTGATTCTCTTCCCTCAATGTATTATCTAAGTGAAGTCTCCTTTAAGAAAATTCAGCTTTAAGCCTTTCCTAATGTCTAAGCTGCTTCTCATTATTTTCTAACATTATATTTATTTCATGAACTTTCTACCAGATTTTGAAATCCTTGATCTTTCATCAACTGCTCTGATTGAACAAAGACCAGACTATTTCCACATAGTTTATTCACTTGGGAGGAAGGATTTCTGTAGTGCTCCAGTCCACACCTCAGTTCCAAACATGGATTCTTCACTACAGAACATTCAACTACTATTGGAGAAATTTTCATGCCCCAGTTTTATTTGTGTTTTTACTCTGCAAGCCTTAATTGGTCTGCATCAGAATGAGTTGTTGATTTTTTAGCACCTGGTGAGCTATAATCTTGGCAAGCATCTGCTGCCTGGTTTGTGAATTTCTGAAGAAATATTTTTATCTGCGTGTTGGTGGTTCACACCTGTAATCCCAGCTACTCAGGAGTCCGAGATCTGAGGATCTTGGTTCTAAGTCTGCCCAGGCAAACAAATCTACTCAGAAATGGATGTATGGCTCAAGTGGTAGTGCCAGCCTTCTGCAGAAAAGAAACTAAGCAAGAATATGAGACCCTGGAGTTCAAACTCCAGTACCGGCACAATATAAGCAAAACAGGATTTTATTTATTTATTTATTTATTTATTTATTTATTTATTTATTGCCAGTCCTGGGGCTTGAACTCACTGCCTAGGCACTGTCCTTGAGTTTTCTCAAGGCTAGCACTCTGCCCTTGAGCCACAGTACCATTTCTGGATTTTGTGTGTGTGTGTGTATATTGTACCAAGGAATTGAATGAAAGGCAAGTACTCTACCACCGGAACACATACTTGGCCCAAGAAATACTTTTTAAAAATTTTTGAAGTCCAGTATCATAACTGTATTTGATAAGAATTTGACTCACATTTTCACCAGTCATCAGACTCTTTTCCTTTTACATGTCCCAGTAGCCAGTGATATAATGTTCTTCAGAACAACTTGCTTTTTCCCCCCCGTTTTTTATGGGAGCCCTCTGCTCTGGTTTTTAAGTTCTAGCTTCTTTGTCACTAAGTGTAACAAAACTGCTCTCTATGGCAGCATCATGCCTTTGCCATTCTCCTCCCAACACCACAAAGTCCCTTCTGTGTTAGAAGTATGAGGATAAGCATGGCATTGCCTTTGTTTTAAAGAAAATTAATATTCTATTGAAGTAACAAATGGAGAATTCCCAATACGTTAATGTTAATATGTAATATGTTTTGTGTGAACCATGTTTAGCAAAGGGAGTTAATTTCCTTTGAGTTTCACCCTGGACTTTCACAAACTAAAAATGATTTATTTGCTTTGTGTCTAAGATTAACCAAGTTAAGAATGGAAAAATCCTATTAGATCATAGAAGCCTGATCCGTCCTGACTGTAGGACTGGGAGCTCTAGTGTATTTCCTAATCTTTGTTCTTTTTTAATAACATTCTTCCTGTGTTTGCTTGAAAGACATTACCCCAAAATTAGTCCCATGAAATTTTAATACCATGCATGATTTTTAAGATAGATATAAATCCCTGTTTTAGACCAGCAAACTTTTAATATAAACCATATTTTTTCTTCAAAATGAAATAAATTACAATATTTTCTTTTACTTGAGTAACTATACTATAAACTTTGGAATAATACTGTTTTTTTAATTTGGGGTTTTTTTGGGGGGAATACCTTATGAACTGTGGGCCATTATTTTACTATGTATACCTTCTAAAAAAACTACAAGGTACCTTATACTAGTGGATAACTGGATTAGGATGTGTTTTGTCTTTGGTTTTCTGTAATGTGTTTTAATTAAAGAAAAGGCAGGATAAGGATATGTAATATTGTTATGTAGTTTGGAGATTGACATGTAAGCAAGACCCTCATTAGGTGACTTCTGCCTATGTTCCATGATTCTAAGAACATAGCCTAGCTAGGACTTGACTGTCAGATTTTTCAGTTACTATACATTTATAAAATGCAATTCCAGAGTAGAATAGCAACTCAAGGAGCAAATTGGTTATAGACATCACTAATACTTTAAATGGAGTCATGGTCATTCCTATTTTCAATCTAATTGTATGTTTCATATTATTCTCAGAGAGTTTGCAAATAAGAGAATCTTTGAAAAATGAAATAGCTACTTTCAGAAACCATAGAATAAACCCTAGTGTTATATGTATTACATGAATCTTTGTTGTTGGTGGTGGTCATGAGACTTGAATTCAGGACCTTTGGCACTGTCCCTGAGATTTTTTTTTTACACTTTGAGCTGCAGTGCCACTTCTGGTTTTCTCATGGTTAATTGGATGGTAAGTGTCTCCCAGACTTCCCTGCCCCCACTGGCTTTGAAGTGTGATTCTCAGATCTCAGCCTCCTGAGGAGCTAGGATTACAAGCCTGACCCACCACTGCCTGTCTTATAAATCACTTTTATCCTAATTTTACGCTTCTGTGTGTTGTCCTAGTTTGCAATGAAATAATTGCAGAAACTAATAAATAACATATTTTGTCTAGCAATCTTGATACAAACTACTCACTTGCTACTTAAAAACTGGCCAAATCTTATCAATGCCTCCAAGATGAAGTAACTTTTTATCATCTGTACTCTGTCCTCAAGCTACCTTTCATTCCTACCTCCACTCAGCCCTTTTCTTACATCTGTGCTTGGCCCAGTCTCATACTCCAATTGTCTCTGTTTTGCCCCCTGTAGTTCTGTTGCCAGCTATAACTTCTCCCTATCCTCAGGACCTTGTGAGTTGCTTTTGCTTCAACACACCTGTTATGGCTTAGATACGGTTCATTCCATACAGGTTCATGTGCTAGAAGCTAAGTCTTCAGTTTGGCAGTAATGGGGTTATGGGGTCTTTAAAAGATCTAGCAGAATGTAATGAGTGATGTCCTTGAGTTTCATTCATGACTAGATTGACGCACTCTAGAATCTTCTGGGACTGGATGAATTCTGGCACCTTCCCTGAATCTCTCTTCTGAATATACTACTCATTACTTGCACATCCATTAATACCCTTAAGATGCCATCTTCCTGGCCCTCATCAGAGCCTGGCAGATGCAGGTTCTGAAATTCTACTGAATCTCAAGGGCTATCTGCTGTTAAATCTCTACTTTATACATTCCACCTTCTAGTACTTTGTAAAAGCAGTAAAAAACTAGACTAAAACAATGTCCAGGGTTAGATGACCCTGAAACGTTTCATATTCTCTGGGTTTTTCCAACACAAAGAGATGCTTTGTTCATCAGTATATTCCTCTTTTTAGCAACTTATCTGCCACCGTGTATTTCCGATGTCCAATAATCGGCATAATATAGATGGCTACAGCATTTGTCAGTACATAAAATTAGTATTCTGACAACAAATTTATGGATAGCTAATAATAGTGTAATAAATAGAGTCCAATATTTCTTCTTGATTCTTTGTATATTTATATCACAAAACTGAAGAACTCTATGCCTCCATCACTTTGGTGCAAAAACCTAATATTATTATAGTAATCTAAGATAAATTATCTCATAGAATTTGTAAAGTACATATTTTGTACAGTATTTCTGTACATTTGGGTAATGAGCATTATAATATTCAAGCTACTTTCAGAAACATGTAAGAAGTATTGGTTGATTTTTTTTAAAGTGTAGCATGAATGCTAGTTCTCTCGTTAGGAATCTCAAAAGAAACTGATATTGAATCAAAATAAAAATGTAAGCTACCATGTGCGGTGGCTCACACCTGTAATCCTAGCTATTCAGGAGGCTGAGACCTAAGGATCACTGTGTAAAGCCAGCCCAGGCACTAAAGACCATGAGACTCTTATCTCCATTTAGTCACTAGAAAACAAGAAGTGGGGCTGTGACTCAGGGATAGGATGGTAGCCTTGAGCTGAAGTGCTCAGGGACAGCACCCAGGCCCAGAGTTCAAGTCCCATGACCCACAAAAAAAAAAAAGTAAATCTGTGTTACAGTGTGATTAAAAAATTAAACTATAATAATAAAATAGTAACTGTAGGAATTCAGGGAATGATGTATTGAGATTGTTCAAGAAGGATTAAGAAAGCAAGTAGGGTTTGCATTGGGATTTAAATATAAATAAGGGAAAGGTATTCCTGTAGGATGGGAATATTTTGGAAGAAGTCTAGGCTAAGAGAGCTGTGTTTTTCCCAGTCAGGTGTCTTGGCCTTGTTCTCCCACCTTCCCAGTTCACTTTTATGCCAAACACTCCTATTCACCAGCTGCTTCGCACAGTCACACTCGTCAAGATCTGGGAAAGCATCCAGGGGGAAACATGTAAGAAACTTCCTGACCATTGCAGCAAGTTGCTGCAGAATCCAATCACTTTGTTGCTTGAACCTCACATCTGTTTCCTTGTCCTTTCACCAGGCCTGTGCTAAAGTGGATCTCCTGGTTTCTGGCTCCTTGACCTTTCTGTCACTCCCAAAGCCTTGCCATTATGCTTCAAGAATCTGTGTGCTTGATTTCCTTTCTGCCTTTTGTCTTTGAACTCCTTGAAATCATATGATCTACTTTCTGTCTGACTTAGCTCCTGACTTGCTAGTCTCACTCACTTGTTTGGCCTAATTGTTTGGTTGGCTTACTATTTATCTAGCACTGACCAACTGTTTCGGTGGCATCTCCATCTCTGAGACGTTTTGTAGCTCATCTCTCTCTCTCAGCTTCTGTTCTCCTATTGCAACCAGCTACCTTGTTTGAAGGGATAAATATTTGTGAGTTTATTAAAATAAAATAAAAGGAATAAAACTAAATTATGAACAGATTATAAAGACAAGTTGAAATTTGCATTTCTTCTTTTCCTTTTGATCGTCATATTTATTTGTATACACATACACAGTAAAGGTGATGAACAAGGGGGCTACAATTACATAAGTAAGGCAATGAGTACATATCTTTTTTTCTCTTTTACTATATTTTTATTGTAATTAATAGAAGGGTTACATTATATTCACCAGATACTTCACAAAGTACATTTCTTTTTAAATTCTATTCTTTAGGCAATGTTCTTCAAAGATCTGTCCAAAAGTAAGCAGGATAATTCATAGAGGAATGGAAAATAATTATTGTAATGACTAATTCAGTGTGTTCCATCTAAACTTTTTCTAAATACTTATGTTTATTTAAAATATAAATTCATGAAAAAATTCACTTATATGTCACACATCTAAAATATAGATGTTTACATTATGAATTAATGATGTCAATCAGTCCTCATGCTAAAGAGGATGTCATCATATGTTGGAGCTAAAAGTTCTGGATTTAGAATGAACTGTTCCTTAACCACACTTAGAGTGAAAGCCTGTAGTATTTTATTCAGATACATGAGAAATTCCATGAATAAAAGTTAACAATTTCCAAGAAGATGCTTAGAAAGGTGGATGTATTCAAATACCTTTAAAAACAAAGTATAATATTCTACTTTGAGGTAGTCAGCATATTTTGTATTATCATGGTCCTTATTCATTTTTGTGCTCTAAAATTTCCACTTTTGTGAAGTTTAATTGTTTTGGTTGCATGTATCTATGTATATGTGCATAAGTATAATATATGGATATACATATATATCTGTATAAATACACAAACATATACTTATAGGTGTATGTGTGTATATATGTATTTGTATACATACATTAAAAATTCATATTTAGAGCAAATGACTAAATATTTTAGTGGTCGTTGTTATCCTGTTGTTATCTAATTGAATAAAGTTTTTGATGACATCATTAAAGCTTATGTTCAACGTATCAGTGACAAGACATGTTAAGAATTTCCTAGTTTAAAAACCTAGATACAAAGGGTATCAATGTTTGTGAAGTTATGCACCTTCTATCTGGTGAATATAATGTAACCCTTCTATTTATTACAATAAAATATATGAAAAAATAGAATTTCTTAGTTTATTTTGAACAAGTTGATTAGTTAATATTATTTAATTAATGTCTTGGTTCTCATGTGAAGTCATTCACCTCAACTGAGAACTCGGGTAGGAGAAATGGGAAGAAAAATGGAAGGAGTAACATTGATCAACATACGTTTTACTGGTAAATTAATTTGTTGAATCAAAACCCTTTCATGTAACAACTGTAAAATAAAAATGATCTCAGGTCTACTGGAAATTTAAATCACATATTATTTTTTTAAATATTCCCAGTATGAGTTTATTTGAATGAATTAAATTTTGAGTTATTGAGAAGCAGTGATATGCTTGCATACTCAAGCTTTTAGTTTTATTTCACATATCAAAATCATAATTCTCTAAAAAGTCTTTAAGAATATCACTACTTGTCACTGTAGTACATATACCAAAATATTTTTATTGGTAATAGCAAGTTCTTTATCAATATTTCTATCACTTCCTTTTTCTTTCTTTTTTTCTTTTTTTTTTTTTGCCAAACCTGGAGCTTGAACCTAAGGGCTTGGGCATTGTCCTTGAGATTTCTCAAGGCTTGCACTCTATCACCAGAACCACAGCACCTCTTCCAGCTTTATCTTTGAATGTGGTGCCAAGGAATTGAACCTAGGACTTTGTGCATGCTAGACAAGTACTCTACCACTGGGCCAAATATCAATCAATTCTTAACCCAATTTTATTTATATATTTAAACTTTGCAACTCAAAACAGAGTATATTATTCTTAGGTTGAGATAGTATTCAATTACTTATATTGAAAAATAGAATTCCAAATACTATTTTCCTATCCATTCTACAAATCAACTGATTGCTCTGCTCGAGCAATGTCACATTATGAATACATGGGATGTGTTTACTAAGAAAAACGCTTTATAGCTGTAAAATCACTGTAATTCCATTTTTCAGTGGAGTTCTTCAGGAAATCAGTGGGCAGCAGTGTGAGGATTTTATGTTTTAAGTTTAATCCATGCTTCCATTCCTTCAGATGGACAATTAGATATCTAGGTTTTGAACTTTTGCAGTGTATGAACATTGTAAGCATCAGAGTACTTTGTGTCCACAGATTCCCTCAGACCTCACGGGCTCTATCTGTTATGAATGATCACTTTCCTCTTAATATTTAATGGAAACTGGGATAGTGTTCAAATAGTTTGTCTGTAAGGAAAACAAATTTTAGCCTAAGGTAAATTTTGCTTATATAAAACATAGAAAGTGAGCCACACTGTAGTTAACCTAAAAAAATAATCTCCTAGTCTTAATACTATTGCAACTCAACTGAAAATAACTTTAAACAAAATTTAATATATATATTAACTTTCTTTATTTATGTGTTTGTTTTGGCTTCTATTATCCTGCCTTTCTGCATCTATAAGCATTTGGAAACAAAAACAATGTCATAGATTTTTTCCTCCTTGCCCCCCCCCGGAAGTTAATTAAAATGGAAACATTCCTGCTCCCACCATCTCTTCCTGTAACTTAGACAGAGGACAGATTGTACACGGGACTGTAAGACACCTGCAAATTCAGCTTCTGTGCAGTAGCGGAGTGACCAAAATACCCAGGCTGCAGCTAACTTCTTGGATTCATATCATGGCTCTGCTAATGAGTTAACCTCATGCACTTTGCTCTGGGCATAATGTGTGAAAAGATATGTAAGTTCCCTAATAAGGTGACTGGTGCACAAAGAGTATTTCATAAGTTAGAGTTGATGTTACTACCATATGTAGAAGAAAAATCTTTTTAACAGGGGAGTTCAGGGAGGTGAATGAAAGGCTAGTTGGTGACAGCAGAAAGCCTGCTTATAATAAAATTAATGAAAAACAAGAAGCTGGAGAAGAGGAATAGAGTTGACATGAGTGACATTGGCTAGAAGAATTCTTCTCTGTCTCCCACCAGCCTTATCTTTTGTTCAGAGTCAATTAAGTCCACATCTCAAGTCTATATTGTCCACATTTATGTCTCTGTAGTAGAAACAGAGGTTCTTTTTGGGATGTAACATATAGTTTTACCCTTCGGGCATATATTATAAGACAAGAAAAGCTAGAGAAATATTGCAGATCTTAAAACATTTTTCTAAATTGAATTAAATGATAAAAATTATGCCAAAGTGGACAAAGATAAAAAAGGAAGAGTGAGGGAAGGGGTGTCATTGTTCAAAAAGAAATATACTTTACTTGACTTATGTAACGGTAACCTTTCTGTACATCACCTTTATAATAACAGTAAAAAAATAGAATTCAAAAAAAATGAAAAGGAGGCTATTCTTGCAATTCTTGGAGAGAAGTTTTGAATACTCACAAATGTATTACAAGAAATGCATGTTATTTATTCATCATCCATTATTTTTTCAAAACTATATATATATATTATAACCATAGACATATTTCTGCTTATTTAACCACCGAACTAATGAGGAAATTGAGGTACAAAAAATCAATTTTCATAAAGTCAAATGTCTAATTATTCCCTTAGCAGGTGGTTCTACCCTGGAGCCTACACCTAAAACATTGTTGCATGTCTTCTATTCCATGGTAATAAAACACATGTGGATTCCTGGTCATTCATAGATTTGGTGGATGAATGATGTGCCACATTTTTCAGGGGTATATGTTTTTCCCATGAGCAATTTGTCCTCTGGGTAAATTGGGTGCACCGTAGTCAGTAGAAATGACTGTTGCTGTTCTAGGAATCACTTATTACTGAGATTATTGAAGAGCACTTTGTGATTATCCCAGGCTAATTAAAGATCACACAACTATCAAATGGGAATACACTGCTTTGGCCATAATTCTAGACGAATGGTTAAATATTATGTTCAGTAAAACATAGCTATCCAATTATAGATAATTTAAGCCAGAATTTTGCAAATATTATTTTAACTAATAACCTTTAACAAAAGAGACATTCTTCTTATTTCTTCCTAATTTTTCCTTCTCAGAGCTGTGGGAGTCTTTTTATTATGTTTATAGGTCAAGTGGATAATAGTCTTTAAATAGACCTTTAAATCTACTGAGTTCATTTATTAACAGCAACAACAAAAACAACCTGTTTTTCAAGAATCCTTTTCTAATTAGCTCTTGTCACATGATCACATTGCAATAGATATTAATTGTCTTCAAGCTCTCTTGAGAGACTAACATCTTAAGTTCTCTGAGACTTATGAACATAGATGTTGTAGTCTTTATCCACACATTCCCCACAAAACTGCAAGATTAGTAATGTTTGTCAGTTTCTTTTTCTTTCTTCATCTGGCCTGAATTTTGGTAAATTGAACAGTTACAGATGATTACAAAGAATATAATATTCACAGAATAAATTGTTGTTCTCAATGTTGTGTTCAGTTGCATTGCTAAGAACACATTATACACAAAATATTTTTAATATTCATAACTATAAATTTTATGGCAGTGACTATCTGAAAAGGTTTACTTATGAGATGGAGGTCAGGATGTTAAAGAAGCATTTTTATGGACCTTTTTAATTTTAAAATAGCAAGCAAAAAATTTAGAATAAGTTAGATTAAAGGTTCCTGCTGAAATAATTGTTTTAGGCTTTTGAGTGATTTGGGCTTAAGAATTCTGTGGCTATTTAATTTTTTGACTTTAAGTATTACTTATTAATCTTCATGGCCTTTGGTCAGCAATCTGGGGAAGAGCCACATGAACAGATCACGACAGGGTCCTTGACCTTGTTTGTTTTTCCGTTGTGTCTTTGGCTAACCTCTTTTAGAAACTCAGAAGTATTCTGCAAAAATTAACATTGATTGTGAGATTAGTAGCTAAAGAGATGGGAGCAAAGTGAGAAAATACACATTAAGTTCTAAATTTAGCCACTGATCAATGTGCTGCAAGTGGGAGCTGTTAAGAATGGACTGATATGTGGAATCCCCTCCCCCCTCCCTACATGGATACTGACAAGTCCAGCCTCACAGGCTTTGCCCTTGTGTCCTATGGTGCTTGGACGGGCTTTAGCCTTTAACAACATGCCAAGATGACTAACTTGAAAAGAACAAATTAGTTTGATCGCCCACCCCCCCAGTATATCATCATTTATACAAAACAGAACTATTTATTCACGCATTTAAGTCCTTGAATGTGTTTTACATTTGGGGTGGAAGAGTTTGGTAAAGGAAAAATATAAAAAGAAAATGGTAGTATTTCCAGAAAGTTTCCTCCAGGAAAATCTAAATAGCCTCTTAGGAACTCTCCCATCCAATACAGTACTCCACCTCACTTAAAGACTTGGCAAGCTAACAAAATTCAATGGAGGGAGATTCTGACAGAGTATGCCATTGGCTTTCCACTGAATATCTAGTGCAGTCTATCCAACATTATATTTTCATGAGATTTCTTCTAGAATCCCATTTCGATGAGTTGTCTGCATCTGGACATTGTATCTGATAAAGCGGTGATAATTACAAAAACATGTATAATAAGTTTTAATTCTATTTGATATAGTAGCTTTATTGTATTTGAAATGCAATTGCTTTGTGACTAAATAATTGCATATATAGAAAATACCTTGCGATACCTTGATTGGTGGTATCAAATTATTTTTTTTTGTTTTCTTGCCAGTCCTGGGGCTTGTACTCAGGGACTGAGCACTGTCCTTGGTCTTTCTCAAGGCTAGAGCTCTACCAGTTGAGCCACAGTACCACTTCTGGCTTTTTCTATGTATGTGCTACCGAGGAATCAAACCCTGGTCTTTGTGCATGATGTGCAGGAACTCTTACTGCTAGGCCAAACTCCTGGCTCTAGAATTAGTTCTATAGTGAAGCCTAGGTGTTAGACTTTTAGGAAGCTTGCTGGTGATCTGATATGCACCAAGGGAAACAACTATTTTGTTATATAAAGCTTCAGCCACCGTGTATATATTATTTTATATTTAATTGACATTATTTAGATGTTTTGGGTTCATTTATAGCCAATATTTTCCACACTTTTTCATTTATAAAGTTTTCATAATGTCTATTTGCTTATCATAGTGAAATCCTTTATATAATGTTTTCTTTGTAAGCCAATAGGAAATATTGGGGCTGTATTATTTGATTTTTTTCGTTGAGTCATTTCCAAATCAAATTGAAGAGCACGAACAAACCTCACTGTTCCTAGCTGCCACGTTGATTTTTGCAGGTATGTAGCAATCACGATATGACCAGCAGGCAGGTTGTTTTCTTGCAACTTTCCTGGAACTGGGAATTATCATTTGCTAAACATTTTGAGTCTTCATTGTTGACAGGACTGTAACAATGAGAAAAGTGGGAAAATGCTGCAATGAGCTACATTTATAAATGGAGCCATGGGCAGTTCCCTGGAAGTACAGGGTTGTTTGCAGTGCTGAGTCTATAATTAGAATCAAACAGGCCAGTCAAATTCAAAAGTGACTTTCTAAGTCACGGCCAACAAAAAATTTTAAATGTGAAGTTACGTCAGCAACCAAGAATGGATAAAAATTAAGCACCCATGGTTTATGACAAACATGTCCTACTTATTGTAATACTCAAAATAAGCCAACAAAACATCAGTGAAATGAAACAAAGTTAATGGCCATAACCCGCTTTACTGTCTTAAAGTTGCTGTTAAGTTCTACATCAAACTGCTGGGAAAACGTTTCTCCTATAATTAAAAGATAACCTTTGTAATTGGGAAGCCAACAAAAGGCAAAACAGCAGGAGTTTCATTTTGCATTATTAACAACAAAACAACAAAAATCAAGCTATTAGCTAATTACTCAAAACACATCCAGATATTGGAAGGAATTCTGTTGGGTTTTGAATTGGGATCCATTTTCTCCTGCTTTTCTCTTATTTGTATGAGTATCAGCTCATTTTTGTAAAGGGAGAAATTGTAAAGTGTTTATTATATGAGTATATTAGATGCCTCATTTTTTTTACTTTATGGTAGCTCGTAGTGTGCTATATTTCACTATTTCATTTTTTCCACTGTGGAAACTCAGTTTATTAAAGATGAATGCTTAATTTAAAATTACTGAAGAAACTGGGAGAGAGTAAGGGAAATGGTGACATTATCTGAAAAGAAATGGACCCATTACTTGTGTTATGTAACTGTAACTCCTCTGCATATCAATGTTACAACAAAACATAAAAATTAGAAAAAAAGAATACTCAGAAAGAGCAGAAGCACAGATTTGATCAAGGCATCTCAGATCACAAAGGCTGTTCTTCCAAGTTGTGTACTTGGATGTATGTATAGACTGATGAAGGGCTGTTTTACTCACAGTGATGAGTATTCAGGCAGAAAATTCCAGTCCTTACAGGAAATAGTCCCAGAACTTTGCACAATTCTGGGTATTATGATTCCACGGGAATCTTTGCTTAATTTTCAAGATGCTAGCGGAGGTTTGCTAACAAGTTACATCAGACTAAACAAAAGTCCAGGTCACTTATCTAAACATCTATTTCCCAGAAATAGTTCTGTTAATAAACCATCATAACACTAGATTTTCATCTTCATGCTTTTTTCAGTGATTTTTTTCACCTCCTCTATCTTTTACTCCCAACTTCATGTACTCCAAGTGCAATATCAAAGGCAGATAGCTGAGTCCAAAGAAAGTATAGATTTAAATGTAGATATATTTGTTTGAAATCCAGCCTCACTGATCTGATTAGGAGGGCTTTTTTGGATTAGATCATCTGAATATACAATTTTTAAATTTATGTCAGTCATGAGGCTTGAACTCAGGGCCGGGGCACTGTTCCTGAGCCTTTTCTCTCAAAGCCAGCATTCTACCACTTTGAGCCACAACTCCATTTCCAGTTTTCTAATAGCTGTAATTGGAGATAAAAGTCTTGTGGACTTTCCTGCTTTGGCTGGCTTCAAACTGAGATCCTCAGATCTCAGCCGTCTAAGTAGTTAGGATTACAGGCTTGAGCCACTGGCACCTAACTATTTATTTTGTACAATGTCTGACCTAATATCTCATCTCTGATATGTTTCACTCCATAAATATTTCTAAATCCATTCTTTAATATTTGTATTTTCAGCAAAATATGTATGTGTAATATATAAAATGTGATATTGTAATACATATCATCAGTTCTTTCCTTCCATTTATTAATGCAACATATACATATGAATATATAGTCTAACCCTAATAATTCCAAATCATTTTATTAGTCCTAGGAAAGATTGCCACTACTTCTTAATTCCTGTGGAATTAATGAGATGTCCCCTTTTATTTGTCCCCTTTTATTCTTCACAAAGTATTTGAAATTAGTTCTTCAGAGTTTACAGATTCATTACAGTTCTTAATTTGTTTGTATGAGCCCTGACCATATTTATGATTCTGTAACTTTCTCCACTTCACCTTTTCCTCCAGAATGTCAAGGGCTGAATTTGTCAGGCAGTGACTTCAGTATCTCTTCCATTCCTTCAATTACTCTGTTTGATTGTTTCTTGGCATCATTGCACACTGATTTTGTGCAAATACAAGAACTTTTCCTTCAGCATGTGTTCTTCTGAACAGGCCTTTGCTTGGGTTTGGGACCATAGGGGTTTGACACAGAATCTGTAGATCCATGTTGATTCCTGATGTGCTAAAGCTAACTGAAAGCCTGTTATTTTGTTTGTTGAATTTGGGTGGTGTTTGTCCAAAGACATTTATATGTTGTGTTAACACCCACCTACTAAAGATCACCACTTGGTTTTCTGTTTTTCATATATTTTTATTGTAATTAATAGAAGGCTTACATTATATTTGCCAGATAGAAGGTGCATTAATTCACATACATTGATACCCTTTCTCATGTCTTGGTCCCCATTTCCCTCCCTCCCACCCCCACCCCTCATCTTGTTTCCCCCCTTCCCTATCCAATTTCAAATAACCAAATACAAATATATCCAATATATCAGATAACAAAGTGAGATACTGTACCAATATGAGATAACCAAGAGACAGCAAAAGAGATGACAGATAACATAGTACATTAAGGGCAACAATCACTCATTATATGGCTTTACCACTTGGTTTTCTAATTACACATAAAATGTTACATACTTTCTTCAGATAGTCTTTCTGAACCTTTCCCCCTAGTTTTTAGCATGTTTAGTTACTAACAGACCTTTTCCTATATTCCAAATTGAGAACCAGAGATTCTAAAGGATCAAAGAATTGGTGATACCATTTATCTTTTGTTGCAATCTGAATGTCATTCTTATTTCATCTGTTATGTATGCCTCAACAATAACTCTATATTTTCAGACAACAGACAAAAGAGAAAGTATCACCTAATTGTATCAATAATTTTCTCTAATACATAAAATATAATATAAAATATATATGAACCATAGAATCAAACTTTTATCATATTTTATTGTCGGGGTAATATATAGAGAGGTTACAGCTACATTCTTCAGGTTATGGCTACATTACTTCTCAAAACTTGATACCCCTTCTCATGTCTTTGTCCCCTTTTCCCTCCTCCTACCCTCTCCCAATCATCTTGTTTTGCATCTTCACTTCTCTATTTCAAATAAACAAATAAATGGATATTCAATATACCAGGTAACAAAATCAGGTACAATAACCACATGAGCTTAACCATAAGTGGAAAAAAAGAGAAAAGAAATAAAATATCCTAGAGTTCATTTCATTTGGTCTCATCCTGTATGACCATATGTACATAGCTTTTGAGCTATTGTGATGTGATCTTCTGCTAGGAGAATCCTAAATGTGTACTAATTATTACAAATGAGGGAAGCCATGGAGCCTGTGCTCCTTTGGGTCTGGTTTTGCTCACTTTTATTTTAGTTGAGTTCTAATAAATAAGAGAAAAAAGGATTAGAGTTTGAAATTTTAAAGTTTTTAATTAACAGCATGACCTCCACAGTCATGGAAGCTCGAAAGTAGCTTCAGACCTCACCTTGGGGGTTTGGATTCTCACAGATGAATTGGGGGGTGGGGTGGGGAACATAAACATCTGGAAAATCTTTAATCTATCTTTATCTGTATCTTTATAACTGGACTATTTATGTGTCTGTATGTATAGATATACACACATTATTATATATGTGTCTGTATATCAGACATCACATAATACACACACACACACACACACACACACACACACACACACACACACACACACACACACTAAGGCTTTAAACTCCAGGCTTCATGCTTAGCTAGGCTAGACCAGTATTATTGAGCTATCCATCTGCCCCCATTTTTCACTGGACCTTGATTTTTAGTTAGAGGTAACCAAAACAGTCTAGGCTGAGAATGTGATTTAGTGATAGAGTGCTTGCCTAGCACACACAAAGCCCTGGGTTTGATTCCTTAGTACTACATAAACAGAAAAGGCTGGAAGTGGAGCTTTGGCTTGGGGGGGAAGATTGCTAGCTTTGAGCAAAAGAAGCTCAGAGACAGTCCCCAAGACCTGAGGTAAAGCTCCAGGACTGCCAAACACACAGACACACACACACACACACTCACGCAATGCACGCACGCATGCATGCACACACAATCTACCTATATTTAGGTTTCATTTTACTACTGAGATCATAGCTGGGTGACACTGTATACAGCTACTCTCTTTGAAGACAGAGGAGTCTCTCAGAATTCAGCCTAGGATGACCTGGAACCATGATTCTCCCAGTCTTAGTCTCATAGACATCACGTCAACTACAGGTTGAGAAGAGAGCTCATGTACTTTTCTTCCCCTGTAGACATTGCACCCAGATCATTCCATCTGGGTGCAACATTTACAGTCATGAACACCTGGTATCTACAAGCAAATGCTCTTAAAAAATGGCTTGTAGACTTTTAAAATTTTTTAAAATAATTATCTTTTATTTAATCTCCAGGGCTCACTTAAATTTTTCACTAATCTGACTTGGGTGCACATTAGAATTTATATTACCTTTATAGATCATAAAATTGTTTTTATTTTTATTTTGTTAGTGCTAATGAGTTTCTGCTAGT
Organism: Megascapheus bottae; assembly: GCF_031878675.1. Taxonomy (NCBI): domain Eukaryota; kingdom Metazoa; phylum Chordata; class Mammalia; order Rodentia; family Geomyidae; genus Megascapheus; species Megascapheus bottae. The sequence goes on along the minus strand of NC_143512.1, from coordinate 31,294,209 downwards.
GGGTTTCTGTTAAGCAAATGCTCTACCTCTTGAACTGTACATCCAGCTCTTTTTACTTTAATTATTAATGTAGTGTCTCTCATTTTTGCCTAGAGCCGGTATTGGACCTTGTGCCACCTATGTAGGCTTCCTATCCAGCTGAATTGTTAAGATGGAGGCCTCATTTCACTAACATTTTGCCTGACCTCACAAACTGAGGAACTCTGGAACTCTGCCTCCCATGTAGCTGGGCTTACAGACTTTACCCATCACAATCATTTTAAAATAATTTGAATTAATTTAAAAATATTTTAAAACTATGCTAGTGGGGGAGCAATTAACATTTTGTAATTTACTTCTATAACAAAGTAGGCCAATCAAGGAATATATATTTTATTAGATAAATTAGGACAGTTAGTGTTTTACTGGTACCTTTTCTTCTACAGAAATCAGAATTTATTTTTCTTTTTTTCCTACAAAATATTTTTTCATATATTTTATTGAAATTAATAGAAAGGTTACATTATATTCACCAGATAGAAGGTGCATTACTTCACAAACATTGATACCCTTTCTCATGTCTTGGTCCCCATTTCCCTTTCCCCACCCCCATCCTTCATCTTGTTTTTCCCCCTTCCTTATCCTATTTCAAATAACCAAATAAGCATATATACAATATATCAGATAACAAGGTAAAATACTGTAACAATATGAAATAACCAAGGGACAGCAAAGGAGATGAGAGATAACATAGTACATTAAGGACAACAATCACTTGTTATATGGCTTTTGTTTCTATATAGTGGAGGTCCTTTCATTTAGCATCATACTATATGGCCTTATGTATCTAGGTTTGCTGCAAAATATTTTTATTGTAATTAGTAGAGGGGTTATAGTTATATTTGCTAGAGAGAAGGTGCATTACTTCTCACACATTGATACCCATCCTCATGTTTTTGCCCCCATTTCTCTCCCCCACCCGTACCCCTCATCTTGTTTTATCAGAATTTATTTTTCTTAAAAGTCAATTACATAATTTCTGAGAAAGTGACAAGCTACATAGAAATAATAGAGTGGTTAAAACATAAGTGCATTTTTTATTTTAAAATTTTCACATATGAAAATGTTACCTGAAAGCATTGGTGGAAATGGAATATATTGGGGGTAGAAAAAATGGAAGTTATGATGATGGTCAAGATGGATAACATTTATGCATTGGCATGTTGATGAATTGACATGTTAAGCTGAAACCTTAGTAAGTGCTTAAAGATAATAAATACAATTTAAAAAGTATTTCCTAGGTTCACATGGACTGTCTAAAAATACTCTTAGAAGTGTCACCAATACATGTTGGCAGCCAAATCTAATTGTAACTTTCCATTTTTCCATCTTCCTTTGATTTTGTTATTGGTGTTCTAGCACATGGAACTCTCATTAGCACTTTAATTAGTTTCCATTTTTATTATGAAACCAAGAGAACCTACTTGAAAATGAGCACTTTTATATGTCCTCATGGTTTGATAAATGAAACATTATCAACAGAGTCCGTTGTGTTTTCTTCTAACTAGAGAAGTAGCCATCATTAAAAATGTGGCATTTATAATCTCAGGCATTGCAAATATAGTTTTCACTACATGCATTTATGACTCCTTTGTGTATCTTTTCATTATCTTTAAGTACTTGCACAAAGGGGTTTTAACATATTAGTTCATGAATAAAGTACATTTTGGTCAATGGCACCCCTTCAACACTCTCTCCCACCCCATCTGTTCTACCCTCACTTACCTAGTTCCAAGTTTACATATGGGCCTTGAACATTATTACTGTATATATCCAACCTTCCTCTCTCCAGTCATCTTCCTTCACCTGTCCTCTTGAGCCCCATCCTCCTGTTTCAACTGGTATATTTATAATTTTTTTGGTCAATCATGGCATTTGAACTCTGGGCCTGGGCATTCTCCCTGAACTTTTCAGCTCAAGGCTACCACTCTACCCTTTGAGTAATAGCACCACTTTGGATTTTCTGGTGGTTAATTGGAGAGAAGAATCTCATGGGCTTTTGTGCCTGGACTAGCTTTGAACTGTGATCGTTAGATTTCAGCCTCCTGAGTAGCTAGGACTGTAGGCGGGAGCCACCACGCCAGGCCTGAAATTCTTAGTAGTATATCATACGTTGTACTTTTGTGTTTCCTCAGCCTTTGTATGTGTCTAGGTTGTCCAGAATCTGGTTTTGTTTCTTTATTTGACATGGTTTCAGGACATTATTTCCCTCTTTTCTAGGACCACTGATGTCATCTAAGGCCTTGAGTTCCGTGGCTTAAACTTTATAAAAAGCCATTTGTCTGCTTACTTTCAATTCTTCCAAAGCATTCTCCATGCTAATGTCTGACCTATCCTTCTAAAGTATCAGTGTCCTTTCCTGTTTTTCAGGAAAATGTGAAAAATCCAATGCCTCTCCATGATCTTTAAAGTGAAATAAATTCCACGACATACAACAAAAATATTGAACAGTTATAATCTGTCTCTGGTTATGTCTCTGGCCTTATATTCTGACACCTTATAGAGACCTCTACAATCTATACCCTGAATACATATGCTATTTTTCATTCATGCTTGATCATATCTGAGAACTTTTTGAATTTTGTGTCACCCAGAGACCTATTTACCCCCTTATTCTGTGCAATGGTTACTTCCTATCAGTAGCTTTTCTAGTACCTTCTCACTGAAACATCACTGTAGGGTATCTCAACCTGTGTTACTAGGCATTTGAAAATTTTGATCAGAATATGAACTGCAGACAAGCAGATCTGGCATCCCTACAAAGCTAGTTGGAAATGCAATATACTGGGTACACCCTGATTTACTGCATCAGTAACTTCTGGTTCTCATAGACTTGATGCAGCTTGTGCTCAAGTATTGTAAAGGTGTTGATGACATAATAGTTGTTGATGTTTCTCGTAGAACTTAGTTCTTGTCCAAAGTGGACTCCTCCAAACTCTTGCACAGAACATTGGCTGCATAGTGACTCTATATATCTACACGGAGTGACCTGATTTATACTTTCTCTTGCCTTCTGCAAATATATATGCTCTTCAAAGAAATTATACTTGTGATATATGTATTTTCAGCATGAAAACAGCTAAAATTATTCATCTCCATGAGAAAGAAAAACGTTTTTGTTCTCCAAATCTATGTCCTTTTCAACTTACAAGTGTTGCATTTATTTGTAATGTAAATTGGATAATTTCCAGTTTAGTATTAGAATTTTTGTTTTGCCTATGAAGGACCCATAAGCTAAAAGGACATTTTCACAAGCAAAGAATTTACAGTAAGATATTATATTTAAATATGATAACATATTTTTTTCTTAAGACAGAAACTGTCTCTGACTTTTTCTATAAAATTTTCCATGAAATTGATTTTAAAAGATTTTTTAAGTACAAACAAACTGGTGCCTGTGGCTTATACCTGTAATTCTAGTTGTTCACAAGGTTGCGAATTGTGGTTTGAAACCAGCCCAGGCAGGGAAATCTGTGAAACTCTGATCTCCAATCAACCACCACCACCAAAAAAAAAAAAAAGCCAGAACTGGAGCTGTCATTCAGGTGATAGAGCACTAGCCTTGAACAGAAAGTTCAAGGACAGCGCCTAAGCCCCAATTTCAAGCACCAGGATTGGCATACACACACACACACACACACACACACACACACACACACGGTATAAACATTCAATTATTAATAAAAAACAAGTTTAAATATATACCAGAATAAAATCATAAAACATTTCAGATATTCAGAAGTTTTGTCAGCACTGTTGTTTTTTGTTACATATGTTTAGTCAACCTTTTTCTAAATTTTGAGCATTCGTTGTTCTAATATACATTTTATTAAACTGAGTATATTTAAGTCATTGACCTGATTGTGTCTGTATACTGCAATGCAAAGTTAAGAAAATATATTCATTACTATGGACTGTAAAAGCTTTAAGAAATCATTTTTTAAGGGTAGAGAAATGTGGCTCATTGACAGAGAGAACCCTTTCATAGCATGCAAAAGGCCCTGGGTTCAATCCCCAGCACCACAAAATAGTTATTTCTTGGTCTGGTGCCAGTTGCTCACACCTGTAATCCTAGCTGCTCAGGAGACTGAAAGCTGAGGATCATGGTTTGAAGCCAGCCTGGGCAGAAAAGTCCCTGTGAGAGGAGGCAGATTTGCCTGTGCCTGACTGGTCACTTAAATCAGAGTTGGCTACAGGATAGTAGCAATCTCACATTCTCATTAGCCGAGGACAGGTCCTGCCAGACAGAGGATGGTTGAAAGCTGGTATGGGGCCCAATCCCATAGTTTCTTGTACATTTTTCAGCCCAAGTAGGTTCCACAAAAAATAACTAGAAGATCTCAGTTAGGAGAAGCCTCATACAAGCTTAAGATGCTTTAAGAAAGTTGTCTCTCATATGTAAAAATAAAATTTAATTTATAAATATATAAGTAAATATGTACAAAGTCATATGCACATGTACACAAATGTATTAGCCCAAATGTGATATATTCAGGGGACAAATCAAATAGCCTCACTCTTTAGAACAACTAACTTAGAGTCTAACCAAATGAATACCAGGAAGCAGGTACATGATGTTGGGCCAGGAGGAGGAAAGGGAGAAAATGGAAGGGGAGAAAGATGAATCAAGAGAGGAAGGGGAAAGAATTCAGTCATAATATTCAATATAGCCTCTGTGAAACTAGAAAAATTGGTGAGGGGTAGACTTGGGCGGGATGGAGAGAATGATGAAAGGGGTAAATATTGAGCAAGATGTGTTATACTCATAAACTGACATGTTGAATGGGAACCCCTTTGTATGTATATAGATATATTTATCAATAAAATATAATATAAACAAAAGCATCCCTGTGCGAGCCTCGTCTCCAATTAACCCCTCAAAACAGAAATGGAAGTGGTTCTGTGGCTCAAAGTGAGCAAGTGTTAGTCTTAAGCAAGAGAGCTCAGGGAAAGAGCCCAAGCCCTAGGAAAAGCAAATACACATACATTTACTTTTAATCAGAATTTTTTAATCACCCTAATTCATTTAGTCATGCAGTGTTATAAATGACTCAATTTTAGGGGAATGAAAAGAATTGTGTTCCAAGCCCAGTAAGAATTTCATCTAGGTTTCAACAAAAAGAATCTGTGAATGTGAGAGCTTCTGTGATATTCAATTCCACAAATGCTTTCAGGGAATCCCCTGTGGATCAGGTATTTTGTTGGGAGCTAGTGTTGAGCAGCATCTCACTTTGCGAAGGACACATGGAATTAGAACAGTGTAGCAAATTGTTCTTATGCCATTGAGTGCCCAGTGCAGGGCTCATGTTACTCATCTCAAGGTGACAGAAGATGGAGGCTCCAAGAAAGTGACTTTTGAAAATCTGTTAAAATTACAAACTGTAAGGGGGCCAGGAGTTTGGCCTAATGGTAGAGTGCTTGCCTAGCATGCATAGCGACCCAGGTTTGATTCCTTGGTGCCACATACACAGAAAAAAAAAAAAAAGCTGGAAGTGGTGCTGTGGCTCAAGTGGTAGACATCTAGTCTTGAGAAAAGTGCAAGAACAGTGCTCAGGTCCTGAGTTCAAGCCCCACGACTGGCAAAAAAAAATTACAAACTATAAGAAAAAAACTTTTTTTCTGGTTGCTAAATTTTATATACATGCTAAAATTTTACTATGAAGACTAGAGCATAATCAAACACACATGCAGGTATAATCAACAGCATAATTTTTTGAGACACATTTTAATGGCTGTCCATTCCTACTTCATTTCTTGGGACATATTAGTCTGTATTTCTTAGCTGCTGGATTAAAAGACATCTCAAGCTGGGAGAGGTGTTACTTAGGAAACTGAGGTATGAGGATCACAGTTCAAAGCCAGCCTGGGCACTAAAGTCCATGAGACTCATCTCCAAATAACTACCATAAATCTGGAAGTGGTACTGTGGCTCAAAGGATAGGGCAGTAGCCTTGAACTGAAGAGCTCAGGGACAATGCCCAAGCACAGGGTTCAAGTCCCACAATTGACAAAAAAAGATGTCTCACTATCTGGATGCTGGATGGGCACACTTTTGAGAAGCCATTGCTATAGACTGACTCAGAGAAAGATTAATCTCAGTTTCCGTTTGGACATCTGAAATCTTAGCATTAATTAAACTTTTAAGTAGTTATTGAATAAGTAGAAACTTCTGTTAAATGGAAGCATAAGGTTAAAATTTCAAAGAGAGCCTTGCAGAGCTCCAGCTTTCTGTTTTATTTGACTTACTTGGTTTTTATTTCCCTTCCCCATATAAATTGTTATAAATTTTCCACTTGCTGGAAGCATTTTCTCAAGCATTGCAGAACAGTTTAGCTTATTTTCCTCTGGTATAAATCTATGTATAATTATTTTAACAGGTGAGAGAATTCAAGGAAGTGGTGACTTGCTAGGAAATGAGTTTGCAAGGCTGTGAATTTTCCTCTCAGACGTATGATTTCCTAAACACTCCATTTCATTTCCTTGTGAAGAGTATTTTTCCATCTCACTTCAACTTAAGGCTGACCAGTAGGAGGTACTGTTTGTCAGCACACTCCTGCCACCAGAACTCCTGAGCAAGATTCTCAGCTAGCGATTCTTTATAGCCAGCTCTTACTTGCTAGTGAGATGTTTTGTTTTGTTTTGTGTTGTGTTGTTGAAAAATAGACAAAAACACAGGCCAGGAGTTTGGCCTAGTGGTAGAGTGCTTGCCTAGCATGCACAAAGATCTGGGTTTGATTCCTTGGTACATACATAGAAAAAGCTGGGAGTGATGCTGTGGCTCAAGTGGTAGGTTCTAACCTTGAGAAAGCCCAAGGACAATGCTCAAGCCCTGAGTACAAGCCCCAGAACTGGCAAAAAAAAAAAAAAGACAAAAACAACTTCAAAATGTTTTGATTGTTACTAACTTGCCTGGATGTTCTTTTGTGAGAGAGAAGTAATTTGTTAAAAAAGATAAGATAAAAAGTGATCTATTCGATATCAAATTTCAAATAAAAGTTATACTTGTCTCTAAAAATATGTGAAACATAAATCTATATGAATTTTAATTATTAACAGATAAATTAATTATAATTAGAAACAAACAACTATTTTGTTAGGAAAAGCTTACAGATACAAAACAATCAGGATGCAATACACACTTGGGTAAGATGGATCACATATGTACCTCTCTCTCTCTCTCTCTCTCACTCTCTCTCCCTCTCTCTCTCTGTCACACACACACACACACACACACACACACACACACACACACACACACACACACACAGATGACAAAGGCATCATCACAAAGAGGACATTCCTTAGTGGCAAGTGAACATTGGTCTCCTCATCTCTGGTCACACACTTGTATGCAAGTACCGTGTATATAATTATGCTAGTGATGTCAGAAATAATACTCTGAACATTTGAATTGTATTTCAGATGGAAAAAACAGTTTACGTAAAAGGCATGATTTTCAGCTAGCCCTAATGACTCATGTATGTAATACTAACTCAGGAGGCTGAAATCTGTGTCAAGGTTCAAGGCCAGTCTGCACAGGAAAGTTCTTGAGACTCTTATTTCCATTTAACTACCCCCAAAACAGAAGTGGAGTTGTGGCTCAAAGTGGTAAAGCACTAGCCTTGAGCAAAAAAGAGCTCAGGGTTGCACTCAGGCCCTGGGTTCAAGCTCCATGAACACTACCACCAACAACTAAAGCATGATTTTGATCAATTTTTAAAAAATTTTGTCAGTGTGAGATACAGCCTAAATTTTGAGTGCTTACTACATACTTAGACTTAATTTTATGTGGTGACAAAACAACCCTTTAGTAATATAGTTTCTATTGGTAATAGTGGTAGTGGTTGCAGGTAGGTGTGTACACCAGTTAGATTACATGCAGTGTAAAAGTGTATTGCTACTATAACACCTTCAATGGCAGAACTATTTTGCATAGACTGAGAAGAGGAAATTTTTGAGAAGGTAATATATGTGAGCAAAGATCTGAAGAAAACGAGAAAGGAAGACACACACCTGCTGGGGAGAATATCCAAAAGGGAAATCCAACTAAATCCAAGGTTTATTCTGGGTATAACATGAGACCCAGTGATCTGGCAAATGATGGAACGTGTTGGAAGATGAGGTCAGGGAGAGGGTAAGCATCTCTTGGATTTTTCCTCCAGAGGAGTGGGAAGCCATCAGCAAACATGGTATAGAAAACAGGGGTGATATGACTTGGTTGTTTCCTAGAGAATCATTAACTCCTGAGCTGAATCTGGATGTGGTGAGCCAGGATGAAGAGGAGGAAGACCCAGTTAATGTTGTTTTGCAATTGTCTAGGCAAGAAATGATGGCTCTGTTTGAAGTCAAGGAAGTTTCTTAACTTTGTTGAAGCTGTTTCCTCATCTTAATGTGGGAATGAGATGAGACCTGTGTAGCAACTTGTTCTGAAGATTAAATGACTAAACATTTAAACTTAAAGCTTTGTAAAGCTGATTCACTCTGAAGATCACACACAGACACACACACACACACACACACACACACTCACACACACACTAATAGATACATTTTACCCAATCAAAATCACAACTTTGATCATTGCAAGAGTAAATACGTTTACTCTTCAGTCTGCTGTCTTTATTGTCAAATACAAGTCCCATGTTGTCTTTTCAATGCTGGTCTATGTGTTTGTTTGCCTGTGCTCCTGACTTTGGTACAAAATCCTCTGACAGCTCAATGTAGCTCTCTTATATTAGAGCTAGTGAATTTAGTAGTCAAAGCCCTTCTGATATGGTGCTAACTTGCTTTGGTCTCCCAAAATACTTCTTTCTAATAATCTAGTATTTTATTTGGGGTCCTTTGGATTGAAGTTGTCTCCTTATTTTCAGGTAGTGTGAATTGTACTCTACCTATACAAATTTATGTGCGATAGAACTGTTGCATCCTAGCCCAAGTGTGCTGAGTGCTGGAAAGAATATTAATTCTGGCCTTTCTTTTGACTTTTTCTGTGTCTGAACTTAGGTTGTTTTAGTAATCCATCTGAGAGAATTGTGTCAGACTTGACTATTTGAGCCTGAGTGTAGTTCACCAGCTCAAAAAAGCATTCATAGTTCTCAGGGATTCCCAAGCCGTCTGACTAAGCTTTCCCCATACCTTCACTTTCTTTGTTTCCTTCTTATCTTTCCTCTTCTCAAATCTACAGTTCTATAGATCTCTCCTGTGCTAGGGTGGGACTGTTTTGCTCTTGTTGAATATCCTGGCAGAACTTTGATCAATTACTTATCTGTTCTTCCCTATGGTTGATCCCTTCCTAGGAAATAATTGCTACTAATCTGGCTTGAATGGATGATTAGACATGAGGAAAATTCAGAAGGAAAAGAAACAAACCTTGGTTATTTCACACCACTCTACTGCTATATAACCCCGTTTAAGTCTGATAACTCCTACTTGTCTTTTTAAGCCCATCTTGCTTATCAGCTCCTCTTTGAATTCTGCTGGCTGCTCGTGGCAGCTCACCTCATAGGAGGTAAGTGCCCCTCTCCTGCAGTCTTGGTCATTCTGCGTGCATCCTTTCCCCTGACTATTATCTTTTGGTAGAGATCACTTTCCAATAGTTACTTTCAGTTGTTCACTCTTTAAGATCACAGGAACCACAGCCTCCCTGGGGTTTGTTTTGTTTTGTGGTGGTGGGAGTGAGGGTTTTGTTTGTTTGGCTGGTTGTTTTGTGTTTTTTTGTGTGTTGTTTTTAATCTCAGTTAACTAGGCTGCCATAATGAAATACCACAGACTGGGGGCTTTAACAATAGGAATTTATTTCTCACTGTCTAGAGGCTCAAAAGTCCAAGATCAGTGTTAACAGCAAAGATTTCATTCTTCCACCTTTTCTCTTGGCTTGTAGCAGTTATCGTCTCTCAACGTATTCACATACATGCATAGAGAAAAGGGCAGTCAGGGTCTCTACTGTGTTTTCTTGTAAGCACACAAATCCCATGGTCTGTGCCTTACTTAGGCAACATTAGCTAACACTGACTATCCCACAGACATCATTTCCACATGCAATCCCATTGTGTGTCAGAGCTAATCCACATCAATGGAATTGTGATATCTCCTGCACAAGACTGCTATGGTTGTTTGGGGTCACTCCATCCTCCAGAGGGAATTGTAGGAATTGTTTTGAGTATTGTTTGTACCTATTCAGCAGCTTTAGTTTGATTTTTGGTTTGTTTGTTTATTTATTTATTGCCAGTCCTAGGGCTTGAACTCAGGGCCTGAACACTGTGTTTAGGCTTTCCTCAAGGATAGAGCTCTACTGCTTAAGCTATAGCACCATTTCTGGCTTTTTTTCTATGTGGTGCCGAAGAATCAAACCCACGTTTTCATGCATGCTAGGCAAGCACTCAACGACTAGGCCAAACTCCTGGCCTTGATTTTGTTTTATTTCTCATTCACAAACGCTTTTTTAATTATCTTTGACCCAGAGTTCCATTTTGCTTCCCAACACTTTTTTTTTTTTTTTTTTTTTTTGCCAGTCCTGGGCTTGGGCTCAGGGCCTGAGCACTATCCTTGGACTTTCTCAAGGATAGAGCTCTACCACTCGAGCCTCAGCACCACCTCTGGCTTTTTTCTATGTATGTGGTACCGAGGAATCGAACCCGGGTCTTCATGCATGCTAGGCAAGCACTTTAACCACTAGGCCAAACTCCCGGCCCCCACTTTTTTTTTTTTTTTTTTTTGCCAGTCCTGGGCTTCAGCTCAGGGCATAAGCACTGTCCTTGGGCTTTCTCAAGGCCAGAGCTCTACCACTTGAGCCACGGCACCACTTCTGGCTTTTTTCTATGTATGTGGTACTGAGGAATTGAACCTGGGTCTTCATGCATGCTAGGCAAGTACTCTACCATTAGGCCAAACTCCGGGCCCCTTCCCAACACTTTTTAAGCCTATTATAGGAGTATATGTAGTGGGCTTTCCTATGTGAACTTACTGTACATTTTGTGCTGGATCCCATTAAGCTCTTTTTTCATGTCAGTTAGGGCCAAATCAGACTTTATTTTCCTTACTTTCATTCCATTTTTGATTCCTACTACTCTGACATTTTCACTTTGCTTAACTTGGAACTATTTTGATTTTGATTGTCTCCATATTGGAATCATTTAGCTCTGACCTTGCAACAAATTAGTTCATGATGCTGCAATAATATTACCATTGAAGAGTATACATTTCAGAAGGAAAAGAAAGCTGAAGTTGGTGACATATCAGAGACAAAAGAGACATTACACTAAGCTGGGAGTTTGGCCTAGTGGTAGAGTGCTTGCCTAGCATGCATGAAGACCCGGGTTCAATTCCTCAGTACCACATACATAGGGGAAAAAAAGCCAGAAGTGGTGCTGAGGCTCAAGTGGGTAGAGCTTTAGCCTTGAGAAAGTCCAAGGACAGTGCTCATGCTCTGAGCTCAAGCCCACGACTGGCAAAAAAAAAAGAAAAAAAAAAAAGAGACATTACGTTTTTAATCACCTCCCCATCGGATATATCTATCACACTCTGTGATCTGCTCTGCATCTAAATCCATCCCCATTATCCTCCTCCCTTTCACTAAGCAAATAAAGTTACAGTTCTTGGATTTGGTGTTATTCTCAATAAAGGCAGAAGTATGGTGGTGAGTGCACTATCCACCTTTATCATTTTTCAACCCGGGAACTATATTTTAAAAATCAGTTTTATTTCTCTCATTTTCAGCCTGGAAAACTGCCAGGTTCATTATAAAATTTTTCACTCCATTTTCCATGGCAAACAGACATTGGATGTAGACTGTTAGTTATTTTAAGGCTAAGGTTATGGACTCAATATTAAGCCAAGAGAAGATCAGCTATGTATTTTTACTCATCTATAATCAAAGGCGCCAGCTTTAGAAACTTGTATAAGCCTTCCAGATTGGAAAGCAAAGTTAAACTGAGCATGAGCATAAAACATACCATTGATTTAAATCTTAGCATCACACATTAAAACATAGTAGTTAGAGACAGGGCTCATTTTTAATTAGGTGGATTAAAGTTTCTCTCAATAAGATAGCTGAGTAAGACTGACTGTTTTTAAAGTTAGTTGTAGAGTATTCATTTTCATGTACTTACTTATTTTGTTCGGATCTTTTGTTGTGATTAATGAATTTTTGAGCAATGACGACTAGGTTCATTTGAGTTTGTTATTCACATACCAAGGCCTAACAGAAGGAACACTAAACTGAAGGTCAAGAAATGTGTTTTTCACCCCAGGCTCAGCCTGTCCTTTCCATGCATTTTGAGTTTCTTCCTACTTAGTCAAGGTAGTGTGGGTTAAAGAATTGTTAATACAATTCTCAAAATGAGAAGCTTGTAAAGACTATTGAAAATGTGGGAAAAGTGATAATACTTTGATTTTTAAGATGATTGAGAGAGCATGGGGAGAGGGAAGTGGGGACAAAAACATGAGAAGGGGTGTAAGAAGTAATACACCTACTGCCTGGCAAATGTAACTGTAACCCCTCCATACATTTCCCCAACAAAAAAAATTTTTTTTCATTTACCTGGGAGTAATATCTGCTGTTCCTAAAAAACATTTCAAAGGAAATATAGATACTGCTGATAGAAGAACAGCACGTCTCTTCATTTATTTAATAATAATATTATTATTATTATTAATATTAATAATGGATATTCAGAAAGCAATTTCCAAGTTTGTTAGCACTTTCTCATTATTGTTGCCTCTTATTCTTTCAAAAGCCTCATGTTTTAAAACGTGCTTATGTGACCTCATGGAAAACAGACACCACAATCTTCTAGAGCTTAAGAGCGGTTAGATCCATCTATTTTATTATGCAAAGCTGATGCCGATTATTTTATCTGCAGGCAGTTATTCTGCCATTTTCACCTTACCTCTCATGCACTTCAGAAATAACTGAATTTTCAAGTATATACCCTTGTGTTCTTGTTTTCCATTTGCCTTCAAAATTCTTAAAAACTATTCCTTAAGACCTATTACTGCAAATCAAGTCACACTTTTATTGAATGTTAACAGAACAGCATAGGATCTGATTCCTGATTTACTTTCTTTTCTTTTTAGGAAAGGAGTATAAATAGTTTAAGATGCCAGTGACCGTCTTTAGGAATTTTAAATGTAAATCACATTCTGTCTTATCCAAAATATGAATGGCATTTTGTTTTGTGACAAATAAAAGCAGACTCAGTTGTTCTAATTATTACACTGTCCAGCTCCAGAGAAATTATGTTATCTAAGTCACTTCCACTTCTTCTCCTAGAGAATCCATACATCAAAAGGCAGGTGGTAGTTGATGTTTACTCTGACTCTCTGAATTATTCATAAAAGATGATGCTTGTTTGTATTCCAAGCTGATTCATTGTCAACGAAGGGACAAATCACCGCCAAGTTTCAGTGTAGTGTTCTGTTTAATTATAGGCATCTTCTCTGGCTTATGTTTTATCACATTGCCATTTATGTGACAATATACAATTTAATTCCAAGAGAGATTTCCTATTATAGGGAAGAATATCTGTTTTGAGTTTGGTCTCAGCCTTTGGGACTTCTCCCCTTGGAAAGTAATGATCACAGTGCCCAACTGAGATGGAAGTGGGAGATGGCAGCCTTAAGTGAAGGTCTGCAAGGCCAAGCCACTTGTAAATGAAGAGCACTGCTAACATGGAGAATAACAGTGCATATCCAAACTTTCTCAACATCATGGACAAGCAAAACTCAGATGCAGGCAGAAGTTTACATCTGCTGTTAAGTAACCACTTCTTTTGGCAGATTTAGTTTGTTAGATCCCATTTTGGTGGAGTATGAGCTGGCACATGAAGGTGTTCTCCAGCTCTGACTGAAAGCATTGCCTACTCTCCTATTTTATCATTTCTCAGCTTCTCTTTTATCTTCCTTCACACACACACACACACACACACACACACACACACACACACACACACCACAAAATGCAAGCCTAGAAATATAGAAACCAGAGGACAAAGCACTCAAAAAAAAGTTGTCATTTTAAGCCTTTGCTACTAAAAGGCACAGACTATAGTTGATATGGAGTGGCAGATAACTGCTATGTAACATGTTTTGTTTTTAAATTTCACTAGAATGTGCTAGTGCAATACTTTGAACTCAGGACCTCAATCTCTCTTGGCTTGCTTTCTCAGCTTGAGTCATGCTTCCAGTTCAGCTTTTTGTTAGTTTAATTGGAGATAAGAGTTTCACATGCTTTTCTGGCTGGCTTCGAACTGTGATCTTCTGCTCTAAAAGTAGCTAGGTTTTACAGTAGTGAGCCTATAAATCCTGCTGCTTGACCAGGATATAGCATTTCTATGACTTAGGTTGTTTTTATTTTCTTTGAATTTTGGCAATAACATATGGTTGTACTGAAAACCAAAGCTGCTTTGGACCACCCACAGGCGTTGTGACAGAAGGAACACATTTAAGTGTTCTTTACAATTCCAAAACCATGGTGTCCTCAAAGCAAAGTCTCTAGACCAGTGCCACTTCCCACTTTTCCCTTTATTTGGAAATTGAATTATGTTTACTCTTTCTGACTATCCAATGGAAAAACAGAAAAAGTTAGAATATTTGAATGAAATTTCCTTGGATTCTTTCCAAATTCTTTCCACAAATATTTCTGTAAACTTTATAAATAGCAAAAAGAACAACTGGCCAACAGATTATGAAATTGAACTACCAGAATTAGGATAATTGATGAAATACATGCGAGCACATGAGTACACACACACACACACGCACACACACACACATACTCACATAGCCGCATGCACACACCACACACAAAGAGACACCATAGTAATTATATTTGCAGTTATATTTGTTTTTATACTAGCATTATCTCTTCTGATAAGTAAATCATCAATAGGTTATTAAAAATGCTAGGATGTCTTTCATTTGGGGTTTAATTGCACAATCTACGTAGAAGCAAAATACCAGGCTGTTCTAACTGAAACAAAACCATTGACAGAGAGGAGGGGGAAGAAGGATGCTGCAAAAACTGGAGTCAGCCAGTTTGAGCTGGCTCCGTGGGTAATGACAAGAAGAGGTGGGAATGACATGGGGGAGGAACACTCCAAGGGGAATTATATTCAGACAGAGAAAGCCTCATTTCAAAGGTTCTCTGTCAAGGCCATTTAGGGACTCTCATCTGAATGCACAGTTACAAGCTTAATGTTCTCTCACAAACTTCTTATTCTTTTATGGAGGCACAGCAATAGCTGTCAGAGCGGTGTGAGTTTTACTACGCCCTTCCTCACTGTCAGCATTTGTCTCATTTTTCTTCTTCATCTTTGGAATAGGATACGGTACTGGTAAAGTAGTATCCTTAGGGTTTTTTTCCCCCTTAGCTTCCTGATTAAAAAATAGAAGTGAACCTACTTCAGTAGAATTCAAAGAAGATCGTGTATATGAAGTAAGGTAAAAGCACTTCTAAATTTTCTAGGTGTGTATCAAGAACAAAGAAAAAATTACTTCAAGCTGCTGCCTATTTGTAGAATGTACTTAGGGGAAATCCATTTGCTCTCAATTAACAATGGGATGAGACAACCCTTATAAATCCTCCTGAGAATGAAACAAACAACACATTGTCTTTAGTAGGTGACTTGATTGACATGAGGTATTCAGTCTAATAAAATTTACAATACAATTAACCCTTTTCGAATGTGAGAATGACCTTCAGGAATGAGTTAAATTGAGTAGGCTATGTGATTTCTAGTATGCTTCAAACTCATTATTCCCTAATCAGTTCTATGTCATTAATTTTAGAGTTTACTACTACTAGGAAGCAATCCAAACCCATTTTAAAACTGCTAGATTGTTTCTACTCTAGGATTCCCTGCCAATAGTGATTAGAGACAAAACCAGGAGAAATAGTAAAGCAAAAAACAGCCAGGCAGACATTCTTAGGAACTTAAGTGTACAGCAACTTTAGGGCAGACTCTGACATAGTGGTAGTCTAAATTTAGATCCATGTGGAATAAAAATATCCTAAATTAGCTTTGCATCTGGAAATCCACATAATAAAGGACATCTGGAATCACTTTTAGTATTTATGGCTGTAGAAGTCAAAAGGTGATGATGCCATTAAATTTTCTGTGGTAAAAATTGTGCTTATAAAGAGCATGGATAACCAATATAATCTCATGCTCTGCATTGATTTGTCTCTCCAGTCATGGTGCCTGATACTATAGTAATTCACAAGCAAACTGTATCTTTCTTTACTCTCCAAATTCCTTAAAAGATATCCACTGAAGAAGGTATTTTCCAGAAATATATCTAATATAAAACATATCTAATGTAAAAAATCAAATGCAAAAGTAGATACCTTTTCTTTAATGAAAACTCAGTCCAAACAGGTTATGAAAACTAGTCATATTTATTTTAAGTCCTAAATGCAGAAATGACAAAAAGAAGTCAATGAGTACTCTTTAATCTTTGGCTAAACATGTGTGCTGCACAATTAAGTATTAACAATTCCAGGGTATTATTCAATTAGAAAAACTCTAAGGTAGAATCAATAAAATGTTAGATCTGGGAAATTAGAAGGCCAGGTATATTTGAGTGAATGTCTATAATGTGAATCACTTTCTGGGAGAAATAAGGTCTAGATGATTGAGAAGTTTCTTGAGATTGATTGTGGTTTCTTAGTTTGAGACTACTGAGAAGCTGGAGTGTACAGAACAGGATCAAACTGAAGACTGTAAATTTAATTCTTGTTGGTCTAGACTCTGAAGTCTGTAAGAGGCCAGATAAGTTATCTGTCTCTGAGAGACTCTGGAGACTGGCAAGAGAAAGTGAAATGGCAACCTCTCTAAAAGAAAGGCATTATTCACCTCCTTACAGTCATTCATTCACCATGACAAGGAGGTCTGAGTTTTCAGGGGAAAAAATTGAGTATCTGAATTATTGTGTGAAATTTCTGAATTGTTAAAGATTATACAAGTCAAATGAAACATGGGCAGAGACTGATTTCAGCATATGACACCACTGCCAAAACTGGACAAGAGGAGAGAAGTTTGGGCTTTTTTCAGTCAGCCGAGAATAAGGATGAACATCGTGGGAATGTTCTCGTAATGCTGTCTGTAATTAAGGTTGAAAAAGGAAAACTAGATTCATTCAGATTCCAGGAAGCCTTTCTTCCTTTTCTTCAAGTAGGATCTGGAGACATATTCAAATAATCTGTGAGATATGTATACTGATATATCTGATCCATAGGTATATTTTAGGCCTACCTGGCTGGGAGCACTAAATTGTCTCTTCAGAGTTAACATGCTCTCTTTTCTCTTAAACATGTCCTTGTCTGCTCTGCTTGCCTCTAGCTGCAATTCACTTTTAATTGCCCATAAAATTGAACCGTGTTGAGTGGGTAACTTGTTTGGTTGGTTTGGTTTTTGCTTGGTTTGCTTTACAAGGATATTCTGAGATTTGGAATGCGGTGGGAAACATTCTGATTCCTCCCCATAGTGTCAGAAGACTTGGTCCCAAGCCCTGATTTTGTTACTTTCTGGCCTTGAACAAATTACATGCCTTCTTGAACCTGGCAACCTCTTTTTCACTCCTGGGTTCTGGCAAGTTCATTTATTTATTTATTTATTTTCCTGTCAGTCATGGGGCCTGAATTTAGGGCCTGAGCCCTGTCCCTGAGCTCTTTTTGCTCAAGGCTAGCACTGTACCACTTCCATTCACCAGTTCCAGTTTTTGAATGGTTAAATGGAGATAATAGTCTTAAGGGGACTTTTTTCCCATGAGCCTCAGATCTCAGCCTTCTGAAGTAGCTAGGATTGTAGGCTTGAGCCACCAGCACCCAGCCTATCTTGTTTTTTAATCCTGAAAATCATGACTGGAGTAGATCTATGTCTAGTCTTTTGAGGAACCTCCATACTGTTTCCAGAGTGGCTGAACAAGTTTGCATTCCCACCCACACCACAGTGCAGCAGCATTTCCTTTGGGCCATATCCCCACTAGCATCTGCCATTGTTAGTTTTCTTGATAATGGCCATTCTGTTAGGTGGGATTTCAGTGTTGTTTTCATTGTCATCTATTTTAGGCCCAGATATGTTGAACATTTCTTCATGTGTCTATTGGCCATTTTTACTTCTTCTGGAGAAGTCTTTCTAAATATTTAGATGATTTATTAATTGGATAGTTGTTTCTTTGAGGGTTTATTGTTTGGGGAAGGGGTAATTTCTTGAACTCTCAGTATTATTTTACATATGAGGCCCTTGTCTACCACATAGCTAATAAAAATCTTCTCCCATTCTGTGGCTTTCCTATTTGTCTTGCTACCTATGTCCTTTGCCTTGCAGAAACTCTGTTTGATGCAAAGCCATATGTCCTGATATGTCATGATTTTGGATCTTTACTTAGAAAGTACCTAGGTTTCCCTAACCTTTCTTGTAATACTTTCAAAGTATTACATTGAGGTCGTTTATTCAGTTGGGATTGATTATGGCACAAGGTGATAAGAATTTAGCTTCAAGCTGGGTGTCAGGGATCACATCTGTTATCCTAGGCAAGCTTAGTTCTGAGGATCACAGTTCAAAGCCAGCCTGGTCACAAAAGTCCATGAGACTCTTATCTCCAATTAATCACCAGTAAACAGGAAGTGGTGCTGTGACTCAAGTGGTAGAGTACTATCCTTGAGCTCAAGAGCCCAGAGACAGTACCCAGGCCCAGAGTTCAAGCCCCATAACTGACACCCCACACACACAAGTCAGTTTTGCCAGCACTATTTGCTGAAGAGGCTGTCTTTCTTCTACCCTGTGCATTTGTCTTCCTTATCTAATATTAGGTGACCATAGTTTCTGTAGAATCATGTCTGTGCCTACAATTCTATTCCATTGTTCTTCAGGCCTATTCTTGTACTAGTACCAAGCTGTTTTTATTACTGTGGCTTTTAATACAGTTTGAAACTTAAATCTATAATTCTCCAATACTGTTTTTCCTGATAAGGATTGTTTTTGCTATTTGGGGTCTTTTACTATTCTATATAAATTTTTTATTATTTCTTTTATCATCAAAGAATATTATTGGAATTTTGATAGGTATTGCATTGAATTTGTTCATAGATTTGGGCAGTATTGCCATTTTCACAATGATAATTCTTCTAATCCAAAAGGATGGAAGGTTCTTCCATTTCTTTAAATCTGCTTTAATTTCCTTTTTCAGGTTTTTAAAGTTTTCATAGTAGAAGTCATTCACATTTTGTTTAAGTTAATTGCTAGGTATTTTTGAGACTTACAAATGGAGTTGCTTTTTTGATTCCAGTCTCCATATTCTCATTGTTGGCATGCAGAAAAGCTACTGATTTTTGTGGGCTAATTTTATATCCTGCTACTTTTCTAAAGTTCTGAATCAGCTCAAGTAACTCGAGAGTGGAATCTATCAAGTAATTTGTAAAGACGGATAGCTTTCCTTCTTCCATCCCTATTCAGATCCCATGTGTTTTCTCTTGCCTTATTAATTTCACTGGGAATTTAAGTACTATACTAAAGTAGAATAGAAAAGGCAAACTAAAACAGATGCAAAAAAACATAGATTGCCTGGTTTCCCTCATTTGATGTAACTAGAATGTACCAGTAAGTCTACAATGAAGCACACTGCACGGCAAAAGACAATAAAAATATTCTTGGCCGTGATAAAGTATATAGGACTCTAGATATTCAGACAGTGATGCTGAAGTAAGATATTCTTAGAAGATATTCTGTAATCCTAGCTACTCAGGAGGCTGAGATCTGAGAACCAAGGTTCAAAGTCAGCCTGGGATGGCTGACCTGAGACTCTTATCTCCAATTAACCTCTAAAAAATGGGAAGTGGGTCTTGGCTCAAGGGTAGGGTGGTAGCCTTGAGCTGAAGAGCTCAGGGACAGCACACAGGCTGAGTTCAAGCCCCATGACCCACAAAAAAAATAGCAAAGGCTCATTAGCTATGTAGATATGATGTATAAAATGGCATTTGTGAAAATGAACTCCAAGAAATGGAAAGAAATGGAAACAAGAGATTATTAACTGAGTGCCTGTTCTGAATTAGACATTATGCTAAATTCTGAGCTTGTCATAACTAAATCAAAGTATTTCAAAGCAACAGGTGAAATCAGCAATTGATCAAACAACTAATGTTAGGATTGTGATTATGTGTGGGCTCTCAGAGGAGATGACATTGGAACTGAGACATGTGAGGTTAATAGTCAAGGACATAAAGCAAGAAATGATTTTATCTATTTGAGAAACTGAAAAGACACTGAGTGCCAGAGCAAAGCATGTAGCAGGCATTTGTAGATGAAGATGTTATAGAGCAGAGAGAACAAAGAATATGTATAGGTCACTGGAAGATCGTGGTGGTGATTTTCCATTACAAAGAATAATTCCCAAAGCAGATAAAGAGACAGAGATGTGTTGGGTGCATAACTGAAAGAGTCCAGGTGATAAACATATTGACTAAAGTATGGTAGACACAGGGGTGGATTCTTATGGTACAACTCCTTTGAACAACTTATGGTTTAACAAAATGAATATCAGGAAGCTGAAGTGTGTTGTCAGGAGGTGGAGGTCATAGAAGGGAGAATGGGAAGAGGAAGATTGGTTAATAAAAATAATTCTATGTACATTGGTGAAAAAAGTCAGGCATGGTGCTGTGGCTCAAGTAGTAGATCTCTAGCTTTGAGAAAGCCCAAGGACAGTGCTCAGGCCCTGAGTTCAAGCCCTCGGACTGTCAAAAAAATTATTAGTGGAAAATCAAGGTTAAAATATGGTTTTCCCAAATCCCAAAATGTATGGAAAGGTAGAAGGTAGAGAAGGCAGATCTCAAAATAGGTGGAGAAAGCCATGCATACAGGTACTCTGTGCATTTATGTTCTTATCAAGCAAATGTGTTTGATATGTGTTTGTGCCTGTTCCCCGGGCACACAGCTAATATTCTAAGGTGAATGAGATCCCACATGTCTATCTTTCTGCATCATCAATCAGCAAGGTTATTTCACAGCATAACAGCATTAATACCTAGTTTAACTTAAATAAACATGATTATATTGAGCAACACATAAAAACTCACATACATTTTTAAAGAATCAGTATGATGCACAGTCACAAAAGGTATCTTTGTCACAAATATAGCCACAAACTTCCAAGGAAGAAAGAAACATTCATATTATGTTCCCAAAGAGTTGCATCAATAAAATAGTTCGGCATACACTAGGTGTGCTTGAACTTATGTTTTAAAACAAGTAGATGTTGTTAACTTGATTTTATAGCTATGGATACTGAAGTTCTAAAAGTTAAGAAATGGAGTCAGGTGCAGTAGCTCACGCCTTTAATCCTAGCTACTCAGGAGGCTGAGATCTGAGGATCAAGGTTCAAAGCCAGTCTGGGCACAAAAGGACCTGAGACTCTTATCTCCAATTAACCTCTAGAAAATGAGAAGTGGGGCTTGGCTCAAGGGTAGGTTGGTAGCCTTGAGCCGAAGAGCTCAAGGACAACACCCAGTCTGAGTTCAAGCCCCATGACCCACAAAAAAAAAAAAAAAAAGTTAAGAAATGGGACCGGAGTTTGGCCTAGTGGTAGAATGCATGCACGAAGACCTGTGTTTGATTGCTGAGTACCACTTGCATAGAAAAAGCCAGAAGTGGCACTGTGGCTCAAGTGGTAGAGCTCTAGCCTTGAGAAAGCCAAGGACAGTGCTCAGGTCAAGAGTATAAGCCCCAGGACTGGCAAGAACAAAAAGGTCAAGAAATGCCCCTGTTTCCTTGAACTTCAGGCTCTATGTTCTCACTCACGTTTTTCACTCAGTACTGACCCTCTGCCACTTGAGCTATGCTTCTACTTCTGGCCTGTTGGTGATTAATTGCAGACAAATCCAAGAGAATTGTCTCCCTGGGGTGGCCTTCAAACTGAAATCCTCAGATCTCAGTCTTTCAAGTTGCTGGGATTATCATGAACCACTTAAAATAACTCTTAATATTTTTAGCCTTCATTAAAAACTTCATGAAGTAGATGCAATGATTACCACCCCATTTTTGCTTATATGGAAAGAGGCATAGAGAGGTTTAATAATTTTTTAAAGTTCATATGGCAAATGAGTAATAGAAACAATTTTAAGCTAAGAATTTGAGTTTCAGAGCTGATTTTTTTTAATCACCATACATTTTGTTTGTTTGTTTTGAGGGCGAAATGACTAGGAGATTTAAAAGGTGAGATTCTCCAGCCTTTTTATTTCAAATACTCAAGTATGTTTACCATGTTCCCATGACCTAGGTATCTGCCAACACTGACATGAAATCTGCATTTATGGCTTGTTTCTTTCAAAGATCATATGTGTGGAAAATAGTGAAATAGACTAGACTAAATTCTACACTTTGGGCCCTTTCTTTCATTTCATCATACAATGAGCACTGCCTGAAAGGTCCTGACCAGTCTCGCTGGGAAAGCAATGCAATGAACGCCAGTCATGTGATTTGAACAAAATGTCTAAACTAGAAGGCTCCAATGGCTCATGCCTGTAACTGATCTAACTACTCAGAAGACTGAGATCTTAGGATCAAGATTCAAAGGCAGCCAAGGAAGAAATGCCTGTGAGACTTTATTTCCAGTTAACTAGGAAAAAAAGCGGGAAGCAGAACTGTGTCTCAGGTAATAGAGTCCTAGCCTTGCACAAAAAAGCTAAGGAAGCTAAGGGACAGTGCCCAGGTCTTGGACTTAAGCCCCAGTACCACCGTATATATGGATATAACAAATATCAACATAGCTGATAAAGTGAATTTTTAATGAAAACAGATATTATATATCTAAAAATTCTATAAAAGAGTATATTTTTATCATAGGAGAAAATTCAACAAGATAATGCACATTTTTTAGTAACTGAAAGAGATATGAAAAAGAAAAATCAGAACTAAGCTTGGTTCCACAGAATTTCGAAACTCAGTCACCGAAGAACTAAGAACCCTAACTTTGGAAATTTACATCCCATATGCAAACTTTTAGCGCATCCTTTGTGATGTTTAAATCATCTTGACATTTCATCTGAACTTTGAACTTGCTCTTCCTCCCAGTGAAATGCTTGAGAGCCTTCGGAGTAAACAGGAAGTACGTGGTCTTCGTGATGATCACACTCCTTGTGTGCATGAGTTTAAGTGGTTATTTTAAGCATCGTTAAGTGGTTGCAAGCATAGGCTTAGTCTTTGGCCTGTTGGGTCTTAGGTCTGTGACATTGGTGGATTTACTACATTTTAATAAGCCTCCATTTGCTCCTCTTAAAGGGGAGGCAATGATCTCTGAATTATACAAGTTAATAAGAGAGAGGGTGAAATAACATCTGCCGGGCATCTAACACAGCCTTGAGCTGGGTTAACCATCTGTTAAACAAGGAAAAGTTGTGATCATTGTAATGACAGTCGTAGCTGCACTAGTATTGATAAATATATATATACTTTAGTAGCCGGGCACGGTGGCTCATGCCTGTAATCCTAGCTATTTGGAAGCTGAGATCTGAGGATCTCAGTTCAAAGCCAGCCTGGACACTCTTATCTCTAATTAATCACTAGAAAACAGGGAGTGGGGTAAGGGCTCAAGGGCTCAAGGGGTAAGATAGTAGCCTTGAGCAGAAGAACTCAGGGACAGCACTCAGGCCCAGAGTTCAAGTCCCATGACCCACGAAAGAAAGAAAGAAAGAAAGAAAGAAAGAAAGAAAGAAAGAAAGAAAGAAAGAAAGAAAGAAAGAAAGAAAGAAAGAAAGAGAAAGGAAGGAAGGAAGGAAGGAAGGAAGGAAGGAAGGAAGGAAGGAAGGAAGAAAGGAAGGAAGGAAGGAAGGAAGACCTTTGTACTTCTTTAGATGGATCCCACATAAAGTTTTGCTCGGTGAATGACTCCTAAAGAATTCTATCTCAGAGGAACAAAAGAACTACTTTGTTAGGGAAGAAATAAAACCTTTAAAAATTTTGGAAAAAAAGTTTTTGAGCTTAAAATTCAACTCTCATCTCTTATAAAATGACTTGTATGTCTTTGTGAGTGGCAGCAATATTGCAAACATTAGATAAGCAATACTCACAGACAAGATGTGCTATTTTGTTTTCAGTGATAAATAATAAAATTTTATTAATTTAAGTTAATAAATTTAAGAACTTATTTTAAGTTCCATACTAACACAAATATACCTTGTTTCTAACTCTGCACACACCATCTTGTCCATCTCCAGTTGACTCTCCCTCACAATTATAGCTCTGGATTTACTTCATGGTTTTGTGCATATTTGACTTCATATATCTGATGAGAAAACAAGAGGCACGTTTAATGATTTAGCAGTATTATGTAGCACAAATAATATGTATTTTGTTAACAGAGGCAGGGTCAGGATCCACTGAGGACAAGACATGGCATACACCATTTGAAAATTATAAATGTAATTGATTTTCATATTGTATTTTCACCATGACAACTACAAAAAGAATAATAATTATACAAACCTGTCTAGACGAGTTTCCACCATTTAATAGTTGCCAGAAAATACTGCATTGCATAAAATATCTTCAAGACACACCTAAAATATTCAAAGGTGCATTTATTTAGCTCTCAAGGTTCTTTCCCTTTAATATATCGATTTATCTGTCTATATATTCTATATATAATATATATTATATATCTGTCTATATATATATCCCAGATATATAACACAGATATATGTGTATATAGACAGAAATATATTTATATACATATATATATATATATGGAAAGGAAGAAGATTAAGGAAAGAAGGGGTGAGAGAGAGATGCAGGGAAAGAGGAATGGAAAGCATGATATAGAACTGAACACAATAGATTTTTACATCCTTTGACATGATGAACATGCAGGTCAGTCAAGTATATTTCAAGTTTTCTGGCTAATGTTGGGAGCCATAAATTGCTATGTGAAGTTGGTGGAAATTCCAATACCATTAAGGAAGATGTCAGCAGTGAAAGATAAGATCTGATAATGACAGAATATTCCTGACATTTTTATTAAGTATTCTCTTAAGAAGAGATAGAAGAGAAGTACAAATGAAAAAGATGCTAGCTGCAGGCCAGTGTGAGTAGTAAACACAGTATGTCATCACAGGCAATGCAGAAAGGTATGAGAAGTTAAGCATGGCATCTTTCCAAGGGCTTTGTTCATCGGAACATGCTCCAGGCAGTCCCTACTGAGCAACTAAGTCAGAAAAAATAAATATGACATGAGTACCCTTTTACTTAAGCATTATGTTTCCATTTCTGTCTCTTGTTTAATTTCATAGGGAACTAAGTATCATCAGTAAGTTCTATTGATGTTTTATATTCAATATATTGTAAAAGGTCTTCAGACCATTTTTGGTGTTTCTTCTTGGAGAAAGTTTTCAAAAGTTGCACAAAGAAGGTGCTGATGAGAAGTTAAAACAAAAGGGTGTCTGGCATTGCAGACTGCATTCGCTGGTGAATGTCTTGCTCACTGCAGTGTGACTGTGCCCACAGACTGCATGTGAAGGTTCCTTCCTCTTCAGCATCAGATTAAAGTTACTCACAATTTTCTACTGAAAGAAATATTGTAAGCATAAATGATATATAAGGAACCAAGCTAACTTAGCTGTAAACATGTGGGGATTTTTTTTTTTGCTTAAAAAATGGTGCTTTAGGGCCAGGAGCATAGCCTAGTAATAGAGTGCTTGCCTTGCATGCACAAAGCCCTGGGTTCGATTCCTCGGTACCACATACACAGAAAAAGCTGGAAGTAGTGCTGTGGCTCAAGTGGCAGAGTGCTAGAGCAAAAAGTATTCAAGGACAGTGCCCAGCCCTGAGTTTAAGCCCCACGGCTAGCAAAAAAGAAAATGGGCTTTAATCCAAAATTTCATATGGAATAATAAAAGACCCTATATAGAAAAAGCAATCCTTAGCAGAAAGAACAGCACTAGAAGAATATCAATACCAAACTATTACAGAGCTATAGTTACCAAATCAGCTTGGTACTGGCACAAGAGCAGGCCTGAGAACAAATGGAATAGAAATGAAGACCCAGAAATCAATCCACAGACCTATGGCCACCTAATCTTTGAAAGGGAGCTAAAAAATGAATGGAAGAAAGACAGCCTCTTCAACAAGGGGTGTTGGCAGAATTGGTTAAGCAGCTACAGAAAACTAAAGTTGGATCCTTCTATGTCTCCCTGAACCAGGATTAATTCCCAATGGTCAAAGACCTGGAGGTATAAGCAAATACACTGAAAACTTTACAAAAAGGAATAGGAGATATACTAGGTCTCCTTGACACAGGTCAAAACTTTCTTAATAAAGACCCAGACACACAACAAATTAAAGAAACTTTGGACAAATGGGACTGCACTAAACTGCAGAGCAAATGACATCGCTAGCAAGTTAAATAGAAAGCCTACAGAGTGTGAAAAGATCTTCACTAGCCATACAACAGAAAAAGGCCTCATATCTAAAATATATCTATAGCTAAAGAAAAATTGAATCTCTCCAAAACAAATCTTCAAAGAAATAACCAACCCATTAAAAGGTGGGTCAAAGATTTAAAGAGAGACTTCTCTGAAGAGGAAATAAGAATGGCCTATAGACACATGACATGTCTGGTCATAAAAGAAATGCAAACCAAGACATGAGAAAGGGTATCAATGTATGTGAAGTAATGCACCTTTTATCTGGCGAATATAATGTAACCCTTCTATTAATTACAATAAAAATATATGAAAAAAAAGAAATGCAAATCAGAACTACTCTGAGATTCCACCTCACTCCAATTAGAATGACCATGATCAAGAAATCTAATAATGATAGATGCTGGTGGGGATGTGGACAGGAGGGATCACTACTACACTGTTGGTGGGAGTGTAAACTCATTCCTCCACTCTGGAAAGCAGTATGGTGCTTCCTCAAAAGACTAAACATAGAGCTCCCCTATGATCCAGCAATTCCATTACTTGGCATTTACCCAATGGTCCAAAAACAAGGACATACTAAAGCCACTAGCACAATGATGTTCACTGAAGAACTATTTACCATAGCAAAGATATGGAACCAGCCCAGATGCCCTCAGTAGATGATTCGATCAACAAGATGTGGTATTTATACACAATGGAATTCTATGTCAGAAAGAATGACATTGCCCCATTTGTAAGGAAATGGAAAGACTTGGAAAAGTCTTATTAAGAGCCAGGAGCATAGCCTAGTGGTAGAATGATCGTATAGCATACATGAAGACCTGGATTTGATTCCTCTATCAGATGCACAGAAAGTGGCGCTGTGGCTCAAGTGGCAGAGCACTGGCCCTAAGCAGTGTGTCCAAGAACAGTGCCCAAGCCCTTAGTTCAAGCCACAGGACTGGCAAAAAAGAAAATAAAGTTTAAAAAAAATCATATTAAGTGGGGCTGGGAGTTTGGCCTAGTGGTAGAGTGCTTGCCTAGCATGCACAAAGACCGGGATTCCATTCCTCAGTACCACATAGAAAAAAGCCAGAAGTGGTGCTGAGGCTCAAGTGGTAGAGCTCTAGTCTTGAGAAAGTCCAAGGACAGTGCTCAGGCCCTGAGCTCAAACCCAGGACTGGCAAAAAAACAATCATATTAAGTGAAGTAAGCCAGACCCAAAGGAACATAGGCTCAATGGTTTCCTTCATTTTTAATAATCAGTACACACCTAGGACTCTAGTAGCAGAGGATTACAATAGAGCAAAACCTAGGAACATAAGGTCACATAGGATGAGGCTAAATGAAAGGATCTCTAGGATATGGAAATAAGAGCTTTATCTTGTGTGATTGTTGTTCTTAATGTACTATGTTATTTCTCTTCTCTTTCGTTGTCCTTTGGTTAATCTCATTGTTACTGTATCTGACTTTGTTACTTGGTATATTGTATATATGTTTATTTGTTCATTTGAAATATGGAAGTGAAGGTAGAAAACAAGATGATTGGGAGGGGTGGAGAGAGTGAAATGGGGACAAAAAACATGAGAAAGATTATCAGTGTGGGAGAAGTAATGCACCCATTATCTGGCAAATGTTACTGTCACTGTAAATATTATAAATAAATAAATAAAGATATTAAATAAGACTAGCAGTATCCAAAACATATTAAGTACCTACTATATGTCTCCATTAAGCCTAGATGAATTACAAAGGATCTCCAAATTGAAACAAGACAGAGAAAAGTGTATGAAACTAGACACCAGTCACAGAAGAACATGAATATGGCACTTAGGACATAGACAAAATGAACTTAAAAACTTCCCTGGAAAACTGACTTGTAAGACATTCCTGGCTATGGCACAGGGAGGAGGAACTCAGCTAGCAGTTGGTACACTGAAAAAAAAATAAAGCAGATAAAGTGAGAGTCCAGAGAAAGCCAGATGGTTAAAAGTTTGCAGGGAAAAGAACACTGCATACAGAGAGTTTGCTGGTGGTTAGCAGAATCTCTGCTCCCTCAGCTGAGTATACATAAGCACATGTATATAGAAAGTTCTGGAAGCTGGAAGGTATCTAGAAGAAAGAGGGAACCCTCATAGATCCAAGGCCAAGAGTAGAGTATATTCATATATACTCTAGAGTACATAGAGATGTCTTGCCTGTGTCAGGAGGGAAAAGAGCATTAGAGTGAGCACAAATTTAAAAGCTTAAGCAGCTTCCAAATACATCCTAGATCAAGCTACAAAATGCCGGAATACAAGTATCCAACAATCAAAGGGAAATCACAGTGTCTTTGATTCAAACATATGTGGCAAAAAAGAGGGAAATATAGTATAGGTTAGAATATTGATCAATGAATGAACAATACTGAGCCTTACACAGATATTAGAATTGGTAGATAAGAAGGAATTAAAACAATTATTATAGCTGATCTCCATATATTTAAAAAATTGCTGGTCTGGAGCTGGTTGGTGGTTCATACCTGTAATCCTATCTAATCAGTAGGCTGAGACCTGAAGATTGTAGTTTGAAACCAGCCTGGGCAGAAAAATCTCATCTCCAATTAATTACCTAAAGGCTGGAAATGGAGCTGTGGTTCAAGTGGTAGAGCACTAGCCTTAAGCAAAAAGAGAGATGGTGGCTAGGCCCCAAGTTCGAGTCCCAGTAACACCAAAAAGAAGATAAAAAACCATAAAGATATAGATAATGTTAGTTCAATTTTTACATGAAACCTACTGTGTGAGATGACAAATACACTGGGGAGGATTAAAGCAGATTAGGAACAATGGGAGAAAATTTAGCAAACCTGGGAGGACAGCAATGTAACTTTCCAAAGTGGAAATCTAAAGAAGAGAAAAATCAAATGAACATGGCATTACTTAGCCAGAGAAATGGCTCATAGATGAAAGAGGTCACAGAAAGACAGGTTAACAATAATATGGATGAACAACTTTTTGAAAAAAATGAATTATATTTTTCAAAGTCACAGATTTAAAGAGCTTGGCGCATCTCAGATGCCCACTACATTTCAACTTTAAGCCTATGTGGAGTAAAAAGGACTTCCAAATTGAAAGAAAAAAATAGAAAAATGCATGACACTACACATCTGTCACTGGAGCCACAGCATGAAGGCACCATTCTGAAGCACACTGAGATAAAATTGGCCAAAACTAATGATAAAGAGCAAAATCTTAAAAGCAACAAGTCTAAAAATAAAACTAGCCACATCTCATTTATGGTAAGGAAAGTAAGAATTATAACAGATGTCTTTTTTGTCAAAAATGCAAATGAGGAGGTACTACAATAACATATTTCAGCACCTAGAGAAGAGTTAAAAAAGTCTCTTGGGCCGGGAGTTTGACCCAGTGGTAGAGTGCTTGCATAGCATGCATGAAGACTCAGGTTCAATTCCTTGTTAGCACATACATAAAAAAAAAGCCTGAAGTGGTGCTGTGGCTCTAGTGGTAGAGCTCTAGCCTTGAGGAAAGTCCAAGGACAATTTTCAGGCCCTGAGCTCAAGTCTGGGACTGGCAAAAAAAAAAAAAAGTCTCTCAACCAAACTCTTTCCAATGAAGGTTAAATAAACATGTAATCAAATATACAAGTCCAAGGAAGTTATTACTAGCAATAAAGTCTTTTAGACAATGGGAAATGGTTCCAGATGGAAATATGAGTCTATATAAATCTACGAAGACCATCAGAAAACAGGTAAACAAGAGTCTAATAAATCTTTCTTATAATCTGAGTATATTTTAAGGGAAATTAACTGGGAAAAAAATGATAGCAGTGTAGAGTGGGGTTTGTAAGATGTATAAATGTAAATCAAGAATGAATAACTCAAAGAGAAGGAGCGATATTAAAGTATGCTGTTGGCAGGTACCATACTGTGAGATGGAATCCATTTTGCATACCACTCATAACCAAAGATACAAACTTGGTTTTTGTCAGATGGAGTTTCACAGTAATTTGATTTTGAACCAAGTTACTTCTCCCTCTGCCTCATGCCTCCCAAGTAGTCTGGGTCTGATGGAATACACTACCACATGCAGCTGTTTCTGAGATAAGATCTTATATTAACTTATGCTTGGGCTGGCTTCAAGTGACAATCCTATTTCCACCTTCTGAATAGCTGGAATTACAGGCGTATGACTAGATGGAAACATTATTAATGCAGTTTGAGCAAATCAAAATGATTATGTAATTCAATAGCGCAGGTAGTATCCTAGGCTTAACAACCAATGAACTTAAAATAGAAGCAAATTGAAATAGAAAAAAAATACTTTGATATTACAGAAGTCATATTTGACAAAATTCAGTATGTATTCTCAGTTAAAACTCCCAGCAAAATTGGAATAGAAGGCAATCTTTCTTAAAAGAACAGATTTATTTGCATTAATTTGCTAGATGAATATAATATTAATTATATTCATACTTACATTAATAAATTCTCATTTTTAAAGATTCATAGTGATAGGGCTGTAGGTCAGTGGTAGATCACTGGTGTAACACATTTAAGTTCCTTGGTTTAATCCTTAGCACTATTAAAAAAAGAAAAGAATAAGATCCAGATAAAATGAAGAAGAACGAAGACTAGAGAGAAGCTGAAACCTCTTGAGGAAACAAAAATAAATACACCTGGAGTAAAACAAGAGAAAGAGCAACTTAGAAGGACTAACAAAGTGGACAGGACTGATGGTCCTATCAGAATATTTCTTTGATTCCTGCAAGCAGAGCTGATCAATCTCAACTCTACACTCCCCAAATATTCTCCACAACCTGTTACAATATTTGTCACATTTTATTGCATCATAGGTGTTCTGGTTCCAATATTTGGCTCATACTACATGTCCAATAATGTAGAATTATCTGCTTTAAAAACAAGATAAGTCTAAAAATCTATCATAGAACAGGTAGGTGGAATTGGAACCTAGCAATTTTGGATAGATAGGAAACAGAAAAGTTTCTTGAAGAATGAGGTTTTGGAGTGATAGTTTGAGAATGGAGATTTGCAAAGAAACAAATATTCATCACCTTTTATGTTTAGCAGCAACAGAAACATGTGCATCTATTTCCTCCATCAGCTGGTATAGCTGGGCTTTAATCAATCAGAAGCATAGAATTTCATATGCCATTTAAAAAAGATAATATACAGTATATACTATATCAATATGAAATTAAGAAAAGTATTGCCAATACTGTTGGCTTTATATCATGTTGCCATATGAACCTTAATGACCTTAATTAATTAATTCATAATTAATAAGGATTCAGAAATCATCAGTAGGGATAGCATCACTTTGAGATAACATTGTGCTCCTGAAAGGAGAGTCTTACAAACTAGACTCACACATTCAGAATACCAGTTTAACTTTAAAATTTGTCTAATTATCCTATCAAACCATCTATCATTAATATGTGAATAGCACACCCGTTCTCACCCCTCCCCCACACACATACGACGTACAAAGTGGCTGAAAACATGATCCAGGGAGAGGGTACTTTCCTGGTAATTGGTAGATAGAAAAGTATTCAAACATAGAATCAAAGTGTGAATGACTGAGAACTTTTGAAAATTTCCTCTTTTTCTGTTACCATGTTCCACTGAATGGTCCATGAGTACTAATTGATCATTTCCACATACCTGAACAGCTCAAGCTGTTCTTAGGTCATATAGTCTTATAAAAGTATGCTAGAAAACTATATTCTTTTACTTTATCTCACTATTTCATTTGATTTAATTGTATTGGATGGATGTGACCGCACATAATATCTGCCACTCTGGGATTTCTCATTCCTGTGACAGTAACTGAGACATCCCAGCCTCTGATGCCAACTCACATTTTCCCATGTAGACAAACTGATTCTCATAACTCAAAGAATAACAAGGTTTCCAAAATAGTCTTAAAATTTGCATAGAAAGATTACAACATAAAATATGAAGAAATTTTAAGTTTTAAAAGCCCTATTATGAAAGTACCTACAATTTTAAATAATGACTGATAATGAGTTGGTTGTTTCAAAGACAACAGTTTTGTAGAACAATTATTTGAATTAGCATATGATTTATGCTTTCAGAAAATGCTTAAAAATAAGCATATATAATTACAAATTAGATTACCCAGTTCTTTTACCTATTAAGCTGTTGCAACTTTATTAGAACAAAACTACCCTATAAATTTTCACACTGTCCATCTATATCATAGAATCTGAAGTACAGAGACTCAAATTTATTTTAAGTATCTTTACAGAGGCATTATGAAATAGAAGACATGGCATAGAAGCTACTTTGTAAAAAGAAGCAATATAAACTGTTACTGTGATCATCATGGGCACAGAATCCCACAGTTCTTTATTTCTAGGATCTCTTAAAGCAAATTTTTGGTACTGAGTGCATGAAAGGTGTGCAGTAATATTTGGAGAGAAAGGTCAAACTTATGAGCTAATATTTCATGACTCAGAAGTCAGAGGCTAAAGTCTAGGAAAATCTGGCGTGTTTTCAAAACAATCTATGGAGCTCTTACTATTCAAATGTAACAGATGTGGTAAAATATTGTTAGACTGAGTCTCGGTTACCTTCAGTCAGTCATCTTTGTATGAATCCAGTGGCTGTAGGTATGATTTTTTTGTTTTGTTGTTTCTTTGCTTTTTTCCTTCTTGTTCCTACACCTCCATTTTCAAACAGTTTTTAGCTGATGTACATTAAGAGAGTGAGTACTTAGAACTGTGCCACTAATCGAAGGAAATCCTAAGAAAGTACATTTTTTACAGAGCTCTGTCATACCATCCTTTGGGCTCTCTGCTGGAAATAATAGAATCAAGTCTCAATAATGCCTTTTTAATTGTATCCTCTAGTTTTATAGACATAGGACAGTCCTATATCATCCCTCTGTGAATATAAAATACCTTGTACCTACTTTATGATACCACTAGTAGTGACTGTGCTTTATCAGAGCTGGTTTTAATGATGTTACTCAAGAATGTTTTCTTTCCAGTTGATGATTGAGAAGCTAATTAAAAAATGGTGTCAGGTACCACAGCAGTAACAGAAAAAATAATAACTCAACAACTGCTTTTTGGTGGACTCTGGAAAGGCAAATTGGTTGAATTCATTTTTTTCAGAGAATTTTTGGTAATGGATTGTCAGGAAACAATGAGACACAAACCTCTAGTTTTCTTAAATGTTGATACTCATTGCTTTTAATTGTATATATTACAAATGATCCGATTTTAAGGATAAATAAAAAAAGAAGTTGAACCTGGAGTATTTCTTTCATTAGAAATCATTCTGGAATCATAGGATAGAAACAGACTCCAGTTTATCTTTACCAGTTTCTTGCTATGCCCGATGAAAGAATTAGGCCCAAAAGGAACAAGTGACTTGATTAGGTCCTCAAATAAATAATTCTTAAGAATGGAGGCATGGAATGAGACACTCTATTGCTTTCTTATTAAGTAGACCTTATGTGATTACTTGTGGGGAGTGGGAGGAGTACAAAGGTGAATCTTTCATTGCACAGTAGAAACATATAGCATGCAAAACTTCACTCCATCCCAAGAAATCTACCAGAGCAATGCTGCCCTGTCAATAACTTTAAGAAGACATTGTCAACAACTGATGGACAAGAAGAATGGAGGGGAGCATATTTCATGTGAACTCTAAGTAGCCATTAGTTCTGTTGCTCTGCCTTGTTTTTGAGCACATTCTCATTATTAAAATGAAACTCATATTCCAAGGATTCAATGTTTTCCTTTGAAAACATGTTTTGAGACATAAGTCAGAAGTTTTCTGCTTGTGTACAAATACTCTGTCCTTTTGAAATCAATGAATCATTCTTTCAGCAATTCTTTTCTATGCCTAGGTCATAGGCACAAGATGTTCTTAAACAATGACAAAAACTTGACACTGGTCCTTAGGGGACACAGCATTTATTCATTGGGATATAATAGCATTATGCTGTTACTTGGAGCTTTTTGTTTGTTTGCCATCTCAAATTTGTCACAGTAGTCACAAATATGAGAAAGCTTCAAAATGGCAGAAATTGGAAAGAATATTGCACTTCACTTATTCACAAGTTGCACGGTTTATTTTCAGCATAGTGTCTACTGAGTACGACTGTTGCATTTACTCACCTTTTGTCCCTCCATTTCTGTACCCCCTTACTTTCCCAAAGTCAGATAAATGAACAAAACAGGCAAAAATGATTTTGTCTTCATCATGTGACTTTAGGCCATGTGTCAATTTATTTTCCATGTGAATTACTGAGTGATAAAACAGTGCTTTTCTCCAGCCTTGTCCATCACTTTTAGCATGATTTGAACATAGAAATGTCTGATTCTCTTCCAGATTGCATTCCTGGCATCTGCATATGCAAGTCCCCAACTCACTGAGGAGAGCTGTGCAGCCATAGCTGCTGTCACCCACTACCTGTATCTTTGCCAGTTCAGCTGGATGCTCATTCAGGTTGGTACCTGGCTCCGTTTTTCATCCCCTATCACCCTCCCAGAAGTCTAGCGCTGATACTCTTTTTAAAAATGTTTTTATTATCGAGGTAATGTATAGAAGGGTTACAGTTACATTTTCCAGGTAGTAGGTGCATTACTTCTTACACATTGATACCCCTCCTCATGTTTTGTCCCCATTGCCTTCCCATCACCCCCTTCCAATCATCTTGTTTTCCCCTCTTCCCTTTCCTATTTCAAATAGACATATATACAATATACCAGATAACGAAATCAGATACAGTAACAATATGAGGTCAAAGGAGAAGAGAAATAACATAGTACATTAAGAACAATCACTCAAGATAAAGCTCTTGTTTTCATATCCTAGAGATCCTTTCATTTAGTTTCATCATATATGACCTTATTCTTTATTCTGAAATTCAAGCATTCCATATAGCCAACACTCAGAATATAGACATAAGAAAACTAGTCCATATCAGACAGCTAAGTAAAAATATAAAATAAAATAAAAAAGGGAACTCTGGTAGAACTGGAAACTAAAAGGAGTAAGAGATGACTTTGGAATATGGACCCTATGAGGCATGGTGTAAAAGTTAAACTTTTATCTAGTAGAAATCATAAAGTTCACTCGAGAAAGGGAATGATGTAAATTTTGGACTGATGTTCCTGTAAGTAATGGGTTGGTGACAAAGGAATCAATTAAATGTCTTGGTTGTATCACATTGTGATAGAAATAATCTCATGCGGCTTTCTCAGTTATGTTTGTAAACTGGTTTAGGTATTCTTTCATTGTTTTTGATTCTGATGCTGATAATAAGTTTGTTACCATCTTGATTTAATAATACACAGAGAAACAGAATGTGGTCGTATACAACACAGGCTCAAGACAAGAATTTCTCAAATAGTTTGGGATAATGGTGGATACTGAAGAGAAGAGCTATGCTATACACTCAACAAAACTACTTAAGACAAAAAGACTCTTAATTTGAGTTTAAATTCTGGCTTGAACAATCACTGTGTAAGCCTGACCAAACATTAACTCTCTCCAAGGTTTGTTTCTAAATGTACATAGAGGCCTAGTAATTCCTAGTCTATAAAAATAGTGTTTTAGAGCTCTTTGAGTATCTCCTACCAAGTAGAATTTTTAATGGAAATTTAGATACATAACATAAATTTTAAATTATCTGTTGCATTTAATAATAATTTTGTGATCAAAGAATGGTTTGAGTGTATCTAAGCTACCTTTTTGGCATGTGAGTTGTAGTGTACATGCGTAGAC
This sequence comes from Megascapheus bottae, assembly GCF_031878675.1. Lineage (NCBI taxonomy): Eukaryota > Metazoa > Chordata > Mammalia > Rodentia > Geomyidae > Megascapheus > Megascapheus bottae. Next base: position 31,258,000 of record NC_143512.1, on the reverse strand, counting down.
CAAGGATCCCAGTTGAGTGCAGAAGGTCTTTATTGACTCTGGACAGAGTTCATGATGAACAAGTTGGATGAAAATGTAGAAAACCACTCCCCACATCCATAGATGAGACACAGACAAAATGGAAGTGAGCACCACATGCTGCTCATATTGACATGACAGGTAGAGTCAATGTGGTGAAGTTGTACTGAGAGGGTAAATAGTAGAGTGAGAGAGTCATCATCTGATGACATTTAATGTAAGTGACTCCAAATTTTGGTTCAGGCTCAGCTCAGTAGCAATTATCAGACAGGTGAACAGAATACCACCTTGGTTGCATAAAGAACTATATAGAGGCAGCTGTGGTTACAGTGTAATCTGTAATTTTCTGTCTACCTCAGAAGGCAGTAACCACATTCTTAAGTCCTCTTTCAGCAGAAAAATCAGCCATCCAATGACAAGTGGAAAGGCTGAAGAATTTGTGGAGGCCTGGTCCTCTCTACCAGTACCCAAAGGGCACTAAGGAAAAGAGGCCCCAAGCTGCATAGCTCCTACTTGACAAATTCTGAATAAATTGGACAAAGCTTAGGAAAGTAAGCTTTGACTTGGTTTAAGACCTTTTATTACCAATAGAAGTACCAAAATTGAAGAAACTGTCTAGAAACAGAGTAAATCCAATAACTAAATCTATTCAAATACAGAGAAATGGCCAACTTTCACACATATGTAGATGGATTTCCTACTTCTGTGACATCATTAAACAAAGTGGTAAATAAGATTTCACCCAAGTTAATGGAGATTAGTGTATGCTTAGTCTGTTCTTCCCTAATTCAGTAAATTTGATTGTGGCTGATGCACATCGAGTAAATTAATTAGATTTCTGTATGGCTCATGGTTTAGAAAAACTATGAAGTCAGTGAAGTTTAATGTATTTCAGATGGTGCACCACACATTTCTCATGGTTTGTGGTGTGACCGCAGGGAAAATGTCAATAACTTCTGAATTCTAGGTAGGTTTCTTTAAATAGGTTACTTTGTGGTCAGAGCTTGCCACTTTACTAGCCTACATGTTCCCATTTAGAAAATGCCGCATGCCAAAACATTTTTCAAGCTGAAAAATCTATTTTGAAATATGTATTAGGTTGGACTACTCTTCACCCAATTCTGTCAGTCAAATTGGCTTCAAATATATGAAGTAATAATAAAACTTAAAGATTCATTTTTTTTTGTATTAGAGGATAGAATCTTTCCGTATGTATATGTTAGCATATATTATAAGGGCAATAAGTTATTTGTTAATTTTCAGTCATTGGGCTAGGCATATCAGGCTTTTTGTTAATGTTTGCATCATGTATTAACTCTTAAAATAAAAGCCATCCATGACTAAATTTGGAAAGTTATTTTACAAAAATTTTGAAGATACTTTAGAGGAGCAAAAGTGATCAAGTTGTATGAACTATCTAAGCCCAAATTTTCTTAGCATGACAGTAGCAAGAATAGTACTTTTCTTTGCAAACTGGAAAGATAAAATGAATTAATGTATGGATGAAGCTTGAAATGGTGCCTGGCTAAGAAATACTGCACATGCCACATGTATTTATTCACTTTTAGGATAAATAGTAAAGACATGAAAACATTTTGATAGTCTGTTTTTCCAGTATAATTACTATCTTTTTGTTGTTGTTTCAAAAAAGAATTATTTAGGGGTGGTGAAAGACAGCTGATTGAAACACACACTGAAATCCTCAAGCTGCTGGAAAATCTTTCCCCTCTTTATTCAAGCCTTTGCACAACACCGTGTACAGCAGACTGCATAAGTAATGGCCTTGATTCCATTTCCTCAGGCTTCCTCTTTCCTTGGACAGAGAAATTATTCAGTACATGGTGGGAATGTAGTAACTAAATATTTTGCTTATTTTGTCTGAAAGCAAACAACTTACCAATTCCCCCTTGGGTCGTGGACATTGACTTGTCCTGTTTGCGATTTGTGTCCATTCACTCAGTGGCATTACGGAAACCATTTCCCATTTCCTTAAGATAGCAGGATTGTGTTTACTCAAAGACAAACTTTGAGACTTTTGAATCTTGGCTATCTTTATTTTGCCAGGTTGTTGTTTTATTTTTATACTTTTATTATGTTTTGGATTGGTTTCATTTTAGAGATAGCATGTGTTGGTGTTACAAAGCATAAATGCTTTCAAGAAATATAGAATAAAAGCACGTCTCTTTCCTAGTTTTTCACGTATTCTGTATTTCCTGCTCTCCATACTGCTATCCCCAAAGCTAAACATTGCTAATGGCTTCCTGTTTTTCCCTCCAGAGATTTTCCACAAATAGACAAATATTTATAAATATATAAACAAACATTCATATGTGTCCTTGAATGTGCATGCATTTTTGTTAGCAAGCATATGTATTTATGTGTGTTCATCCATCTAACTAAATTTTGAAATTCCCTGTATTGAGCTGCACTTCTTTCCTAGACTATAGCATGGCTATTGTATAGTTTATGTTTGCAGTCTCTGATTGATGAAATTCTTGCTTCTTGCCAATCGTTTGTTGCTATTACCAATAATGCTTCCTTGGACATGCTTGTATTTTGAATATTTGCTTACTTAGGGAGTATCCATATAACATATTCTTAGTATAAAACATACTTTCAGTTGGATTATAAGATCATGTGTGAATCCAAGAAAAAAATTATAAGTAAATTATTTGAGACATTCACATGCAATACTTAGTGAAACATGTAGATTTGCCTAGATATTCATTTATCTAGTTTTTCTTTTGCCAGTCCTGGGCCTTGAACTCAGGGCCTGAGTACTGTCCTTGGGCTTTCTCAAAGCTATAGCTCTACCACTTGAGCCAGAGCACCACTTCCAGCTTTTTTTTTCTATGTATGTGGTACCGAGGAATTGAACCGGGGTCTTCGTGCATGCTAGGCAAGCACTCTACCACTAGGCTAAACCCTGGCCCCATATGTCTAGTTTTATGATGTCACAAGGCACCATATTAACTTGCAACCTTCCCACCTTACAAAACTTGAGCAGATCTTGGATTTTTTTTTCTTTCAGTCTGTTCATCTCATATCTAGAAATACTACCTAATCCAAATAAAGTTTAGTCCAAAAATACATTTTGAAGTAGCAAAATAAAGTTAGAGGTGATTTTGCAACTGTGATTAAGCAGTTACATCTTCCCTTAATTTCTTCATATAAACAGGCTATAAGGAAACAAATATTTCAGATGATTTATTTCTTGGACAGAAGAGCTACTTTGTGCCAGTCCATAGCAACAGGACAAAGGATGCTAAATTTAGCTCTGTTTTTCCTTTGTCATTGGTTTAATTTGAAGGGACATCAAAAGAACGAGGGAAAACAGACTGTTAATTACCAAGATAGAATCAATATAGCCAGGAAATACTGAATTCCCCATTCTTCAGAAACTGTTGCAACTTATTTCACAGAAATGTATGTATGTGTATGTGTGTGTATGTGTGGAGAGAGAGAGAGATAGGAACAAGGACATGTAGTAGTGTTTCTTAAACTCCCATCTAAAATGAATAATTAAAAGCATGTGGCAATGGAAATAGTTGACAGTGTTTGTGATCTCCACTAAATTTGATGTTATTAATCAATTCAAGAAGGCTATTGAAAAACTTAGTAACCACATATTAAGCATCCTAAATACAAGTCTTTGTCCCATTTCTCATGAAAATATATGGAGTTCAAATAGCCTACTAATTTATTAAAAAATAAAGATGGTATTCCTAAGGATATGAATATATGGGAATAAAACAAATGGATTTCTATTTATAGAATATATGAAAGCATAATTATGATCTGTGGCAAACAAAGACTTAATAACAGGATTCTTTTTCTATATACACCCATAAAATATAGTTGTCATTGAAAATGTTACTTTGACAATAGATATGTCAAAGTAGATAGGAATTTTAGTAAATATGAATATAGATAGTCTTGTCATTTACTACTTTCTCTGTTTAACCAACAGTTTATTCGAGTATTTTAATTGGTTCTTCAAATCTTTTTGCCAGTCCTGGGCTTGAGCCCAGGGCCTGAGCACTGTCCTTGGACTTTCTCAAGGTTAGAGCTCTACCACTTGAGCTTCAGCACCATTTCCAGCTTTTTTCTATGTATGTGGTACCGAGGAATCGAACCCAGGTCTTCGTGCATGCTAGGCAAGCACTCTACCACTAGGCCAAACTCCCGGCCCTGGTTCTTCAAATCTTAAACCAGCTTATCTTCCAACAGTCTCATTTGGAATTCTGGGAAATAAGTTCTCTTGTCCTCAGTTTCTTCCTTTTGAAATAGAGAGAACATACTAAAACATGAGGGAAATGTTGCTTTGGTCAAATGAGATACTGCTTGATGGTGTTCTAGCTTATTACTGAATTAACATTTTCTCCATTTGCATCTTTTCATTCTGAATTTTAAAGTTTTTAAGATTCTGCCAAATAATTCATATCTGTATTTATTAGGGGTTTAATCAAATCAAGTAAAATTGTTAGGTCTTCTACATATTTTTTTCTGGTGTTGTACTGCTAGACAACTTGCTTTGTGTATCCAACTCCCTTTTTTACTGGTTGTTTTCAAAGTAGGGTCTCACTTATGCCTGTACTGTCCTGGTTATTATCCTCTCACTTGTACTTCCCATAGTCACTCATATCATTGCAATACCATGGCCAGCCAGTGTCTGAGCTCACCTCAAACAGCAGTTTTCTGATTTCCATCTCTCAAGTGGCTAGGATTACTGGCTTAAGCTACCCAGTTTTAAATAAAAATAGACAGCTAAGCACGGTGGCTCACACCTGTAATCCTAGCTACTCAGGAAGCTGAGATCTGAGGATCAAAGTTCAAAGCCAGCCCAGGTACAATAGGACCTGAGACTCTTATCTCCAATTAATCTCTAGAAAATGGGAAGTGGGGTCTTGCTCAAGGGTAGGATGGTAGCCTTGAGTTGCAGAGCTTAGGGAGGGAGGGAGGAAGGGAGGGAGGGAGGGAGAGGTGAGGAAGAAGAAAAGAAAGAAAGGGGAGGAAGGGAGGAAGGAAAGAAAGAAAGAGAGAGGGAGGGAAGGAGAGGGAGAGAGGAAGGAAGGAAGGAAAGAAGGAAGGAAGGAAGGAAGGAAGGAAGGAAGGAAGGAAGGAAGGAAGGAAGGAAGGACTAGTCTGTTAGAGTGTTTTGACTGTGTTCCACTCCCAACTAAATGAGAAAACCATTGTCTTCCTTCTTGCCTGTTTCTTCTTCTGTAAATAAGAAGGCGTGATTATGAGATCTGTAAGACCTACACTAATTTATTATAGATTGCATTGCACTGCCATTTATATTTTCACCCAAGTAATCATAATTTCTACAATAATTCCAATCACAAAATGTCAGGAAATTATTAACACCTTGTAGTTCAATCTCCCTTTGTCTTAGGACACTGAAACCAAAAGGAGCCAAATTATATTAGCCATCCATTATGTCAAAAGAAACTTTCTAAATCAATATATTTTGTAAATTTTTTGTGAAGTCTCTTCAAAATCTTTTTTTTTCTTGGTACAGTGTTGGTCCTTTACATTTTCTTTTTCTTTTTTTATTATATTTTTAATTGTAATTAATAAAAGGGTTACATGATATTTGCCAGATAGAAGGTGCATTAATTCACATACATTGATACCCTTTCACAAAATCTTAAACACATTATTTGGAGTGCACATGAGTTATTCTTTATCAGTAATTTTATTTTGGGGTGGTCTTTGCAAATCCTCTTTTATTTGTGTAGATTCACTTTGGGGGTAAAACTCTCAAAATACATACTGTTTTCCTTATGTTTATTAAAACTAACTTTTAAATTCTCCAAGTACAAACAATTAACCAAATATATCAACTAGTGTATTAATATATCTTGATGTCCTGGTAATTGTGGTAAGTGTGCAAAATCAAGCACATCACCATTTACTGTTGAGTAACATTGAAAATAAGAAGATGAGAAATAATGAGAATGATGTCGATTTAGAAATTAAAGGTGTGGCTTAACTCATGTTCCTGATTAATTTTTGTACCTCTGATTTTTAAACTACAAGCATTTTTGCTACTGTGCTTTTTCAAATGGATCTGTTGAGTGATTTGAATCTTTTTGGGCTTCTCTTCCATGACTCTACCATACTAGTTTAAATACTCTTAATGCTAGGTGACTTGGTATTCTGAATGTATATGAATTATAGAAGCATCCAAATCAGTTTAATTTAGTTTGTTTCTTTTTCTATGTATGTGGTACTGATGAATCAAACCCAGATCTTCCTGCATCCTAGGCAAGCGCTCTACCACTAGGCCAAACTGCTAGCCCCAAGTTTGTGAATTTTTAATAACATTTTAGCAAAAAATATAACATGGTGATTTGGGCTTGATTTGAGATGGCTCAGGTCATGGTTCTAACACGATTCTTAAAGCTTAGAGATAGAAATATAAATAACTACTGAAGTTAGATATTGAAATTTTCAGTTCACATTTTATCTTTACTGAGAAAAGTTCAGGATGGACAATGAGCAAAAAGTAGTGCTTGGCTGCACATAGCATGCTTAAGTGAGACTGATACCCTTCACTTGCACGATGTCAGAGTACACCAACACTTAGATGCACGGGGCACTTGTGCTTTGTACCTGTCAACATGAAATTACTGTGCAGACATGGTGATCTCAAGCTAGATTACAAAGAAGGAAGCCTCGGACTTGGGGACAGGAAGGAAGGCAAATACTTTGTCCTTTTTGTTTTCAGAATGGGAATGACTAGATTTTTGTACCTCACTTCTTCAGAGACCTGTTGGTCTCTGTCAAATAATTTTGGAAATCAAAAGAATAACTACATTGAGCTGACTTAAACATACATTGGTAGCACAAAAGAAGTACTAAGTATAAAGGATAACCCACCAAATGCCAAGAACTGCCAGGGTGGTTATACCTATGGAAGGATGTTGAGACGGGCAAGTTGTGTGTCAGTCTATACTTCCTCTCCTCACTGTGCTGTGGTTACTGCAACCACTATGATTCATATGTTCTCTTATTCTAACTGATCAATCTAAACTACCACAGAACCACAAGGACTTCAGTGATAAAGAGACTGGCTCATCATGGGTCAGTCATCTCCTCATCAATTCAGCTATGGCCAAGTGAATCAGGACCATGGCACTCATTCTTCCTGTGCTGGAGGCAGTTGTAGGAATGGCTTTTAGAAAAGGGCAGCTCAAGGTCTAGAAACATATCTGGAAATATACCTAACAGTGGTTACCCAAAGTTGAACTAAAATTTGAAATGAATTAGCCCAAACAAGTCTTGTGTGTGCCCTGTATAGTATTTCTAGAAGAGCTCAGTTGTTGCACAACATTTCCATTCCAAAGCCTGCACTTGATAGAGTATGCCCTTAGAGCATACTGCTGTGATCACTCTCTAACCATTATTAAGAAGAAATTCTGTTAAAGACAATTTAATTTTGTTTGTTTGTTTTTGTTTTTTTTTTTTTCAATTGGCAACAGTTTGAAGCTTATTTTGCTTAGTCAAGTAGTAAAGAATCAGCCTCACTGAAGAAGCTGATATGTATAACTCTAACAGTTACACTTACATTAGTTTTATCTGAGTCTTAGGTAAAGGTCAGATAGTGGCTAAAAGACTCAGTTTCTCTAATGCTTGTGCCAGACATTTTGAAAATATCCTAAAGCTTATACCCATCACTTGACTGAAAAGTCATTTATAATCTGCCCTTTCCTTCCTGAGTCTTTCCCTTCTACATACTTGATGTTACCATGCACCATTGATGACCCAAACATCTATTGAATGTATATAATCAGAATTATATTTCAGAAACGGGTGAATTAGTGGTCCTTGTTTTGTGTAATTTTACCTCCTCTAACAGGATATCTAATGACCTCAGAATCAGAAACTTGGGGCACCCGACGTATTTAAGTCCATATATAGCAGATTAAAAAAAAAAGAGTCTTTTGGACTCAATGATTTTTTTAAAGGAGCTAGAACAAATTTACATGAGCAACAATTCAAAACATGCTTTATAATTACCGATGTAAGCAGATAAAGAGTGTTGACAGGACATAAAATCAAAGACAGAAATCTCTAAGTAACCGACTACTTTTAACCTTCCCTAGCTTAGCCTAACTCTAATCCCTCAAGGCTAATTTAGTCCAGATAGAATCTTGCTTCGAAGCCTCCATAAACAACAGCTAAAAGTCTTCCCACGAACATTAGGCAGGCTTATTTTTCACATGGAAAAAGTTTCTGTCGTATCACTGCTTGGTTTTGTTTTTCACTGATTCCTCTCTTTGTCCCATCCGAATAGGACATTTTAGGGAAGTAGTCCCATTGTCTAGACATGTTTAGCATTTCCCATGTCATCTTTAAGCTTTTTTCATAAACATAAGCATTGAATTCTTTACTTGTCATACTTAATCTTACATTGCCATTGTTGTATGCAGAAAACAACTGAGGCCTTGGAAATGGTGTGTGTGTGTGTGTGTGTGTGTGTGTGTGTGTGTGTGTGTGTATGTGTCAAATTCATTTCTGTTCCTACTCCAGCATGTTCAGAGTGATTTTTCCAGTGACCATTACTGTATAAACTATGTTCAACATAGCATTCAATGTCATTGCTGAACTAAATGAAAATTAAATTAAATACAGATATTCTTTCATGGAAAGAAAACACTAAGACAGACTATGGAAGCCTAGATTTGTCTTCATTAGAAGCTAATAATCAGATTAACAGGTTTCAGGTTCTTTATTCCTTCTACCAAATCTGTCTCCATATCCTTGTCATTTTCTGTGAACTTTTTCTTTGTATATGTTTATCTCAATAAGACCCAGAAGAAAATACATGGTCTTAATACAAAATAAATACTGGAGAGGCCAGGGGAGTGGCCTAGTGGTAGCATGTTTGCCTAGTATGCATGAAATCCTGGGTTTGATTCCCCAGGACCATATACACAGAAAAAGCTGTAAGCGGCACTGCAGCTCAAGTGGCAGAGTGCTAGTCTTGAACAAAAAGTATCCAAGGACAGTGCCCAGGCCCTGAGTTCAAGCCCCAGGACTGGCAAGAAAAACAAACAAACTGGAATTTAAGATTCAGAATAGTAAATCCCTCCTCCATCTTGGTAGTCAGATGGCTTTCTGAAATTTACTAAACACTTAACAGATATTTGGCACATGAGTGAATACGAAAGAGAGAAAGAAATCAAGCCACAAATCCTTCCTACCCATCATAATGCTTTCCTTGTGTACAGTCATGTTCTGTACCTCCCACTTGAGACAGTCAGGGCCTCCCTTCACAATCAGGTCCCCAGTCACTAGAATGGTGTCTGCTCTTTCCCTATGCCACACTCTAGGTACAAAATAGTCTGAAAACCTGGGGTTGCTTGCTTCATTATCACCACCAACATGAACATTGGATTGACTATCAGTCTATCTTTCTTCATGGATAGATCTATAGAACAATCACAGAAGGTTATGAGTAATATTAAGTCAAAGCAAGTGAAGGAAAATAAAATGTATAGTAAATAAAGTGAACATTCCTTTATGTTTGCAGACTTGTGTAGTGTTCTGGATTTCCTGAGCATAGGAAAGAATGAAAGTGTGAATTAATAAAAAGCAATCAGATCAAAACTGTAATTATTAAGTACATCCTAAACCAGGTAAGTCTGGTTCTGGGTTATTAACCTGAGTCTGTTCACTTTGGGTTTCCTTCCTTAGTCTGTGAATTTCTGGTACGTGCTGGTGATGAATGATGAGCGCACAGAGAGGCGGTATCTGCCGTTTTTCCTTCTGAGTTGGGGACTGCCATCTTTCGTGGTGATTCTCCTCATCGTTATTTTGAGAGGACTCTATCATCAAAACATGCCCCAGATCTACGGCCTTGTTCATGCTGACCTGTAAGTACCTTGAGGCAGCGCAGCGCCTTCTAAGCACTTTTGTACCACAACAGCTTTACTGGATGGTGGACAGTAGCCTGAGACTTAGGACCTCAGGTCTTTGAGAAGATCTTTGATCTCTTGGCTCATTGTCTGGAGCTTTCCTTCCTCCTATCACCCCCTGGAAACGAGAATTTATTGCTCTGAAATAGCTTTGACAAATGCAAATATTTTCAAGTGAGTTGGAGTATTTAGCTGTTCATATATTTTGTATCTAAGCCTGATTTAATTTGTTAGATGGAGGTAGACAATCATGTCTAGAAAAAGCAAAGCTGTATGAAATTTTTGGTAAAGAATCCATAAAAAAGTAATGAGGTTGCCATACTATCTAAGGAGTATGTTTCCTAGAAGAGGCATCATAAACAGTAAGCTGTCTAAAGATGGCTTCTGAATGAATGAAGTGACTGAAAGTCCATGGCAATGAGAAATATTTCTCCACATGTTTCCATTTAAGTATTGGAGCAATAGACAATCTAGCACTTCTTTAAATGCACTCCATACATGCCTGGCTTAATCCAGGATCTGAACATTATTCAGATTTATATTGATGCCACAGGAAGGAGAAACAAAAACAAATTCTGTTAGCAAAAACAGTTAACTAGATCTCTTGGTCTAATGAAAATAAGAGAACATACCAAGTCCTAAATAGGAAAGAGTAGTCTATTTCCAATCTTATGAGAACAGTGCATTTTATATGTTTCACAAGTTATTATGAAGGTAAAAATTAAATAGATGTGAAGCATTTTTAAAAGGTAAAATGTTATAGAAGCAGAAATCATTCACTAGGATCAATGCATCTGAATAATTATATACTTAATCACTTACACATAAATTCTTCTTGTTGATCCATACTATTGTGTATCACACAGGTGCCATTGCAAACAAATAATCTATGCCACATCCAGACAAAGGAGACTGGTTGCATGACTTACACACACACACACACACACACACACACACACACACACACACACACACACACTCATACTGATAGGATAGAGTCTTACTGAGATTTAAGTGGTTCCTTTTTCTCTCATGGTAAATATTTTCCAGTACTGTGACATGTTTGACCATGTTAAGTTCTGAAAGCCTCTTCTAGAACAGGATGATAGTGTCTTATCTGAGTTATGTCTTTCAAGCTATCCGCTGGTGGTTCATGAAGATAGAGAAGGGAAGAATTATTGTTAGAAGTCAGCCACAGGGGAAAAAAAACTTAAAAGCCTCAAGTCTATTTCTTAACCAATAGCTTGAGGTAGTGAGGTAGTGGGATACAGCTGTCACCCTACCTATATACAGAGCATAAATATATAGATCTAGATACAGGCAAGTACAGGTACAAAAATCAGACCCTATCCAAAGCAATCACTGATGCAGGAAAGGGCTGCAGATAGAGCTCAGTAAAGGGGCACCGGCATAGCAGATGTAAATCCTGGAGTTCAAATCCCAGTGCTGCAAATATACAAATAGTTAAATTGGCATTAATATAAATCTCGGGCTGCTAGAACTTCAGAAAATTTTCACAAGATTGTTTGTTGAAGTAATTTTGAGAAAAGTCCCAGTGACATGGTCAGTCCTATCTTAGAGGATTTATGGCTGTGCAAAATATTTAATAGCTCATTATTTAAGTAATGGATATTGTATAGTCATCATCAACTTCCTTTAAGAGATTGTTCTTAGACACATAAATTGCTTAATAAATTGTTTAATCTTGTTGTTCAATGAAAATACCAAATTGTGAATATGCTTAGGTAAAATATGCAGATTTTATTTTCCTAATTTCATTTTCATGTATTATTTTCTTTATTTAAATATAAATGTGACTTACTTTTTAGTATTTTTATTACTTCCCAAGCAATGCTTTATTTGCTCTTTCTATTGTAATGTATTTATTCTACATTATTTAAAACATAACAGATCATTACTATTGTTCTTTCATACCATAAATATCATTGAGAATTATACTAATTTTGCCTCTCAACTTATTATCTTTGTATTTTCATATGAAGCTATATTTTTCATTTCTGCAATACTAGTTTTCAATACAGAATTCTGGTGACAAATTTTGATCAGGTAGAAATGCCTTTAACTTCTTGACTTCTGAAACGTTGAATTCTACTTGACAGTATATCTTTTTGTTCAGAATACTACTCCTAGCTAGATGCTAGGGGCTCACACCTGTAATGCAAGCTACTTGGGAGGCTGAGCTGTGACAATTAAAATTCAAAGTCAGCCTAGGCAGGAAAGTCTTATTTAAAATTAACTACCAAAAAGCTGAAAATGGATCTGTAGCTCCATTGGTAGAGTGCTAGCCTTGAAGAGAAAAGCTCAGAAATAGTTCCCAGTCTGTGAGTTCCAGTGCATGTGAGTGCTTTTACACACACACACACACACACACACACACACACACACACGCACGCACACACACACACACACACACACACCACACTACTCTTGTATTCTAGCCTTTATTGTTTCCCTTAAGAAGTTAGCCATCATTTTTATCTTCCTTTCTTTGAAAATAGCACCTCTTTCTTCCTACCCTACCTTTTATCCCTGGCTACTTTGAAGATATTTTCAGTTTCACAGTCTATATGAAATGATCTTCTGTGTGTTTGCCTCTGTGGAGATTTTCACAACTTCATGAAGTGGTGGTTTAATGGTTCTCATTTGTTTTAGAAAAAAAATGATATTCTACCTAAGTATTATAACATCCTTTTCCCCTTATATAATTCTAACTAAATGACTAATTTCACCAGTTTATAAATGTTGGGTGTGTTTTTCCATAATTTCTATTTTTTCTACATAAAATGTAGTTTTTTCTATTTAAACAAGCAGAAAGTAGAGATTTTCCAGTGTAGTGGTCTTTTTCAGCTTTGTCCATTGTCCTATGAAGACTATTTAACTTTTAACTTCAAATACCACATTTAAAACTTTAGTCTTTCAGTTTTTTATCGCTTCTATAGGGAGAAAAAGCTAATATCCTCTCATTTCTTTACTGAAACCATAGTTTCTCCTCTTATCTCTGGGGTGTTATTTTCAAATTCTTCTATGAATATCCAAAGCAGTGGACAGGAACAAACCTTATGTATGCTATTTACATTCCTGTGATGGCATTTAACTTACAAAGTAGGCACAACTGCAGATTAACAATAGCTTACTGCAGATCTTAGCAACCTTAACATAGAAATTTCTTCTTTACTAATTTCAAGTGTTACCTTTCCAATGAAAAGAAATATTTTGGAGCTTCTTTTTGGAGTATCCAATGAGCCAACAGCACTATTCCTGTATCTGGGGATAATTACTAAGTGAAATAAGGGTTACTTGAACATAAGCACAGGGGAACAATGAGAGTTAGATAATTACTTTAAAGGTGGGTGGCATAGACAGGTATATCCTGGAGAAAAGTTGATTCAGATCCCAGGTGGAACCATATGATACAAGATTTCTTCATGCTACTTGGAATGAATTAGTCATTTAGTTCTGCAACATTCTGTTTAATATTGTCATATCATAGCTGACCACAAGTAACATAACTCATGAGTAAAGAGAGATGAATGATTGGGTTAGGTATGATTGTGGAATGTGTATGTTGTATCTGTACAGTTTTCCTTGAATGAAGTTCAGTAGCTTCCTACTCTTCACTTGGGATTTGAGAATAAAGATGGAGTCCAAAACTAACGCAGCCATATTCTAACTGTATGATTCTGAGCAATTACTGCCCCTCAACGAACCTGAAATTCCTCACCTGTGGAATACACATAATTGAACCTTTGCCATGGGACTGTGATTTTTGATTGCGATGAAAAATGTAGAGCAAATGCATGTGGATTGCCTGGGACAGAGGAGTGAAGAAGTGAGAGCCACATGCATAGGTCTGTGAGATTGTATTGTACATAAGAAAGTAATTACATGTAATTAATCAGACAGGCCCAGTTAAACATGATTAACCCTGTAAAGACCTGGGATTACTGTTTTATTTCTTCCAGTTAGTTTGAAATAGTTGCTACATTATTTTTTAGCATGGATCTTCTTCGTCTTGATCACAAACAATATGCTCTTACCACTTCTGAAACTAGGAAGATTCTGTCATCTTAAGTTGGAATTTGTTGCTTGGGTTTTTTTTTCCAGTCCTGGGCTTGAGCTCAGGGCCTGAGCACTGACCTTGGGCTTTCTCAAGGGTAGAGCTCTATCACTTGAGCCTCAACACCACTTCTGGCTTTTTCTATATATGTGGTACCGAGGAATTGAACCCAGGTCTTCATGCATGCTAGGCAAGCATTCTACCACTAGACCAAACTCCCAGCCCCTGTTTGGGGATTTTATTTTGGATCATAAATGAGGGGAACAAAAAGTTTTTCTAAACCATGCAAACTTTGATTTTTGCTTAGTTTAGACTGCTATCCTGGAATTCCATAGACTTAGCATCTATAAACATTTGCTACTTTACATAGAAGAAAAATTGGGACTTCCAAAGTACTACACTGTGATTAATTTTCTATTTAATATACAGTTTTCTATGTCAGTATATAAATCACATTTTATATTATGTTGCCCGTATATTCTTTGTCAACTGTCTACTGGGAGATATTAAACTATTTCCAATTTTCATTTTATACTATTGCTATGTTGCTTTATTATTGCTATGAAATACCAGAGGACAGCTTACCTTCTCAATGACAGAGGTTTATTTATTACACAATTCTGGAGCTTTCAAGACTTGGCACTAATGTCCATTCAGCTGTGTTGAGGGGGGCTCATGTCTGTGATACATCATTGCAAGAATTCTATGTGTAAGAAAGAGATTGATTACAACTCAAAACAGAAAACCAGGAATTGGGTATCCTGGCATATGCCTGTAATTCTGGTCACTCAAGAACTAGGGCAAGAGACTCACTTGATCTTAAGTATTCAAGACTGATCTGGGCAAGATCCAATCTCAAAAATAGAAAAACAGGATGCCATAGGCAGAGTTCATGCCATAAACCCTCATTGGGCTTGTCTTCAGTTGACCTAAGGACCTGTCTATCTGAAAGTCACACTACCTGCCAATCCCTGCCACCCTGAAAAACAAACCCTCAATGTGTGAACCTCTGTCAGGTAGGTGAATTCTTGCATGTCTATGTAGATATTTTTTATAGGATAAAATTTTATTGTCAAACTGTCCCCTAAAAAGTTACCTGGTATTTTGTATATACACTTATTTGTTTATTTGAAATAGGGAAGGAAATGGGGAAAATACAGTGACTTGGAGGGGCTGGGGGAGAAAAAGGGGGACAAAAACATGAGAAGGGGTATCAAGGTCGGAGGAGTAACTTACCTACTACCTGACGAATGTAACTGTAATCCCTCTATACATTATCCCGACAATAAAATACAATAAAATGCACTATTTACACTTAAAGTGTAAGTTATAGAAGAGCCCATTTATTTGCTGACTGTGATATTTTAAGTTTTATCTTACAGTGTCATAAAATTGCATTCTTTTATTAGGTATATTTTGTTAACTTCTTTTAACAAGTACCAGATACTAAATATACCTCCTCATTTATTCACATGCAACCCTATGAACTTCAATATCTTTGCATAGATTTATTTAGCACTTTTTGTTATTCTTGAAATGCTAATTCATTTCTCTGCATTTTTTTTTTACTATTTGTTCATATTCCAATTATTTGAAGCATTCAGTGATGTAAAAAGACTTTGAATGCTTTTCTTTTCTTTTCTTTCCTTTTTTGGAGTCAAGGCTAAATTAAGTCTTTTGATTTTTGTCTTTTTGTATTGTTATTCTCTATTACCACAGCTTTCTCTTATCCATTTTAAGGAAATTTACATTTTAATACATACAATGAGATTTTGTGTGATATCAAAGTATTTTAGACA
The DNA here is from genome assembly GCF_031878675.1 of Megascapheus bottae. NCBI lineage: Eukaryota > Metazoa > Chordata > Mammalia > Rodentia > Geomyidae > Megascapheus > Megascapheus bottae. The sequence goes on along the minus strand of NC_143512.1, from coordinate 31,242,176 downwards.
AGTATTTAAAATACGTTGGATGGTAGCTAAATTTTTCAAATGTAATAATAAAATTAACATGTGGAGAACATTTAAAGTCATTTAGTCAGGCTCAAAGCGGAGAAACTGAGATACCTCAAGAATCTTGAACTGACTTCCTCTCCATTTTTTAACTAGAGGCAGAATCAGGAGGACTAATGGCTACATTTTAATTCAGAGTGTTAACAACATAGGTATTTGAAATAGAAATTGGAACAGAGCATTAGAAATAGATAATTGTGAAACTGCAGGAGGCATAGAGGCATAGTTGTAATAACAAAGATGTTTGTAATTTGCATTTATCGCAATTATTAGGATCAAAATGAAGATTTGGGTGGCTTTTACTTTTCAAGAGCACCACAAAGTATTTTGCAGTCTCTCACAGACTATTATTTGGAAAATTGAAATCTTCCATGCAAGCAGAAATCTTCAGTATACATTATTCAGGAAGCAAATGGCTTATTTATGTAGGAAGTTTGGTTGTAAACACTTCCAATCAAAAAAGGAATGCCCACAAACAGTTTGTAAACAAGGCATTTACTACAGTTTTAAATCATGTGAAGCTGGGTGTAGTGGCCCATGTCTGTAATCCTAGCTACTCAGGAGGCTGAGATCTGAGGATCGAGGTTCAAAGCTAACCCAGCCCTAAGGTCCACTTAAAGTCCATGAGACTCTTATTTCCAATTAATCATCAGAAATCAGAAGTAGTGCTGGGGCTCAAGGAATAGAGCAGTATCCTTGAGCTGAAGAGCTCAGGGACTGTGCCAGAATTCAAGCCCCATGACTGACAAAAAAAAAAAAAAAAAAAAAAAAAAAAAAAACTGTGGAGCCAAGTGCTTCGGGTCAGGTCTGTAATCCCAGCAGTTCAGAAGACTGAAATTTGAGAATCATAGATCAGGAAAGTGTGGGGAACTCATCTCACCAAGATGCCAAAATGTATCTGAAGTGGAGCTGTGGCCCAAGTGGTAGAGCAGATGTCTTGTGCAAAAGAAGCTGAGGAACAGAGCACTCAAATCTTGATTTCCTGCCCTTAGGACAGAGACCAAAAAAAAAAAAAGAAATTAATTAAAATAATTTTAAAAAGGTCAATATGATATTTCTTTTAAAAAATGTGATTTTATTCCTTTCTCACAAAATTTACCAACAGTTGTTTTTACAAAAACATGAGAAGGAGTAGCAATGATTGTTAAGAAATGTACCTTCTATCTGGAGAATATAATGTGACCCTTAATTACAATAAAAATTTTAAAAACTAATATATATAACTCATTTTTATCTTCACTAAAACATAAGCACTTTTATTCACTAAACTATTTGCTTATGTCTCAATACATATATTTTTGCTCTGCAAGAGAAAATTACAGTTACACAGTTGTATTCCACTTACTTCTTCTATCCTTTGACTTTTCTGTGTCAATAAGTTTACCTCAACATTTTAAATACATTCATAGAATCCATATCTTGGTTAAGTTAGTCAAATGTGTTTATAGTCTTCATACTTAAATTCTCCCTATCCCCTAATTTAGTATTTACAAAGGGTATACCAATATAACAAAAAGAATGCCACAGACATTGTAATCTAATTTTTCCCTTAATTTTCTTAAAGATAAAGTGTTCCAGTATGGAGTGAGATGATTTGTAATTAGTTTAATAACATATTCAAACCCAAATAATTTTTCGTTTGAAAGTTACAAAACAGTGAGGTGTTAGAAGGAAATATTCGTGATGGTTATGAAGGTGTCACATTGCTTCATATAGCCTTGGGGATCTCACGTGGCTTTCTTCACATGACAACCCATAGGGAAAGAAGGCCTAACAGCCAAATGCATGAGCCAATCATTGAATGAACTTGCACTCTAAAAGTGTTCTCAATGTTTTGGTAATTTGATTCCATACTTAGAGTTTATAAATTTTAACATCTATCTTGAAAGTGTGTTTAAATTAATTACATCCAACCCTACAGTAATGGTGGATGTCTACGTTTATTCTAAACTTCATAGATTATCTATTCTGGTTAACAAAATGAGTGAATGTTCAAGAAGGTATTTGGTTCACCAGATTGCTTCAGAATTCTTGTTGTTCCATTGGAAATGTGGCTGAATGATAGAGTGCTTGCTTAAAATTCATGAGTTAGGGAGGAAAAGAGAAAAAAATGGAAGAGGTGATGAAAATGGAAGAATAGGAGGAAGAGAAGAGGAAAAGGAGGGTGAGAAGAAAGAGTGAAGAAAGAGAACGGAAGGGAAATAGACACAAGTTTTTTTGCCTGTTTTTTTTTTTCTCTCATCAAAGCAAGACTCATGTATTGGGAAAATACAATGGGTTGATACAGGATGCAGGAGCCCATCAGCATAGAGGTGGGCAGGGCAGGGGGAGGTAGGTGCTGTTCGAGAGGGCAGCAGGGCCAATCCCAGAGGTAGAGGTAGCCTTACTTTACATCACAAATCACAGCCAAGCCTTCCAACCAGGTGACAGGCAGGTTGGATCCCAAGACCAGGAAATGAACCCATTTTCCTGATGTGACGTGCCCCACATCTCCTCCTTTTTGTTTTATTAAGCAGGTATTTGCCTTCCTCGAGAAGTGTGCCTGCCTTAGGTTGTACCCCTCTGGGGTATTACCGTCATTGACTACCACTCTAGCTCTTCAGACAATTTACCTGTAGGGTTGGCAGACCCAAACACATTTGAAATAGGGGAGATGGTCTTCTGTACACGTGCACATCCTGGGAAGGGCCAGGGCCAACCTCATAGGGTTCCCAGTCTGCCATCTCATAGCACAGCATATTGGTGCCAGACCACCATTAGCTGAACAGCTTTAACCTGATCCTAATCTCTAAGAAACTGAAGGAGCTTATTGATTATACAAGGTCTGAATGTAAATACAAAACCCACTGTAACCAAGGAGCCCGCCCACAAAGGGGAGAAGGTAAGGGAGCCAACCATTTAGTCCAGTCCATAGATAGTTTGCATTGTTCATTTTAGTGGCAGTTGAGAACCTTCTGTAGCCTTTTTAAGCAGAGCAAGGCCTCGACGATTTTGGAGGACTACTGTAGTCAGGAAATCAAGCTGATATTGTAGGTAGTGTCTTTGTGGGTGGCATGAATAATTATGTCCAGGATGAGGAGAAGGAAGGTGACTGAGGAATCCAATCACAGCTAAGCAGGGCATTCGCTATGGTCTTCTCATTCCTGTGAACGAGAGGGAGAAAGTGTACCTCAAGAGGGGGTGCTCTTGGATAATTATTTTTTAGTTTGCTGACAATATTTTAAATCTCTAGCTGGTACCCAACTTGGGTTTGGTTCTCCCACCGGGAAGACACATCCAAATCCTCTCCCCACACTAATGAGGGGATCAGGGCCTCTCCATGATCCAGTAAGAGGATCTCTCCAACGGACTTCAACCTTTAAATAAGGTGTCTGATTAGACCAATGTCTCTGAAAGGCAGTCAGAGGAAAAATTTAAAATATTTAGTGTAAGCATGGCTGTCTTCAATTGATCATGGGTGTTGCCCCCCTTTTTGTTTTATTAATATTAAGTGTTTATAGGGACCAGGGGGAATCTTTGATGCATCCCTCTCCAATTTAAGTGAGTCAGTTCACGTGGCAGGAATCTGACTTGAATCATTAGGGGACAAGTTTAAGAAATACTAATCATATCACCCACTTTACTATCAGATTTTCAGTGTCAGTCTGCAAGGAAGAAGGGCAAAGATGGTCCACTCAGTCCATCTGACCAGCCTTTGTGCCAGCTTATCTTATTACCTCTGGAGGCCTTTGCTTTAAACCTAGGTGTCTCATAACCCACTGGCTCGGCTCATCCAAGATTCCGCCTCTGACAAGCATTCTTTTCATGTCCCACGTTGGGCGCCAGAATGTCGGGGTCCTTCTTGCCTCCAAGGAGACTCGTCCAAAGCAAGACTCCTTTTGCCTGTTTTTTGATGCTAGAGTTTAAACTAAATGATGATTGATAACTAAAATTTTCTTCCTTTTACTGGAAAGTGCAGCCCCAAATACTTGTATAAGGAAGAATTTTAGTGAAGATTTTCTAATATATCAAAGCTTTTTAAAACAGCAGTTCTAATTTGATTGCAGTTACTGCAATCCATAGCTGTGTAAAGCCTGCTTATGTTGCCATCTTCAACTTGATTATCACCAGTCATTCCTCTAGTTGCTCAAGTTAGATAATGTAGAGTAATCGTTGGCATCACTTTTTTACCCACTTTCGATGTGCTCTTAGTCACTGGGCTATTGATCCTTTTGATAACGTTTAAAACCTGTTCTGTCCTGTCCATTCCTATCTTACAGCCTGAACCCAAGTGCTCATGATCTCAAGTGTGATCTGTAGCAATGAAATTTCAAAATCAGTTCTCTGATAATTTGCCCTCAACTTGAATCCTAATCTTGTATGTCTCTGAAGATCATTCTAAAATCCCTATCTGTTTAAGTCTTCAAAGTTTTGAAAATACAAGGAAAAAAATCCTTCCAGACTCTTATACACAATAAATCATGGCCTTAATTTTTTTTGTCTTCAACCTCAAACATACCAAGTCTGAAATCTCTATTTTTCAATCTAAGGTACTTCTTCCCAGATATTTAATTTTATTTAAGTATTTTTCATTTTTAAGAAGTAGTCTGGCTGTTAAATATGTTTTATAAAATAGTCTATACTATACTAAGTCTATAATTTTAGGACCTATTCCATTTGCAAGTGAATATTTATATAGGATCCACATTTCTAGGGTTCTGAATTGTCATTGGAGGACCAACCTTAATACAAAATACACAAAGAATTATGAATCTAAAATTTAAAATAAAAACTGTATCTATGAAGAGAAAAATCATAACACACCTTACCTTTAAAAAACCCAATAAATAGTTGGGCACAGTGGCTTATGCCTGTAATCCTAGCTACTCAGGAGGCTGAGATCTGAGGATCATGGTTCAAAGCCAGCCCCAGAACTGAAGACCTCGAGACCCCTATTTCCAATTAACCACTAGAAAATGGGAAGTAGCCTATGGCTCAAGAAGTAGAGCACTAGCCTTGACCTGAAGAGCTCAGGGACAATGCCCAGGCCCAGAGTTCAAGCCCCAAGACCGGAAGAAAATAGAGAAAAGCACCTCAATAACCTTATCATTAACTCTCAGATGTGCATCTACATATTTTCACAAAACTTTGAGTTTTGTCTTTTTTCCATCTTATTTTTTATTATTGAGATAAAGTATAGAGGGGTTACAGTTACATTTGCCAGATAGTAGGTACATTACTTTTCTTTTTTTAATTTAAGTGCCCCATTTAATTTTTTATTGTAATTAATATAAGGGTTACATTATATTCACCAGATAGAAGGTGCATTACTTCACAGACATTGATAGCTCTCCTCAGGTGTTTGTCCCCATTTCCCTCCCCTCATCTTATTTTCCCCACTTCCCTATCCTATTTCAAATAAACAAATAAGCATATATACAATATACCAGATAACAAGGTAAAATACTGTAACAATATGAGAATAACCAAGGGACAACAAAAAAGATGAGAAATAACATAGTACATTAAGCACAACATTCATTTATTATATGGCTCTTGTTTCCATATTCTGGAGACCTTTCATTTATAGGTACATTACTTTTCACATGTTGATACCCCTTTCTTATGCTTTTGTCCCCACTTACCTCCCCCATAATTTTTATTTTGTTGTTGTTGTTGTTGTTGTTTTGACCAGTCCTGGGGCTTGAACTCAGGGTCTGGGCACTGTCCCTGAAACTCTTTGTGCTCAAGGCTAGCACTCTACCACTTGAGTCACAATGCCACGTCTAGCTTTTTTTGAGTAGTATATTGGAATGAGTATCATGGATTTCCTGTCTGTGCTGGCTTTCAACTGCCCTTTGTGATCCTCAGGTCTCAGCCTCTCGAGTAGCTAGGACTAGGATTCCACGTATGAGCCGCCAGTGCCAGGCTCTACCTCTTTGCTCTTTTATCAACTTTTCCTGTGATATCAATTGTAAACATGTTTTATAGAGAAGGTTCAAACACCAATTGAAATTTATTTCTATGTAGGTTCTTACCATTGTGTAGTTTTGCCATAAAATTTGTACAGCAAGGACAAAATTTTCAGAACTTCTCCTCTCAGGTGACTTTTCACTGATAAGTATAGAAAGAATGTGTGACTTTATACATTAGATATCTTTCAAACAGAAGAGAAATAAGAGTCTGACACTTAGCAGTGATTTCTGAAGATCAGCTAAATTTGTTTCTCTTCCTTGTTCTCTTGTGATGAAAAGCAGTTTGACATTTTCACATTACTATATAACCTATGACCTTGCATGTCCTTGTCTTGGATGCCTTTAGAGTTAATACGCTGGGTGATGACTATAAAGACTTCACTATAAATGGAAGTATCACAAGCCACATGACTATACCCCATACTCTCACAAAAGGTATCGTTTTTTTGTACTTCCCTTTGGCCACATCACGAGTTATGTCACTCCAGATTCGAGCACCACTCATTACAAGAAATGTGACAGAGGTAGGATAGAATAGAAAAGACTTTGACCTTGACTGGTTACAAGTAAAATAGTTTACTTTTATAAACTTAACAAAGACACACAAGATACACAAAGATACATTGAGGATGCTTAAGACCAAGGGACTGACCCTTCATAACTTCATGGTACATCCACTTTGAATTTACTGTAGTGTCTGATGGTATGTACAAAAGTATTCCTTTTGGGATGTTTGTTGTTTTGAAATAGGTTCTTGCTAGGTTGCCCAAGCTGAATTCAAATTCATAAATTCCTGTTTCTCCTCCCAGTTGTCAAGATGACAGGCATGTGCTGCCACACTCAGTCATGAAACATTTTCAATATGTTCCCTATCATCTAACCTGTAGTGTATAGAACTATTGACATGATTCCTCTTTAGTCTCAAAATATACACATTTGTGCCCTTTAACTTGAATGTGTAGTACTGAAATAATCTCAGATTTTGTATTATTTGCTTAGAGTATACTTAACCTTAAAATACAAAATCGGAAATGCTCCAATGTCTAAAACTTTTTTGAACATGATGTTGCTACCCACGTTTTGAACTTCAGATTTTCATTTGAAGCCTGCTCAATTCCATTCTCCTCACTGCATAACCCTGCACAGTTGCTATTGACCCTAGACAAAGACCTTTGTTTCTCTTTCCCTCCTGGGATGTTACTTGCACATCCTCACATGCTTGGTGCAGAGAGTGTGTAGGAGATATAAATGTGTTCTTTGTTATTACTGATTTCCTCTCATAGATTTCAATGCATTGATGTGTCAGAAGGCATTCCTCCCACTCAGGAGAGCTTGAGAAGGAAAAAAAATGTGGGAGATGAAAGGTAGTATCTAATTCCAAGAGAGTAAAATATGGATACATAGAAGCAAAAGCACCTTGACACACAGGCTTCCTAATAAAGAAGTAATGATCTCATTCAGAATTTCTAAGAAACACTGGTTGTTTGTGCATATAATAGGGTGAGTCAAAAGAGCCATTTAAATATGAACACACATCGATCCATCTTCCACAGTGAAGGGGAAAAGCATGGCAGTACACAAGGACTTGAAAGGATACCAGTGTTGTTTGCAAACTCAGAAATCAAGATCACATTTATCACATTTATTTTAAGGAGGACAAAAATAAATGGAATATTTGGCCAAAGATATTGACAGATAGTAAGACCAACATGTGTCAGTCCTGGGGCTTGAACTCAAGGCCTGGGTACTGTCCCTGAGCTTTTTGTGCTCAGGCTAGCATGCTACCACTTGGGCTTTGGGGGCACATAATTGGAGATAAGAACCTCATAGCCTTTCTTACTTGGGCTGGTTTCAAACCATAATCCTCAGATCTCAGCCTCGTGAGTAGGTAGGATTACATGTGTGAATTACCATACCCAGCTAGAAAATGAATACTTTGAAAGATGGTTACTCCATGATATGAGAATTGACTTTGGCTAACTCACATGCTCCTTATAATAGATTTGCACTAAGATCTGCTTTTTATTCAATTAGACTATATTAAGCTTAATTTTTTAAAGTGTTCTGAGCTTTTGGAAAATAATCACTAAATAAAACAATGATACCCACAGTGCTATCAACTACATTATCATACTTGATCTCCCTCCAGTCTTCCTCTAGATTATAAGTTCCTAAAAATCAGATCCACGTTATTAGATCTTGAATTTTTCACCAGTGTGTATTTTTATACCCACCATTTGATGAATCAATGCCTCCTTAGAGATGGCAGAATGTCTTGCCTAATCCACTTTGTATTGTAAATGTAAATATTCACAGAAAATTTTCTGCCCCAATATGTTTCTGGGAAAGGGTGAGGGGTAGTCATTGGAGCTTCTTACCTTTCATTTCAGAGTCTCCTAACTGTTGAAGAACAAAATCTTCACCAACATAAAGTTTGTGGGTGAAAAATTTTGGCAAATGTCTAACACATTGAAGTTACATTCATCTTCACTACTCATTTTGTATTCCAAAGACAAGAAATTGGATTTAAACATGTTTATATATATATATACATGTATGTATGTATATATGTATCGTTTCTTTTATGACATTATTATATTCAGTTTCTCTTTGCAGTTCTGTGTAAAATTTATTTCTTCTTCATAGAGTATGCATCAGTCTCACATTGGTAAAAACCACCACTCCTAGGTTCTGGGAAACTTAGCTTCACAAGGTACCTCATCTGCTCAGCATGCTGCTCTGTTCAGCACGTCTGTGAACCTCTTTCTGTTCATTAGCGAATTCATAAATTGTGTACGTCTTCCACATTCGTCATGCATGCAGCTAGAAAATAGTGCTCTTAAACTTTGTATATTCTCCTCACAAACTCCATCATCAGTGTATCTGTTTGTGATAAGACTCACACTCTCCAGTCAAAATGGCTTTGCCTTTGTAGATTTGGTAAAGCTAGACAAGGAGGAGGGGGGAGGCAGTGCTAACAGAAATTGCTTTACACTTGATAAACCTGCTTTATTAACGTGGAATTGAATTTGGTTAGAACTAGGAGCAATTAACTGATTTGTCCATTTACACAAAAACACTTCCCTCTCTGGGAAATGAACCACAGTCTTCCTCAAATACTGAGAATGCTTTCTGAACTTACCTTGACTCCATGCCTTTCCTTCTACTTTTCAAGCCTAATTGACTCCCTTCCTTTCCATTCTTCCTTCACATTGTACCTGTGTGACACCTTTTTCTATTTACACTACTAGGAGAGATGCATAACTTGGGATACTAAATAGAAACAATTTCATGAGTTTGATAAGACCCATAATTTTCTCTTCACATTCAGACCTGCTTTGTCTATACTCCCTTATTCCTTCTATTTACCTGGTAAATAGAATTCTATTTTATTTCTAAATAAAATTTAATTTTTCTTCAAGCTCTCTAGAGACTTTCCAGGCTCATTCTATAACAGTTGGACATTCCATTTGTTCCAGTCTACTAGGAATATACATTTTTTTGTTGGTCGTGGGACTTGAACTCTGGTCTGGGTGCTGTTCCTGAACTCTTCAGCTCAAGGCTACTGCCCTACCCCTTTAGCCACAGCCCCACTTTCAAGGAATATACATTATTATCCTCTAAACAATGTAGACTTTTTTCTCTACCCTTTCACTTACACTATTTATTTTGAGTCTTTTCCCACTTGGGGTCTTAAAATCTTAAATTCTATGATCTCATTATCTCCAGCAAGTCCCAAAATGTTAAAAATAAAATCTTCTATACATATTCAAAAAAATGTAAAATTAAGCCAAGCACTGGTGACTTATGTTTGCAATCCCAGATACTCAGATGGTTGAGAACTGAGGATTGTGATTCAAGGCCTGCCTGGAAAGAAAAGTCCATGAGGCTCTTTTCTCTAATCAGCTACTGAAAAGCCAGAAGTGGAGTTGTGCCTCAAGGCACTAGCTTTGAGAAAAAAAAAAAAGTTCAATGACTGCACACAGGCCTTGAGTTCAAATCCAGGATTGGCACAAATAATTAATTAACTAGTTAATTAATTAATTCTATGAGCTACTAGAATCCTTCTTTCATTTCATTGTAGTAGCTGTTCTCTATGAGTAACATTTATTCATTTAAATGATGATGGCATGTTTTTATGTCATCATTAATATAGCTTTATTTTTACTTGTTATTTATTTAGTTAGCATGCTCAGAAAATACTGAGGAAAACAAAACTTGTCTTCAGCCTGAGATATGGGTTGTGGTAAATATTTAAAATAGGTAAAAATATACATTGTCTTATGATTCCTGATCAGTATCTAACTGACTGATTTGGGCTTTGTCTTATGAACAGTAAAATTACTCTTAACTACTCCAGCTCCAGCAGATAGGCTGGGAAAAGTTAAGATAGAATAAAAAGTGATGCAGCTAAGAAAAGAAAGCTGTTTAGTTCACTTAGGTTTATTTATCCAGTCAATAAATACTGGTAAAGCACCTTTTATATGCATTCTACTATATATTACAGATGTAGTAGTAAAAGTAGTCATTATATTAATCCTAATGGTAGTAAGGAGAATGAAAAAGAGAACTTAAAGAGAGGAGAGCGACAAAGAGAATAAACATTACTATAGACTATAACAAAGTGCAAAGTCTAAGTACATTCTCCTGAATGTACCTAGAAAACTACCAATGTACAAGAGAGCCATCAATGTAAAGATTGGTTCACTGCATCATAGAACCCATCATAAGAATTAATATAAAACTTAAATAAGATTTATTGCAAGGTGGTAATGTAAGTTTAACAAAATGAACATAAGGAAACTAAAATAAAGTTTGAATGGGGGAGTTTAATGAAAGAGGTATATAAGTAGAAAAGAGAACAGAGGACAGATATAGTCCTAATAAGCATACATTTGTGGGGAAAAAGTGAAAATTGATGTGATTTGGGGAGGAAGAGGTTAGTAGGAGGAAACAGAATGATGAAAGGGCTAACTCTACCAATGTACAGAACACATAAATGGACATTTTAAATTGTAACCGCCCTATACAATATATGAATATATATATACAATATATTAAGATTAAATTGTACATATTATTATAAGATTTGTTATAATGTATAATTATAACATCTAATGATTATAAAAGTTCATCAAATAACATATTAAATAATATGTTATTATGAGACTAAATGAAAGGAACTTTAGGATATGTAAACAAGAGCTTTATCTCCTGTGATTATTGTTCTTAATGTACTATGTTATTTCTAGTCTCTTTTTTTGCTCTTATGGTTAATCTCATATTGTTACTGTATCTGACTTTGTTACCTAGTAAGTATATTGTATATATGTTTCTTTGATTACTTGAGATAGGAAAGGGAAGGGTGAAAAACAAGATGATTGGGAGGGGGTGGGGGGAATTGGGGACAAAACATAAGAGGTGGTATCAATTGCGAGAAGTAATATGTACCTAATACCTATAGAACATAACTGCAACCCCTTTATACATTATCCCAACAATAAAAAAAGAAAAAAGAATATGTTATTATAGAATGATATGTTACTAATATATATATATACATTATATATACATATATATATAGAGAGAGAGAGAGAGAGAGAAAGAAGAGAGAGAGAGAGAGAAAGAATGTGGCTAGTAGAGTCTGTTGCCAGCCAGGCACCTTGACAGCCTAGCTAGTCAAGTGTGAGATCAATGGAATTAAGTTTCCAAACCTGCTCAGAGAGAAAAGTCCACAAGGACTCCAGCTCCAAACCAAGTAACCAAAAGCAAAGCTGAAAGCAAGCAGAGCTTAAGTACCACACCATCCAAAGAAGCATAAAGCCCTGAGTTCAAACTCTTGCATTAATAAACAAATACATTTATATTCTTCCCATGTTCAGTATTGATAAACTTTAAATTTTGACTATTTTTTTTCGACTAAAAGATGTTCTTTAAGTAGGCGTAACTGAAATCCCTTTTATTAAAGAGGAAAGATAAGAGAGTACTCAGCCCAAAGCCAGTCCAGGCTAAAAAAAAAAAAAAAAAAAAAAAAAGCTTAAAATCCTATTAGAAAAATCACTAAAATAGAATAATAATGTTAACAATAATAACAATAATAATAATGATGATGATAATAATGCTGTGACTCAAGGGATAGTGAAAGCCTTGAGTTACACCAAAAATGTGTATTAACCTATGATCAAATCATGTCTACTTCAGTTAAAGCATCCAGATGCTATAATATAAAGGATAAAACAATGGAGCCATCCCTATAAACGTGTATAAAATGCAGTTAAAAATAAGCATCCTCCCTGCCTTCCAAAACACTTGCTAAGTTTTTAAGGTACAAGTTTATTCACAGGGCACCCCAACATGCCTAAATCCTTGCTGTGTCAGTGGGGAGAGTGAGGTGTCCTCGCCATCTGTGACATTCCACAGTGAGTCAGGAACACTTTATCCTCCCAAAGCAGAAACACAGGTGACTGCAGACAAAACCCCCAGTCCAATCAATTGTTGTCTATTCTGTTTAACATGCTGGCTCTTGAAAAGGAAGATATTATCACTAAAATGTCAAATTGTAGACCTGACCCCAATGATATGAACTATTCTTCATTATATTTAGAAGGCAACCCACCTCCCCCCCACACATACTTAGAATATTTCTCAGTATGTGCTCTTCATATGTAGTGTCTGAAAACTGATTTCTAACTACCTTCTATTAGACTCTGATCCTCCAGGTTTGGAGAAATTTGTGGAAAATTTGAAGTTTGGTCCATGTTGAAGTTTGGTCCTCAAAACTGAACAGTTAGTAGGAATGTGAAGTGAACATCTTACGCCATGTTCCATGGCATTATGAACAATGTGCTCTACTGAGCTGTTCCCGAGTACTGACTGGACCTGGTAAGGCTCACAATAGACAATGTGGGCTGACAAGCAAGGAGAAACTATTTTCTGCAAGTTTCTGAGCATCTCCTTCCCCTTCTGATGTCTTTGGGAGGCCCCACATGTTTTTTTTGTTTTTGTTTTTGTTTTTTGCCAGTCTTGCGCGTGGGCTCAGGGCCTGAGCACTGTCCTTGGACTTTCTCAAGGCTAGAGCTCTACCACTTGAGCTTCAGCACCACTTCCAGCTTTTTTCTATGTATGTGGTAGTGAGGAATCGAACCCAGGTATTCGTGCATGCTAGGCAAGCACTCTACCACTAGGCCAAACTCCCAGCCCGCCACAAAGGTTTTTTATGACTGCAATCCTGCCCTTAAAACTTGGCATCAGCTGAGATTCCACAAAGATCTAGTAGCCATCTGAGTGTCTCAGACAGTTCTCTCTGCGGCCTCAAGATTCCACAGCAGACGCCAGCAAACTGGATCTGGGAGCTTTCCATACCAACATAGTAGGATAGCAAATTTGGCAGAGCCTCTTTGAGAGAAGTGTTAAAAGAGAAGCTGAGGTTTATGTTACTTAATATCTTAACCTGAGAGTGTTTGCTTCGCATTCTTATGTGTGTAAGCAATTGTTGCCCTACTAGAAAGGAAAATCTTGGCTTTCGGGCTGTATTTGTTCTAAATTAACTGAAAGTTAACTGAAAGTCCTTTTTATAAAATAGGCACACTAAGATTTCCTTTAAAAGCAGTCACCCAAAGCCTACTTGTGCCAATGCAATCAATATCTTCACACTTTTAAGCAATATTGTATTTGCCCAGAATTTATGTGAATGCAAAACATAGAACCTCCACCAAAACTGATGTGTAAGTCTTAAATTTTAAATTAGTAAACTGTGAATGAATTGATGCAGTCATTATTGAATTATTGGCTATCAGTTCAGATGTTGAGTCAATATCATGGAAATCAGCCATTTTGTTAGTTCAAGATGGTTTCCTCGGGTAGTGGCTTTGAACTTTCAGCTCCAAAACCAAATGCAAATGATTGCCTCATTTTAATATCTGGAAAGAAATCCTCAATAGCGACTTCATTGCTTCATTGAGTCAATATCATACCTTAACTAATTACTAAGGATAGGAGACTGGACAGCACTCACTGGCCAAGTTGCACATCTATCCCTATGCTAGAATAAAAGCAAGGAAGATTGATGTCAGCTACATGAAAACAACATGAATCTCAAAGGAAATTCTGAAGTGCCATTACCAGAGCACTAGGTGGACAGGGAGCTAGCTTCTGTCTTTTCTACTGGTATACCATCTAAGAAAGTAGTAAAGGGAGATCAGTGGGCCTTAGATATCTGCTTGTTCCCTACTTCAATGTGGTATAGGTGCCCTTATCTTAAACCATTTCCTAAGTACATTTAGTGAAAAATGACTCCAATGTTAAAATAGCTCCCCTGGATAAAAATTAGCTAAATTGATTACAACGAATGAAAGTAGCTTAAGCACCACTTTGCTATTAATGTACCTAAGGTCTATGTGGGTTTTGGAATGCTATAATATACCATCTAAGGCTGAGTAATTTATGAAGGTTTGCTTGCATTGTGCTTGTGATACTGGAAGATTCAAGTACCAAAGCACTAGTATGCAAGTAAGAGCCTCTGACTGTATCAAAACATAGTAGAGAAGCAGAAAGGGAGTTAGACTTGTGCAGAAAGGGCCAAGACATAGCATAGTGAAGTCATGGGACACACAACCCACTTCCAAGAGCATTTACCACCAATGAGGTTGGAGCCCTGTGACCTAAATTACCTTCCACTAGGCCTCTCCTCTTAAAGGTTCCACCACGCTGATTACCAAGCTTTCAGCATGTAGGTTTTGGGGGAACAAACCATTTCTAGGTTATGTACCTTGGCCATTTCTCTTGTGTAGAAGGAAATGGAATCCAATGATTCTTGGTCTCCTATCTTGTCATGGGAGTGTAATGATTTGCAGATGGCTTTCCTAGTAGATTATTGATTATAATATCCCTTGGATTCCCATGATAGAGAATAGATAGCATTCAAATAAAATAACCGTTGGTGAAAATATGTGTGTTTAAGCATGTGACTTAAAAATGACTTTTTTTTAACTTTTTGATTATTCCTCAAATTCATTATAACTAAATACGTAGAGAGAGGAATCTAAATGTGTTGTAACAAAGTATTTCTTTATTCATTAATCATGTTACTTCCTATTCCCCGTCCCTCTATGATTCCTATGGCACATTTCTTTTCTCCATGTATAATGTTAAGCGGCTGAAACATTAGAATACTTCCTACATAACTGAACCTGTTTGTGCTTTGGTGGTCAAAGTATGTCATATCTTTAACAGTTTGAAGCGAGACATAGTGATATACACCTGTCACCCCATGCCATAAGAAACTGAGGAAGAAGGAGAATAAGAGGTTTCTAGCTCAGTGTCAAAGCACTTGCCTCACAAGTGCAACATCCTAGGTTCGATCCCAGGTACCAAAAAAGAAGACCAAAAAATACAGTTAAAAAAAAACAACAACAGAAGTTTGAGATAATCATGGCATGGATAGCAAGACCTTGTATCAAAAAAAAAGAAAGAAAGAGAGAAAGAAAGAGGGGATGAAGAAAAGAAAGAAAACAAGTAAGAAAGTTTGAGAGGAAATATACTAATGTTTCTAAATAGAGAAAGAAATGGTTTATTTTTTTCTGAGAGCATGGTTGGGTTTCTTCCTTGTAGATTGCAAACAGTGCCACTATCTACCTGTGTTCACTTATTTGAGTTAGTTTATTTCTGGACAATCCCAGTAATTCATCTGGCCAGACTGCTATGGGTGTAGCTTTTTTTTTTTGTAAGCTGGCATGATCCTAAGGAGAGAACTAGAATTTCATCATGTGTCCAGTTCTATTTCTCAGCCCTCCAAACTATCTGACCTTCCAGATAATGACATACTCACTGGCCTGTGCCACTGGTTTGATTTGTCTCATCAGAAAATCACAAAAGAAGAGGAAGAAAAGAAAAAGAATTTAGTGAACAGCTTCACTTGATAGGATGTAACATTTTAGAATATACTTACACACATGCATATTTTTATTGTTCTTGTAAAGGTGATATATAGATGTTACCATTATATAAGTCCGATAAAGAGTATATTTCTTTTGGAACAATGGCACACTTTCCCCCACTCTCTCCCAGCTTCCTCCCACATGCACCCCCAGCCAACATGTATAGTTCCTTTTCAACATAATGTCTAGCGTGTATCATTGATGCCTTTATTCTGCGTGATTCTCACTCTAGATGAGATCCATTTATTCCACATTTGCCAGGAAAGAACAGCACTTGGGGACCTTCAATGACTTATGCTTGATTATGTAAGTAAGAAGTGACAGACAGAGTCAGGTCTATGGATTGGACTGGTCTACATTCTTTCCAACATGCCATTTCCTGGAATCCATTCTGGAACTAGAGGACTGTAAGACAGAGCTGAACATGTGTGGCAGATGTTACCACTGTGTGTGTCTATCAAGGAGGCCACAAAGCTGGGGAGAGGGAGAAGGGCCAGCAACTAAGTTTGAAGCTCTAGCTGCCTGACAGACACTGAAAAACTGGGAAGGGAAATGAGCCACTCGAAGACATTTTAAATGATATTAAAACTACTGAATATCACTTACTGCCTTGACATCTAAATCTCTGGATAATTTTTACGAAGCACTAACTTTGAGCAAGCTTGTTCATGCTTTACTTGCATTATAATTCAAATTAAAGAAATATTTTCAGGGGTGTGGGTATTAGAAAGAGGGGACTGAACTATCAAGGAACATGAATACAGTCAAAGTATCTATGAAAATTGAACAATGATAACTCTTGAAAATAGTTTGGGAAAGCAGGAAATGGAAAGTAATAGAGGAGATGACATTGATTAGAATACATGGTAAACATTTGTAAAAATGACACAATAAAATCCTCTTCTGTTAAACTAATGTAAGCTAATAAAAAGATATATTTTTGCACAGTGTCACTAAATTTGAAGCTTAAGCATCCACATTTTATTGGCATGTATTTTTTTCTCTTAAGCCCATTTTGTATACTTTCAATTTTCAAAATGAATTTAATTTTTTTTTGCCGGTCCTAGGCTTGGGCTCGGGGTCTGGGCACTGTCCTTTGGTTTTCTCAAGGCTAGGGCTCACTTGAGCCACAGCACCACTTCTGGTTTTTTTCTATGTATGTAGTACTGAGGAATAGAATCCGGGTCTTCATATATGCTAGGCAAGCACTCTACCACTAGGCCAAATTTCCAGCCCAAAATGAATTTAATTTTTAATCAAAGTCAATTAAATTAATTAAATTGAAGTAAAAACAATCCTTAAGGGTAAGTCATTTTAACGTGTTTAACTTTTTGTTGTGACTTAGAATTGCAGTAGGACAATATGTTATCTTGCTTTTGTCTTTTTTAAAAAACAATACCAATTATGAGTGTCACAACTGGTGTGTGTAAAGTTCTCTAATGTAAAATGACATCAAGTTGTCAGTTTTACATTTTAATAAGATGTATCTGACCAAGGTCTACTGTCTTTCCTTGGTGGTATTATTTTTCTTTCAATTTCCTTACTATGTTGTCTTTACAAAGTTAAGTAAAGAAAATCCAATTTGAGTGGCTGGAAGCAGATCAAATGATTTAATGAACTCAGCTTTATTTATATTACATGGGGAAATCAAAGCAGAGACTAGTAATTTCTGTCCTATAAAAAAAATAAGAGACATAATTAAGCTCACAGAGGGAATAGGTTAGAAACCAGTGATCTTCCACATTCCCTTCATGGGAGAGTGCTGGACCATCTCATCGCTGTTCACGTCAGTCTTTACAAAGGAGACAACATACAGGTAACTCACCTACACTCTCTTGAATGAATGAAGTGGGGAAAGGAGGCTATAAGGTGACCTCACCTCACCAAATCATTGCATCGGGTAGAGTACAGACCCATAATGATCACTGTCCATGTCTTTCAAACAAACATCTAGGCAGATATGGATTTTATTTTAAAAGAAGGGTAACATTTAGACAGAAGACACAATAGATAGATGCTGCATCTAGATCATCTGAAATCCTCTGCTTCAGGATTTAGAGTTCTAAAGTGGGGAAACCCCCATGTTTGAAGATTTTTGGAGAGACATGCCTCTGAGCTATTTTCTAAGACCTGGGTATATTTATACTCTTATTTGTGCAATCCTGTAATCAAGGCAAAATACAGGCAGCTAAGAGTTTGCTTGGCTTGTATTTACTTGAAATAGTTAACACCCATTTCTCACTCATAAATTCTTAAAGTGTTTCCACTGTGCGGATTTACAGAACCGCACCTCCCACTTATGAGCAACTAAAATTGGGTCACAGATAAGCTTGATTACTTGTGGGGAAACAATTTTGATGTGATGAACACGGTATTTTAGTTTCCCATAATATGAGGGATGAAGTTGTTTCAACAGGTTTATGTTACAATTTCAGCCTGCAGCTCTCTGTGTCGCTATTTTAAATGTCATACTTAAAAAGAACAAAGGAGCTAAAAATAATTAAATTTTGTGAAGTCTTGGAGTTTTGAAAAAAATTGGGGGATAGTATGGACATTTCTATGATTTTTCAGCTCTTTATCTCAGGATTTCCATTTGTGACAGCACAAAGTAGAAAGGACTGATTTTTACTTTATTGGCGATCCTACAGATAAACTTAAGAACAACTAATTTGAAGTCAAATTGATACTTAAAATATAGTTTATAAGTTAACTTCTATTTTTATTAGTAAAGCTAGGATTTAAATATTTGAAAAACACCATAATATGTGCCTCAGTGATGAGTTTCATACAAGCGCTGTGCACTCTAGGCATGAAGTTACACACACACACATACATTTGTCTTGGGGCTTGAACCCAGGGCCTGGCTTCTATCCTTGAGCTTTTGTGCTTAACACTACTGTTTACCACTTGAGCTACAAGTTTACTTCCACTCTTTTTGATGGCTAATTGGAGATAAGAGTCTTGAAGACTTTCTTGCTCAGGCTGTTTTGAACCATCATCCTCAGATCTCAGACTCCTGAGTAGCTAAGAATTGTAGGCATGAGTCTCTTGACACATGGCCTACTTGTTTTTTTTTTTTTAATTCAGGGTTATTTTTTTTTTAGTGTTTCAATTTAGTGATTGGAATACTGGAAGGAAGATATCTGTATATCTGATATCTAGTTTGGAAATATCACTCTTATCTCTATGCATAGTTTTTAATTTCATGTGCCCAAGGGATCGTGGGCCACCCATACCTCAAGAGTGGCTTAGTGACAGAGAACCAAGGGTTCCAAGAGCACAGCAAGAGCAAGGTTGGTCCAACTACATTTCCTTTCTTTGAAAATGCCAGTAGCTTTGGTAGTTATACGAACAGTGAAAGGGTAGGAAGGAAAATACCACTAAAATGCTCTAAAAAATTGTTCAAGTCTATATGCAATATATAGTAATCAGAAACTACCTACAACAGAATGCTATCTTTTCATGTTATTTTTTTTAAAAATCTGATATATGGCAAGTTCTCAGCATTGACTTCACATTAGATAGCTTAGAGAGCTTTTCAAAACTAGTGTTAGGAAGTAGAGCTTTGGCTTGAGTAGCTGAGTGCTAGCCTTAAGCAAAAAGAAGCTCAAGTGTTGCTCCCAGGCCCAAGCCTGACCAAAAAAAAAAGTTATATTTAGCTAAGTCCCATGTCTTATAATCCAAGCAACACAAGTTCAAGCCCCATGACCCCAAAACAACAAAAACCCTTCTCACTTTGTTATCTGATATATTAAATTTATTTGTATTTGGTTATTTGAAATTTGATAGGGAAGGGGGGGAAACCAAGAAGGGGGGTGGGTGGTGGGTGGGGGAGAGGGTAATGGGTACCAAGACATGTGAAAGGGTATCAATGTATGTGAATTAATGCACCTTCTATCTGGCAAATATCATCTAACCCTTTTATTAATTACAATAAAAAATATAAAAAAAACCTTCTCAGCTGATTTCATGTGCAGCTGAACTGAAGTTCTGTTCAAACAGCCAGAGCAATAACATCTCTGAGAAGCTGAATTGTTTCGGTGGTCTTAAGCCACTGCCTGTATTTCTTTATTTTATTAACAGCCATGTCTAATGTTCAATGATTACAAGACAGCAAAGAATAATGGTGAAATTGAAAGTTTGTTATTTTCAGCTTTAAGAAAGAAGGAAGCACATGCTAATACTATCTTGTTTTAGTATATTAAGAAACTCCTGTTCTGAATTATTTAAGTAGATTAGTAGACCCTAAGTTATTTCTCTGTTAACTATAACCTTCACTTTGCCAATATTTAAGATTCGAAAGCACTAAACCACTCTTTACATCCTCTATAAATCAGCATTGATTTGTTTCTCTCTTGGGTTGTAGCTAAAAGCAGTACTCACTTGCACACACATTTAAAAACCTAAAATAGACAAAATGATTAAAGAACATAAAGGGAAATTTTCAACCCCTCTCAATGTACTTCATACTGAGCCATACTGGTTCCAATAAATTTGCCCCTTTCTGGCCTTAAAAAATAATTCATTTTCCTAGACAAATCACAGCATGAGTCTTCTCCATAGGGCTTAAAATTCTGCTTATGCTCTAATGGGCTAACAAAGTTAAATGTCTCCTTGGAGTGGATGGAATGACCTTTAAATTTCTTGCCAGGCTTTGTGGCAGTTGGGAAAATTTACATCACTGAGATTTCAGTAACTTGATGTAATAGCCTTGGCAACAAATTTCTATCAAATGAAAAGTGTCAGATTGCACAGAACGTTGCTTGTAGTCCCCAGGTCTCCCCGTCGATGTCCCTGGGAAGTGTGCCAAGTTAGAAAACTTCAGTTTCCATTGCTGCTTCTAGTTAGAAACTTCAGCTTCTTCAACTCAGGCTATGGAACAATCTTAAGACAACCTTAAGATCAATTCCTGTCCACCAACACAGAAGACCTAACACCTGTAAACTGTAGAACACCTCTTCTACATAATTCTCTCAACATTCCCTTATTCTTCCATTGTTTTTCTGTTACACCCTTCTCCCATTCAGTTTCCCATCCTCTGCCTCAAGTAGACAATAAATTGTGTAAAAAAATGTATATCAGGGCAGTGTCAGCAGCTGCCTAAAGGCACAAAGAAGATAGAAAGACTATGTCTTACCTAACCAGACAGGTAAGCACTTTGACACAAATGATCAGGTACTTGCAAAGAACTTGATTTTTGGTATACAGATTGAAGACTTTTGTGGACATATATTTAAGGCCATAATTATTATTACTTTTAAATATATGGGCTCTTTCAATTGCTTTGAGAGATATAAAGAAGAAGAGCAAGGTGTCAGAGTAATCAGTCTAATTTATTAGTACATATTAATGGATGAGATAAGTTCTTTCTCCCAGTTTTCTGCTACAAGCTCATAATGGAAGTGTGGAGGCCAGAGGCATCCCTGATGAGCAGCAGTGTAAAAGGACTCCAAAACCCTCAAGTTTCCATCTCTCTGGTGTATATTTTAATTACTTCTACTGACAATCCAGACAGGGGGCTGAAGCTAAACTGTTTTAGTTCTTGTTCTGCTATGAGTTTAGCCTAGGAACCATGCTTTTAATGTAGCGAAATTAGACATAGGACTTAAAAGTACTATGTGAAAATTAAGCAGAGGAGAATTAAGAGGGAGAGCGGGGCAGGCTCAGCCATCTTTAATGCTTTCAACACATAAAAGCATTTCCATCTTAGCAAAGCAAAAGTGACCATTTGCATACCATCTATGCCTTGGTTGTTTTCTTCTTTGTTAGCACATATTAAGAAGATAGCCAAGGAAATTCTACCCAACAATAATGGCACATAAATGCTTATGACTAAGGTTCATAGAAAATTGTTACTCTTATCATCACCCTTTCTATTTTAGAGATAAGAAATCTGAGCCACAGAGTAGTTATACAAAATTTACACAAAGCCACTCAGCTTTCAAGTAGCTTAGCTATAAATTGAAATTTCTGTAGGGTCAGTACTGTAAATTACTAGCCTTTGGTCATTCCTCTTAACCTTTTTAAGACTTTCATACTTACTAGTAAGATTTGTGTATATAAGTATTTTTTTTTACCAGTCCTGGGGCTTGAAGTCAGGGCCTGGACACTGTCCTTGGATACATTTTTCTCAAGGCCAGAGCTCTACCACTTGAGCCACGGCACTACTTCCAGCTTTCTCTGTGTATGTGGTACCAAGGAATCAAACCCAGGGCTTTGTACATGCTAGGCGAGCACTGTACCACTAATCTATTTCAGATTAACTCATTTCTAACTTAGAGGAGTAGAGGGTAGTAAGTGCACACTCTCTTGTATTCCTTGGCGTGACTTTGGATTGCCACCTCCTTAGACTAATGCTACAGAAAACACCTAATGTTGAAAATTTTAGGGAGTCTTAATGGCACTTTGAAAATAAGCATACCTGGGTGCAGAGGTGACATAGCTCATGTGTACTATGGGTGGATTTGAGAAGGGTATTAAAAAACCCGACAGGCCACAGAGATGAAAAGTATAACAAGCTCAGTTATAACATATAATATACAAATAAGAATTAACATTTTAATAAAGAGATGTTTGCCACTGCTCATATCTGATGAACATAGGACAAGAAATTCCAGAAGCTGGCTCTTGTCCTGCCAGTTGTGTAACTAGAAAATTTTTTTTCTCAGTTCTTTGATTTTTCCAGTTATAAAACAATTAATGGGACTAGGGTTGTTAAAGTGATATAGTGCTTGCATAACAAGCACAATGGTCTGGATTCAATCCCTAGTACCATCAAAAAGAATTAATGAGCTAAATTATGGTTTCTGATTTCTTTGATAAACTAGTAAAAACTCAGAACTCTTTTTCTTGAGCAATGTGCAGATACTATGTTGTTGGTGCGAATATAAACATGTTCAACCACTCTGGAAAACAGTATGGAGGCACCTCAGAAGACTAAACATAGAGCTTTTCTATGTCCCAGCTTCCTTATTTCTCAATATTTATCCAAATGACCACAAACTGGACTTCACTAAATCCATCAGCACAACCATTTTCATTACAGCATTGTTTACCATAGTTACGTTCAACTCAGATGCTCCTTAAGGGGCTAATGGATCAAGAGAATGTGGTATATATATATATACTCAATGAAATTCTAAGCTTTCTTCAGAAAAATCGACATTGTCTCATTTGTAAGGAATGGAAAGACTTGGAAAAAATATTCTAATCAAAGTCAGAACCAAAGAAACTTAGGCTGCATGGTTTCCCTCATTTGTAATCACTGGAATGCATATATCAATCTATAAGTAAATTAATAATTTAATTAAACAGCACTCTAAACATTCACACAGTGTGTCCAAAAGAGTATATTCTTAGGAAAGGATCACTAAAGCTCAATAGGTATGTGCATGTGACCATATAAAACGATGCCTATCCGGTGCCTTGTTAGCACGTCAATCTCATACAAAGTGATGCTTATGGAAATGAACTCCAAGAAATGCAAACAAGAAGCTTATTGTACTGTTTTCAGTTATTTACTACTTTTGCTCCCTTTCCATTTTTTTCTTCTTTTGTTTTCTTCTTTGTTGTCATTGCATTTGATTTCGGTACTCTTTGTCTTGAATATAAGCCTACCTGATTTGGGGAGGGAAAGGGGAAGTACGGAAAGTGGGACAAACGGTAAACCAATTCAGTAATGATAATCACTAGGTACTATGTTGGGAATGAACTATAAAACTTGGGAGGGGAGATGGGAGAGGAAAAACTGGGAGAGAATGAGGGAGGGAGTGACACTTTTCAAAAATAAATATTCTCATTACCTAGCTTACATAACTGAAACCCCTCTGTACATCACTTTACAATAACAATCAATGGAGTCCTAAACCTCATCATAAACTCCAGGTTCAAATTTAGAGGTTTAAATTTTGAGGACAAAATTCATAATGCTGAGAAGTTAAAACACAATGGGTTCATTTTCTTTCTGGAAGCACTACGGAGCCCACTCAGAACATAAAAAGATTGGAGTGCATCATGAGAAAGGGTCAAGAAAGTTATTGGGGTCAGGTACTCTTTAGAAATAGGAAATCCTTGAGGACATGGCTTTGCTCTGTGCTACAGACACAATGAAAGCACTTGGGAATCAGGCTTCTTTACCCCAATCCTGAGCTTTATACATCGGCCCTGACAGTCTAGTCAGGATCTCACTAAGGAAAATCTCAGCATTGTTTGAGTTCTCTTTCCCACAGCTGAGCTAAAAGTAAACAGCAGCCATAGATAAACAAGGAACATTGCTTTTTCCTGTATTGTACAATAGTGAGTGTAATTTATTGTCAATATTGTTGATAGTATAAATATTGAATCTTACAATGAACTTTTTATAGAACCTGCTTGGCTTTATCAAGGCTGCAGACATTTTTTGTTTTTGTTGCTCATGGGATTTGTTTTCTAAAATAAGATTTAATACACAGCAGGCTTTGAAGGCTAAGTGATGAACTTGATACTCATGTATGCTTTTGTTTCGGTTTGGTTTTAGTTTTCTAATCTAGTGTATAATTAAATTTCTACTTTGCTTTTTGTCTGATAAGAGAAGTGTAGAAAAGAGAAAAGCTGATTCTGACTCTACTTTGAGGCCACCTGGGTAGTAGTTTAGAGAAGGATCCTTAGAAAAACAATCTCTTGAATCAATTCTAGCTCCCCCACTTCTTCTTTATCCCTAGCTGTCTATATAAATCAAGGTAGGGGAATTAACTCCATAAAACAAAGGCAAGTCTGGAATACAGGTCTGTTTTTTACTGATTGTTCTCCATTTATGGCTACGTTTACAAAAACTTGAAGTTACTTTTGCTCAAAGTTGGTTTTGGTATCTTTCATTTTTCCTTTTTTCTGTCTGGCCCATCCACCGTTTTCCCCTTAGCTTATTCTCCCAGAAATGGCACCCGTCTATCTACACATGTGCAGACCTACCTAACACACCCAATGAAGTCCAGCCATCTGGCCTTGTCTTGCCCAGTTCCAGCTGAAGACATCTCTATTAACCAGATCCATCCAGTCTTCCTAAACATACCTGAGCCAAAAGCCAATGAAGCCTCATTCATTTGCTAAGGTTCACATATTAGAAGGGTCACAATCTACTCCTTCATGCTATGAAGTTTAGTATATCTTTTCTACCCATGTCTTTCTACTCCTCATGAACTACATAATACTAATTCATGCAAATATACTAATCCTTCTGCATCATGTTTGCTTAATCAATAACATTTTAGTAGTTATTCCACATGCTACAAATACTTTCATTTAAACTAAATTTATAATCTCTTCATTAAAGGAGTAAACTTTATGTATAGTAAGAAATACATTTAATATATCCTTTACAAGTATATGTAAATGAAGGCAAATTTTAGAAAAAATCTGCCTTGAGAATTAATCAATTAGAGAAATGTATTAATATATTTTCTATAATTTATATATCCTATGTAACATACGTAGATATTATATATCCCATATATAGATATTATATCTTTAATATTATATATCTACTTATCTAGCTATAACATTATATAAATTTTATAACATATATAGATACCATATATATACCTATATATCATATGTAGGTAACATTATAATAGATAAAGTTTAATAAATAAATATTAATCTAAAAATTAGTATTTTACCAGAGGAAACAAAACAGATTATGCAATTTCATATGGAAGGACATGATCTAATTTATGAAGTCAATGGAAGTATGCCCATGGAAAGAGACATTTGACAGCACAGCTGTCTAGAATAGTAGGGATTTGGGGGTTAAGCATGAGATGAAATGATTTAAGTAGAGGGATGACTCTGCTAGCTGAAGGAACGTTATATTGTTGGAAGAACTACATGAAGGCCAGAATAAATTACTGAACAGATATGGGACTGGATGGAGACAGAGGCACTGGAGATAGAGGGATTGTAAATGATCTCACTCTGCCTGTCTAAATCCTCTTCTTCCTTGGTTTTGTGAGGTACAGGAGATGGGTCAAGGCGGCTAGTTGGGTTGTAAATGTTATTGCTACTAGCCAGGCAAAGGCGAGAGTGAGCTGGCCATCTACCATGGCAATGTCAGTGAAAAGAAATGAATGGAACATAGGCTCAATGGTTTCCCTCATTTGTCATAATCAGTAGAAACCTTGGGCTCTCCTAGCAAACATTTACAATAGAACAAAACCTAAATACATAGGCCATATAGTATGATGCTAAATGAAAGTATCTCCAGAATATAGAAACCAAAGCCATGTAATGAGTGATTGTTGTCCCTAATGTACTATGTTATCTCTCATTTCTTTTGCTGTCCCTTGGTTATCTCATATTGTTACAGTATTTCACCTTGTTATCTGATATATTATATATATGTGTATTTGGTTATTTGAAATTGGATAGGGAAAGGGGGAAACAAGTTGAGGCATAGGAGTGGGGGGAGGGAAATGGGGACTAAGACATGTGAAAGGGTATCAATGTATGTGACCTAATGTACCATCTATCTAGTGAATATACTGTAACCCTTCTATTAATTACAATAAAAATATATGAAAAAAATAAATTAATGAACTCAGGAGATTAATTGGATTTAGAGGTAGAAAAGTCAGGGGTGAGTCTCAGGTTTCTAGCCTGGGCAACTGTACCGGCAGAGTGCCTAGAAAGAATTAACTGGCCCCTTGTGGTTTAACTCATAAATTTACTTCTATTTTAGTAACAGCAAGCATTTTAGACATATATACATAAGGAAACTTGATTCTCTCCAGAGCTAACTTTGGTTCACAACTAACTTTGGTTCAGAGGAAAGTTAAGCCTTAGGGAATTGTGATGTCACAAATTTTGTGGTTAGAGCTGAATATCTGGCTCTTTGTTAGTCAATATTTTAAAAGAAAGAATACTTTTATACTATCAGCTAGTAAAATAATGTACCTCAATTTTCAAACCCATATCAAAATTTTCAATCATTATCTAATTTAAATTTGAGCAGAATTTCCCTAAGTTAATTTTAGTGAAGCTTATATCCTTTTCTTATTTATCTTGCTTTCCGTATACATTCTGGAGATGTTCAACCATGTCAAATATGCATTGAGCCTGATGTTTCCTATATGTAAGTTATTCCTTAAGAATAACATCCTTTTGAGCATTTATTATGAAAATGACAAAAATCCAGCTCAAATTAGTATAAAAAAGGTTTAATTCATATAGTGAAAACCTTCTGATCAAAGCTGGATTTGTGCAACTGTAGATCCAAGAGGCCTCAACAGAGCTCACTGTCACTTAGAGTATCTCCTCCATTGTCCTCTGTGACATTCCTGATTGAATAGCCTTTTTCCAGGAAGCACCAGAGAAAGCTGAGGGTGGTTGTAAGCAACATCATCACCCATCTGATTTGCCAGTGGAAAGGAGTATTGCTTCTATCATGGACACAAGGAAAAATATACCATGTATGCCTGAACCTGAACACATCACTTTGGCCACAGGTAGAAGTTCTCTTTGTCCGTCCTCAGTGACCTATTTAGCTTGGCCAATCTCATAAACAGAGAGGGTGGGGGGAGAGGGAGAGAGAGAGGGAGAGAGAGAGAGACCCAGAATAGGATGAAATGAAGGATGGCCATGCAAATTAACCATCAAATTATAATAGAGGTCCATCTCACATATACAAATTAGGAAAGTACTTGAACTCCATAGGATGATGTTGCTCAAGAAAAATACTTGGAATTGTAAGCCAGAAAGATTAAACAAAATACATAAATGTATGCTGAAGACAAAATAAGTATGCAGCTATGCAAATAATAGATGGTAAGAACTTAATGTGTGACTTGTAAGTCAGCGGGTGATAAAGTTTGATAAAGTTCTAAGGACAGGGAAATTCAAAGATGAACTGTAAATGTGTATACCATAACTACTGTAAGTCCTTTTGTGTGAGCTGAGAGCTCCAACTAACACAAGAGACTGAAAACAATTGGAAAGGATTCAAAAGAGTTCTACAAAGATGATAAATGGGTAAGAAATAAGATTGTAAAATGAATGTGTGTGTATACATCTACCATAGTAAATAAAGTATTTGGGGGGGAGGGGAAATGGGGCTACATTACCAGTCCTTAATTTTCTGAAACAAGATTCACTATGAAACCCTAGGCTCACTTTAAACTAATTATGCAACAAAGCTGATCCCAAGACTGCATTAAACTGCAGAGCTTCTGTATGACAAAGGACGTAGCTAGCAAAGTAATTAGAATGCCTACAGAATGGGAGAAGATCTTCACTAACCATACAACAGACAAAGGTCTCATATGTAAAATATATCAACAGCTAAAAAACTTGAATCACTCCCAAGCTAATCTCCAAAGAAACAACCATCCCATTAAAAGATGGGCCAAAGGCTAAAAGAGAGTCTTCTCTGAAGAAGAAATAAAAATGGCCTATAGACACATGAAGAAATGCTCAACATCTCTGGCCATAAAAGAAATGCAAATCAAAACAACTCTAAGATTCCATCTCACTCCAGTTAGAATGGCCAGGATCAAGAAATCTAATAACAACAGATGCTGGAGGGGATATGGACAGGAGGGATCACTACTACACTGTTGGTGGGAGTGCAAACTCCTACAACCACTATGGAAAGCTGTATGGTGATTCCTCAAATGACTAAACAGAGCTCCCCTATAACCCAGCAGTTCCACTACTTAGCATTTACAAACTGGTCCAGAAACAAGGACAAACTAAATCCACTAGCACAACAATGTTCATTGAAGCACTATTTACCATAGCAAAGATATGGAACAACCCAGATGTCCCTCAGTTGATGAGTGGATTAACAAAATGTGTTATTTATACACAATGGAATTCTATGCTGCTGTCAGAAAGAATGATATCTTCCCATTTGTAAGGAAATGGAAAGACTTAGAAAAAATCATATTAAGTGAAGTAAGCCAGACTCAAAGGAACATAGTCTCAATGGTTTCCCTCATTTGTCAAAATCAGTAGAAACCTTGGGCTCTCCTAGCAGAGATTTACAATAGAACAAAACCTAGATACATAAGGCCATATAGTATGACACTAAATGAAAGGACCTCCAGGATATAGAAACAGAAGCTATATAATGAGTGATTGTTGTCCTTAATGTACTTTGTTATCTCTCAGATCTTTTGCTGTCTCTTGGTTATCTCATATTGTTACAGTATTTTACCTTGTTATCTGATATATTATATATATGCTTATTTGGTTATTTGAAATAGGATAGGGAGGGGGGAAAACAAGATGAGGGGTGGAGAGTGGGGGCAGGGAAATGGGGACCATGACATGAGAAAGGGTATCAATGTTTGTGAAGTAATGCACCATCTATCTGGTGAATATAATGTAACCCTTCTATTAATTATAATAAAAATGTATGAAAAAAAGCTGACTCTAAATTCATGATCCTTCTTTCTTAGTCTTTCCAAATGCTGGAATTACAGGTGTATTCTAACATGTCTGGCAAAACAAAAGCTTTGCGGTAGATTAAAAGATTTAAAATTATTGCAGTAAAGAAGATAAATTTAATGCTTTTCTGTATACTCAAAGTGAATGCAAAAAGTCACTTTTATGCATATGTAGTCAATGTAAAATGTAGTTGAGAAGTTCCGGTACATCTATTCATTATAGAAAAATTCTTTCTAAAGTGAACTTCAAATGACTCTGGGACTTTTCTAAATAGAGTGTCTTCTCAAATAGGAGACAGGTAGGACACTTAAAAGTATAGTGACCAGGAAAATGACTTCTACACTTCATTAGAAAAATCACATGTTTTGTGAATTTGCATCTTAGGAGCTGGAACCTAATAGACCTTGAAGTACTTGCTAAGTGAATGCATGTGAATATTGATTTGTATATGTTCTCAGTTAATTATCTGTGGATAGAAACTGTTTGGAACTCTTCCAACATTGCCTTAGTTCAGCAGATCCAAGAGCTCTAGACTACCAACTTTGTAGTTACTGTGTTTTCAGTGACTAGAAGCCAAGTTTGCTGTGTATCCAAGTAAAAGACAATGGAGGTATCATACTGACATAATTTCTGATTATTTGTAGTTTGGGGTCATCTGAATGTCTTCAGCTACTATTGTCATCAACTGAGAAGTAATTTCAGAAGTGATAATGAAATAAAGTGTTTATTCACATCATAAGTTCTACTGAATTATAAAGCACATGGTCATAACGCCTTGATAGACTCAATATTGAATCCAGGACAAAACAGAATTGAATAATCGATTTTAAGTTTAGCCAAGAAACTTAAGAGCTATCTTGCAGTCACCCTTACTCTTCTCTTCTCTACACATACTATTAAAGATTGAAGCTGAGTTAATGTTACTTGATTTACCCAATGCAAAGTAACCTCTTGCTAGCTAAAATTGGACTAGCACCTACTTAAAAGAGGACAGTTTCCTGAAGCTAGAGGGATTATATCAGAGGCCATAGATCAACATAAATATTAATTTCAATTGGTCAATATAGAGTCTACATCCAGAGCATTATTATATTCATTAAGCCAGGGGTGGTGATCCACACCTAAAATTTTAGTACTTGGAAGCTAAGATAAAAAGTTCACAAGTTGAAGACAAGCCTGGGCTACAAATAGACATTGTCTCAAAAAGTAATAGTAAGGAAAGGGAAGGGGGGAAACAGATGAGGGGAGAGGTGGGGGAGGGAAATGGGGACAAAAACATGAGAAAGGGTATCAATGTGTGAGAAGTAATGCACCTTCTATCTGGTGAATATAATGTAACCCTTCTATTAATTACAATAGAAAAGAAAATATAAAAATAAGTAATAATAAGTAAGAGAGATTTAATTGATTAGCCACATTCTTTGTCAGATACTCTAAAAATTTTTAATATTTACCATCAAACACATATTTAATGTCACATTAAGTAAATTTGCTTTCCCTTATCTTCATATAGGTGAGGAAAGATTTTACTTTGAGGGGAATGTAGGAAATATGACAAAAATCACTTCTCCACTGGGAAGTAGTTTTAAATATGAAATTTAGAAGTGAAGTATTCAACAGGTGTTTTAACCATGAGACCCTTTGTGGGTTTACTGATTTGCTGTAATCACCCATAAACCTTTCTCCAAGACAAAATAGCTTATTAATACATTATTAATAATTACTAATCTCCCTTACTTAAATTTCTCTGAAATCATTTGAGCAGTAAAGCAGTACAAGCTTTGCTACAGAAAATGTTTATTTCAAATAGTAAATTGTACAGTTAATTAGTTACATTGATGAAGGTTATCCACATAATAACAAATTATGTGTACTATCACAGTACAGTTAAGGCTTTTTTTCAATTAGGGAAGAGGTGATACTATTCAAAAAGAAATATGCTTATTTCCTGACTTATGTAATCCCTCTGCACATGACCTTTACAATAAAAATTAAAGGAGAGAGAGAGAGAGACAGAGAGAGAGACAGAGAGACAGAGAGACAGAGAGACAGAGAGACAGAGACAGAGACAGAGAGACAGAGAGAGAGAACCTTAAAAAAAAAACACACATTTCAGGGTTCAGGGGCTGGGAGTATAGCCCAGTGGTAGAGTGCTGGCCTAGCATGCACGGAGACCCGGGTTTGGAAACCTTGGTACAACATACAAAGCAAAAGCCAGAAGTGGTGCTGTGGTTCAAGTGGTAGAGCACTAGCCTTGAACAAAATGTGTCCAAGGATGGTGCCCATGCCCGGAGTTCAAGTCTCAGGACTGGCAAAAACAAAAACAAAAAACACTTCATACAACCAAGTAAATTATTTTATATTATTTGAAACTGCCCACCACTTTGGATGTCAAAACTAAAGTTAATTTGCTTAATGTAGCGTGTACATTCTGGGCCACATCCCATCACACTGGAGAGAGCTATCTTTAAATATTGAATCAGAATAAAATTCCGGCATTATAAAATATAGCAGCCTTTTAAAATAATACCCTACACATTAGCAAACAATCTCTATCCTGTTTCCTTTTTGCAGTCATAAAATGATGCATGTCAAGGCATTTGCCCTGGGGAACCCATAAATGG
This sequence comes from Megascapheus bottae, assembly GCF_031878675.1. Taxonomy (NCBI): domain Eukaryota; kingdom Metazoa; phylum Chordata; class Mammalia; order Rodentia; family Geomyidae; genus Megascapheus; species Megascapheus bottae. Next base: position 31,210,184 of record NC_143512.1, on the reverse strand, counting down.
GAGACAGCCTAGAAAGCAGCACTCATGATAGCTGTGCATGTGAAGCAGAAGGCTGAAAGGCCTCACTGTTCAGTGCCAATTCTTTATTGAGATCCTTAAAACTTGATTTCTAGATTTTTTTTTTCTTTCCCAAAAGAACAAACAAGCTATAGTTTAGGCCAATAGAAACCTCAAGAATTTTTATTAATGTTTTCTCGGTAACAGTCTGGCCTTCTATGGTTGCTTTTTCTTTTTTTTTTCTTTTTCTTTTCTTTTTTTCTTTTTTTTACAATTCATTGTGTATCTGCAATTTCCTGTTCACCATCTGGGGCAGCCAGATGTAACTCTTACAAGAAGAGGCACCGAAGTTCCATCTCTACTTCATTATTTCAGATGTAAACAAAGAAGTAAAGCCTGTGTGTACACAATCTGTTCGTGGTTTGTAATACAGTAGAGTAATCCATAGTCGGGGCATAGATGCTGTCTTGTTTATTTGCTCTTGGAAGAATCTGTATTCTAGATACAGTTTGAGTTGATCAACTTTATTGTTTTTTTTTTAACTGAATATCTTTTAATCTTGTAGCTGATAGTACCTGAGACGTGGAAGTTCTCATTGTGATGTTTGCAAAAGGACACTGCTCAGTGCTCAGAGCCAGCAACTTCCTATAGAAAGGGACAGTATTGCACAGTGGTTAGGAAAGGGCTTAAGTCGGATCCACTGCTTGAACTTAAACATTGCCTCTTCCTCCTCCTACAATTTCATCTCTAGGAAATATTAACCTCTTCATGTCTTTGTTTTACTGTTTATAAAATGTGGATGACAAGATACTAATAGTTATCTCTGGGTAATGTGGTGAGGATGAAATGAGTAAGTCCAAATGAATATGGAGAAGTTTAGGAAGTAGTATTAGGAAGTAATATTTCCATATCTGAGAAATCAAAGCTTTTGTACCTACTTTCCCTTTTGTCTAGACTTTCCTTTCATTTACCTGAAACTTTTCTGTGCCATATGCTGGTTGCTTATGTCTATAAATCCTAACTAATTAGGAGGCTGAGATCTAAGGATTGTGGTGTGAAAGGCAAGAAAGTCCATGAGACTCTTATCTATAATTAAACACCAAAAGATTGAGAAGAAGAGGTGTGACTGAAGTGGTAGAGTCACAGCCATGACTGAAAGCTGAAGGAAAGCACCTATGCCCTGAGTTTGAGCCCCAGTACTGGCACCATAACAAAAAAGAAATCTGATTTTTTTAACCTGGTACATTGTATATATATTTGTTTATTTGAATTAGGGAAGGGAAGGGGGAATAACAAGATTATTGGGAGGGAGTGGGTGGGGAAAAGCAGGACAAAACACAAGAGGGGGTATCAATGTGTGAGAAATAATGCACCTACTATCTGACGAATTTAACTATAATCCCTCTATACGTTACCTTGACAATAAAAAATTAAAAATTAAAAAAAGAAATCTGTGCAAAAGTTCCTCTTCAGAGACATGGAGAGAAGAGAAACATTGCCTGCTATCCTGTTAGTACTTCATTTCTTACGGTTCCGACTGCTGCCAGTATTGTATCTTATGTTTATTTCATGATTTAACTCTGTCTTTTCACAAGGAATATAACGTCAGGGAAGTTTTTGATATATAACTATATCTCTAAAATTGAGATGGGAGATTAATGTCTGTTGTATAGATAGTAGATACTTAAATATTTAGTAAATTAGTGAAAGAAGTTATTGAAAGATATTTACAGTATGGGCTGGTGGCATGGATCAAGTGAAAGTACCAGCTGAACAAGCATGATGCCTGAATTCAAGCCCTAGTACTGCAAAAAAATATATAGAAGATACTTTTATCATACTGCATTGCAATGCAAAAAAAGATATCCAGACTTTCTCTTACTCTCTCATTACTTCCAAACAAATTGTACCCTAGTTTGAAGCTATGCTTGCAATGAGATGGAGCACACAGAGCTACTACACAGTTAGAAGAGTACTTGAGGAAACCCTGAATTTTTTTTTTTGCCAGTCCTGGGCTTGAGCTCAGGGCCTGAGCACTGTCCTTGGGTTTTCTCAAGGCTAGAGCTCTACCACTTGAGCCTCAGCACCACTTCTGGCTTTTTTCTATATATGTGGTACCGAGGAATCGAACCCGGGTCTTCATGCATGCTAGGCAAGCACTTTAACCATTAGGCCAAACTCCTGGCCCCGAAACCCTGAATTTTTAGTTCAATTTGTCAACACTCATTTTATGTACAAAATGAATAAAACTAAGCACATTGAAAACAGGAAGAAGAAACGGTACACATTGAGAGTATTTAACATGTTTTGTGTTTATATGCAAAAATAGCAATACTTCCCATTACAAAGGATTTTTTGCTGTTGTAGTTTATAGTGTGCTTTTATTTTAGCATACTAAAATTACTTTTTCATCTTCAGGGCTGAGGGAATGGCTCAATAACAATGCACAAGCCATACCATACATGAGGTCTTAACTTCCATCCTCAGCAGTGGAAAAAAAAAGAAGAAGAAAACCTCCATATCCAGTCTTTATTTTATAATACATTGTTGTCAGAGCTATTTGTTTTTCCTTGGAACCTACTCACAGGGTGAAGTGACCAAAGGATTTTTATAGAGGTCACACAAAACTAAGAATATCATTGGGAGTATGTATGAGGGAACAGAAAACCTTCTAATCTACATCAGAACTGTGCTTACTTTTGATATTTCAATAGTTTCAAAGAAGAAATTGACTTTGCCTTCTGAAATTTTATTTAATTACAGAACTGGTAGTGCCTTAAAGATCAAAGGACAAACATCTCTCTTTTTTTTTTCTTGAATGTTTATCATGTACCAAGATGAGCAGAATATAAAATCATGAAAGCTAAAGTTTTCAAAAATTTTATGGTCTGTTTGGAGTAATAAAAAATAAAACAGTACAAGGTTAGTACATAGGACAAGGTGGTTAGTTTCTATAGAAATTCAGAGAAGGGAAACTGATCTTAGTAGTAACGGCAGACAGACAATGATTTGAAGACAGGATGGTGCTGTAGCCAGACTTTAAAGGATGAGAAATATCTTTCAAGATAATTTGGAGGGAAGGAAAGACCTTTCATGCCTGAAGCAAAGCCTAAGCAAAGACAAAAAAGAAGAAACTGGCATGAATAAAAGTCAGAGCAGGTGGCTTAGAGCAGGGATCATGAAATTCTCAGGACATGTTTGAAATCTTGCCACCTTACAAATACCTTCTGGAAGGTTGTATACACAAGAACCAGTACCATGTTATTCCAGCTTTCCCTCCTTTAATATACCAGAAACAGTTTCAAGAGCAGGTTTACTCAACCCAAACACCATTTCTAGATAGCTGCTAGAGTACAACCTGGTTCTCACTTTTGAGATTTTTTTTCCTATGGGAATTTGTGCTAGTGTTAGAGTGCTTGCCTAGCATGCAGGAAGACCCAAGTTTGATTCCTTGGTACCACATACATAGAAAAAGCTAGAAGTGGTACTGTGACTCAAATGGTAGAGATCTAGCCTTGAGAAAACCACATATATATATATATATGTGTGTGTATGTGTGTGTGTGTGTGTGTGTGTGTATGTGTATACACACAATGTAGGAGGCAAATTACATTGGGAGAAGTCATAAGCTGACCTTTAAAAGATCTTGCAAAGTTGTTTAAATGTTTACAAAATAGTTGAGATGAGCTGGGAGTGGTGGCTCACGCCTATAATCCTAGCAACTCAGGAGGCTGAAATCTGAGGATTGTGGTTCAAAGCCATCGCTGGCATTAAACTCCGTGAGACTCTTATCTCCAATTAACCATTAGAAAATCAGAAGTGACACTGTGGCTCAAGGGGTAGGGTGGTAGTCTTTATTTGAAGAGCTCAGGGACAGTGCCCAGGCCCAGACCAGAGTTCAAGCTCCACAACTGAAAAAAAAAGTTGAGATGGTATACTAAATGCAGAAAATAATGTTTAGAATTAGTAATAATGGGTAGTGTATAATTCATTTATTTTTAGAATTTGTCCCTTTAGAATTTGACTTTAGACAATAATGATATTGTACCACTTCTAGTGGCAGTGGAGGTGGACAGCAGATTTTTCTAAATAGGAGAAGTACTTAGGACTTCTGGTTTTCCTCCAAATCACATAGTTCTACATGTTCCACATTTCCTGAGAGTACACCAAAAATTCATAGATTTGTTTATGGAGTTGTCAGACCTTGTCTTTACAATCAGTATCTGATAGTTAAGAATGCTTTTTTACCCATTTTTTTGAAGAAATTATGAAATTAAGTCTTTATAATTGAGAAAGCATCTCATACTTAGGATGCCAACAGATGAGTCTGTTACTTAAAGTTTTATTTTAAATTTTCTACTCTGTGATCTACTACTGGAGTGGTTCACCTGAGCACGTGCTACTTGTATATTATTTCAGAATTGTCACAAACATCATTCAGAGTAATGATTGAATAGCTTTGTGATGGCTAGCCATCATCAAATAATATGGATGCAAACATCAAAAAGAACTAAGTGAACATCAGGCACCCATAAAGTTCAGATTTCTGGTGTCTCTTGATTATTTTTGAATCAGTTTGAAAGGAGACTGCTCTAAGTGAAAGAAGTTTATAAACATATCATAAGGATCTACAGATTACTCAGCTGCTAGCACACCTGAAGTGAAAGGGATTTATAGATATTGCTTCCACACCTTACTGATAAAGAACTGGGAAAGGCCGGACATGTGGCCTAATGTTAGAGTGCTTGTCTGGCATACACAAAGCTCTGGGTTGGATTCCTCAGCACCACATTCATGGAAACAGCTGGAAGTGGTGCTGTGGTTCAAATGGCAGAGCACTAGACTTGAGTAAAAGTGTCCAAGGACACTGCAGGCCCTGAATTCAAGCCCCAGACCTGGCACACACACAAAAAAAAAAAGAAGAAGAAGAAAGAAAGAGAGAAAGAAAGGAAGGAAGGGAGGAAGGAAGGAAGGAAGGAAGGAAGGAAGGAAGGAAGAAAGAAAGAAAGAAAGAAAGAAAGAAAGAAAGAAAGAAAGAAAGAAAGAAAGAAAGGAAAGAACTGGGAAAATAATTAGGTCTATCAATCTGGGTCTTTTTACAAAATATATATTGTAATGTATAGAGGGGTTACAGTTATATTCGCCAGCTACAAGGTATATTACTTCGCATACATCGACAACCCTTCTCATTTTTTTGTTCCCTTTTCCTCCTCCCACTCCCTCCAAATCATTGTTTTCCCCCTTCCCTTTCCTGTTTCAAATAAACAAATAAATGTATGTATAATATACCAGATAAAAAGTCAGATACTGAAACTATATGCGATTAAACAGTCTGGGGTCTTTAAGGTAACAAGGATTGTTTTTAGGCCTGAGAAATAAGTGGGAAAATGCTTTCATAATTAGTTGGGGTACTCCTTGGGTGTTGTCTTGCCCTTTCAGAGATGGCATCCATGTGTTTGAAACAGCAGCCTTTTGGCAAGAATATAATCTGGTTCAACTTTCCCTGATGTGGAAGTGACATCTGTGGTCTAGTTCACTGATTGGGTCTTAGCAAATCTCAAGTTTCAACTGGAATTCTAAATCGAAGATTATTCAGAACTCTGTGACCACTCACATGACATTAGCAACAACTAGCACTTTATAAAGAACTGCCTTCTTTATTTCCTGTTTTAAGATCAGGTCCATCAGTGCAGCGTTTGTTGGTTGATTTGACTCTTATCCTATTATCTGACTTTCAAGTATAAGATTCCAGATATGGTTTAAAAGGAAGTTTGATTTTATGAAGTCCTTATGATAATGTGTATCAAGGCCGAGGCTAAGTTAAAGAGATGTTTCATTACTTTGAGTTTTATTAATCTCGCCCAATTGCCTCAAACATCTTGTGGCCTAGAATAAGAACTCTTAGAAATTCATTAGATGAGACAAGGATGATAATGCTCACCTTCTGGATTATGAAAATGATTGTAAGGAAAATGTAACTAGCACATATAACACAAGATAGAATACAAAATTCCTGAAAAGTGACAGGTGGTAACCAGAAATGCCAAAGTTTACTTTTAAGTGTATAAATTTAATCCATATATATGGCAGCAACGGTTATATGCATAACTTAAATAGACTCAATTTTTGAAAGATGTATTTGGCATCTTGGCTTTCATAATTACAGAGCTATGTAATGCTAAGGATTCTATTCTGATTCTATTAATTTATTTTCTGTCTGGTTCAGGAAAATTTTCTATTTTCCTAGTGTTGGTTTTGTCTTTAGCTAGTTTTCTGAGGCTTTTTTAAAAAAAACATTGTTTTGTTTTTGTGTGTATTTTTGTTATTTCTTAGGAGGTAGTGTTTTCTTATGTGACAGGGGCTACCTTTGAACTTTCCGGTGAAGTTACGTTCCCTCTTCAATCTGCTGCAGAGCTAGGCTTCCAGGCTCATACTACCATGCCTGGCTTACTCCTGAGAATGTTACCTAATTGTAGGTTGAATAGTCCCAGTAACTTTATTTGAATAGTACCTGGGAAATATGTATTTGGTAGATTTTTATCCAAATTTTACAATAAACGCTTTGCTTTTCCTTTCTTAAAATTAATCAAGGAATGCCATAGGTAGTAGTCTGTAAATACATATATGTATTTATCTGAGGCAAAGACAAAAATGAACATCTGTTTCAATACAAAAATGACTGAATAAAAATAACACATCTGATTTTAGCTTAGGCAATAGCCTGGTGATTGTAGTTTTCTGGGATATTTCTCTTAACGCGGATGCAGTTTGGAATAAGTCTCCAAAATTTTCTTGCAATAGCATTTGCTAAATCGATTGTAGTATTTTCTTCACTGTGTTTGACATAGGATTGAAGAAGAAAAATCTATGCTGTGTTTCTTTACAAGATTATCTGAATCGTTATTACTCTGGGCTGTCAGGCTAGTCTGGTTTTTAAATCTAGCTTTTTAAATGTCTTGTGTCTTGTTAAAAAGCATTTTAAGTCAAGTTACAGTTACAGTCTATAGAAAATTTCTATGAAAATATTAGAATAAAATATAAGGGAAAGTGATAGCAAAGACCTCTTTCAGAATTTATGCTTCAGAAGTGTTGCTTTATTGCAATTCTTCAGTTCGCTGCTTTTGTCCAATATTCAGTCTTTCTTAAATTGCTAGTATATAATATGTTGCAGGACAACAAAAGGAGCTGGAATTTTTTCACAGGATGATGAGTTATTCTTACCCTATTGCAATTCCCAAGGCTTCTCTACTCAGCTTTGATCTGTAGTTCATGTCTTGTCATTTTTGTTGCGTTGAAGGGCCTTAAGAAGGGAGCATTGGTTCAGCAACTGTTTCCTTCCGGATGAAGCTGTGATTTTTAGATTGCCTGAGGTTCTTTTGAAATTCTTATCTGATAGCCCTCCTGGTCTTCTATGATTCTCCCTCACAAAGACTAGCTTAGAAGGATTACAAAGTGATGCGTCTTTCACTCTAGGTTGTTTTTCTAAACTTAGCAAAAGGCATAGTCCTTGTATCTTTAGATCTATCTAGACTATGTTTTTTATTTATTAGTTTTTCTCCCTGTTTCCCCCCTTTACCCACAATCATGGCAAATATACTAATTCCTGGCCTTGAAAGTTTTATGGCTCCAGAGGAACAAAGATTAATCATAATTACATTATCTTCCTGAAAATCTTAAGCCCTGTTTCCCTTTTATAAGAGCACAGATGATTCCTGAACCAACAGGAAACAAAAAATGAGAAATTTCTGAGCATTACTATTTCTTTGCTGTTGGGACTGGGAAAAGGAAAAAGGGCTTGTCCAAAGCTGACAAATTCATTTTCTTATCAGATTGTTAAAGTAACAGATGTCTTTCTTGATTTTATTTTATTGTATTCTTGGCAAATATGATTTCATCATACACCTTCCCTGAATACAGTAGCTTACACAGGTGCCAAAGAGAATGAACTAAATTGACCATATGTCCCACCCACTCCTGACTCCTTTCCAGTTCATTGTTTTTGATTTTTTGTTTTGTTTTGCCACACTTTTCTCATTTGCAATTTATTTTTCTGTTGAGTATATGATCTCTATAAAATACTTAAAATCATTTTTAGGGGCATCACTTAAACTTTAGTTGTTTCTGTAAATAATAAATACACAAGGGAAGATCCAATATCTCTTTGCTAAAGACAAAATAAAAGGGAGGAAAACATCATGAGGGTACAGTTAGTACTGCACACAGACTGAAATCCTTTTGAAGGGGAACCTGTCCTTGGTGATTTAAACTACTGTGATAAAATTCATAAACCAGGCTTATGCCACAAATATTTACTTCTCACAGTTGTGAGGCTGGGAATTCCAAGGTCAAGGCTCTAACAGATCAGGTGTGGGCTAAAGGCCCCCTTCTTGGGTTATAGATATCCCGTCTTAGGGCTGGTAATGTGGCTTAGTGGTAGAGTACTTGCCTAGCATACATGGTGTTCTGGATGAGTTCCTCAGTACCACATAAACAGAAAAGTCTGGAAGTAGTGTTGTGGCTCAAGCGGTAGATCAGTTGCCTTGAGCACAGAGAAGCTCAGAGACAATGCCCTGGTTCTGAGTTTAAGCCTCACAACTGGCAAAAGGAAGAAAGAAAAGAAACAAAGAAAGAGGGAGGGAGGGAGGGAAAGGAAGAAAGGAAGGAAGAAGAGAGAGAAAGAAAAGAAAGAAAGAGAAAGAGAGAAAAAGAGCAATAAAAATTATACAGTATAATCAAACAAGATTCATCACAAGGATGCAAAGTTGGTTCAATATATGTAAGTCAATTAATATAATTTATCACATCAACAGGAGCAAGGACAAGGATCACATGATTGTTTCAATAGATGCAGAAAAGGCATTTGACAAGATCCAACACCCCTTTATGCTAAAAGCTCTGGAGAAATTAGGAATCCATGGAACATTCCACAGTACAATAAAGGCTGTGTATCACAAACCCACAGCTAGCATTATACTTAATGGTGACAACCTAAAGCCATTTTCTCTAAAATCAGGAACGAGACAAGGATGCCCACTCTTTCCATTCCTCTTTAACATAGTATTAGAATTCCTAGCCAGAGCAATAAGGCAAGAAGCAAGCATAAAGGTGATCCAAATAAGGAAAGAGGAAGTGAAACTTTCCCTCTTTGCAGATGGCATGATTCTGTATTTAAAGACCCGTATAGACTCCACTCCCAAGCTGCTTGAGCTGATTAGAAACTTTGGTAAGGTAATAGCGTACAAAATTAACCCTCAAAAAACAACTGCCTTCCTGTATACCAACAACAAGAGGATCAAGGCGGTAATCAGGAAAGCAACTCCCTTTGCAATAGCCTCAAAGAAAATAAAGTACTTAGGAATTAACTAAGAATGTAAAGGACCTTTATGATGAAAACTTCAAAAACCTGAAAAAGGAAAATTAAAGCAGAACTGAAGAAATGGAAAAATCTTCCCATGCTCCTGGATTGGAAGAATTACATCATAAAAATGGCAATCTTGCCAAGGGTTATGTACAAATTCAATGCAATACCCATCAATAACCCAATGTCATTCTTTAAGGAAATAGAAGAATCAATCCAAAATTTCATATGGAATAATAAAAGACCCCATATAGCAAAAATAATCCTTAGCAGAAAGAACAGCACAGGAGAAATTTCAATACCAAACTTTAGACTCTATTACAGAGCTATAATTATCAAAACAGCTTGGTACTGGCACAAGAACAGGCCTGAAGACCAATGGAATAGAACTGAGGACCCAGATATTAAACCACAGACCTATGGCCACCTAATCTTTGCTAAGGGAGCCAAAAAAATAGAAAAGTGCTGGCAGAACTGGGTAAGCACCTGCAGAAAGCTAATGTTGGATCCTTCTATGGCACCTTGCACCAGGATTAATTCAAAATGGATCAAAGACCTCAAAGTAAAAGCAGACACCCTAAAATCTTTACAAGAAGGAATAGGAGATACACTAGTCCTCCTTGGCACAGGTCAAAAATTTCTTAATAAAGACCCAGAAACACAACAAATCAAAGAAAGTTTGGATAAGTGGGACTGCACTAAACTGCAGAGCTTCTGCATTGAAAAGGACATAGCTATCAAGCTAAATAGAAAGTCCACACAGTGGGAGAAGATCTTCACTAACCATACAACAGACAAAGGCCAGATATCTAAAATATATCAACAGCTAAAAAAATTGAATCACTCCAAAACTAATCTCCAAAGAAACAACCATCCAATTAAAAGATGGCCCAAAGACTTAAAGAGAGACTTCTCTGAAGAAGAAATAAAAATGGCCTATAGACACATGAAGAAATGCTCAACATCTCTGGTCATGAAAGAAATGAAAAGCAAAACAACTTTGAGATTCCACCTCACTCTAGTTAAAATAGCCATGATCAAGCGATCCAATAACAACAGAAGCTGGCAGGGATGTGGCCAGGAGGGATCACTACTACACTGTTGGTGGGAGTGCAAACTCGTTCAACCACTATGGAAATCAGTATGGCAGTTCCTCCAAAGACTAAACATAGAGCTCCCCTATGACCTGGCAATTCCACTACTTGGCATTTACTCAATGGTCCAGAAACAAGGACAGCGATGTTCATTGCAGCAGTATTTACCATAATAAAGATAGGGAACCCAGATACCCCTCAGTTGATGGGTGGATCAACAAGATGTGGTATTTATACACAAGGGAATTCTGTGTTGCCATCAGAAAGAACGACATCACCCCATTTGTAAGGAAATGGAAAGACTTGGGAAAAAATCATATTAAGTGAAGTAAGCCAGACCCAAAGGAACATAGGCTCAATGGTTTCCCTCATTTGTAATAATTAGTACAAACCTAGGACTCTCCTAGCAGAGGATTACAATAGCTCAAAACCTAGATACATAAGGCCATATAGGATGAAACTAAATTAATGGACCTCAAGGACGTGGAAACAAGAGCTTAATTGTTCTTAATGTACTATGTCTTTTTTTCCTCTTCTCTTATGTTGCCCTTTGGTTAATCTCATATTGTTACAGTATCTTTGTTACCTTGTATATTATATAGGTTTATTTGTTTATTTGAAATAGGAAGAGAAAATAGTTTAGGGGAGGGAGAGGGAAGGGAAATGAGGACAAAAACATGAGCGAGAGTATGTGTGTGAGAAATAATGCACCTTCTATAACTGTAATCCCTCTGTACATTAAAATGAAATAAAGAGAGAGAGAGAGAGAGAGAGAGGAAAGAAAGGAAGAGAGAAGGAAGGAAGGAAGGAAGGAAGGAAGGAAGGAAGGAAGGAAGGAATCCTGTCGGTGCTATAATCTGACATGTTGTTGGGGGGGCGTGGGGGAAGCAGCCCTCTGGAGTGTCTGGAATAAAGCATTTATGAATGCTTTGCCCTTAAGACCCATTCACTTCCCAAAGCCCTAACCCTACCATCACCTTAGGGATGAAAGTTTTCATATGAAATGTGGGGAGGTACACATATGAAAGCCCAATTACAATTTGTAGCAAAGCGGCTCCATTGTCAGAGAAATGATCTTCAGAGTTCAAGTACGTTAAGAAGCTAGTAGAACATCATAAATGGAAGTTCTATGGTTAAAACATTTGACTGTTATTAAGAACTTTAGGCCAAATTTCTTTTCATTGATGATTTAGATCACAACACTTTCTTAAAATGTAAAGCCATACAGGAAGTTCAAAATGAGGTAACTTCATTATTTCCAAAGGAGGTTTCTGATGACTTGGGTTTTCTCACTCATGCACAACCAGTGCTCCACTGGATTCTTTGCATTTCACTGGGCTGTCCTGAAATCCTGTTGTTGGACTTGAAAATAACAGGAACATCCTGTTGACAAGATTAAATTCCTTATGATAAAATACTCTTCTGCTGAAACCAAACTTGTTTTTCTTTTTAAGGGAAGAGCATCAGCAGGAGGAAACTTGAGAGAGATGGATCAGTGGGAGTACCTTGCTGTTTCCTTTTGTCTTTGTCCTGTGGCTAATGGATTAAATGAACTATTTCCTATGAGTTTTTGATCTGCAAATTTTTTTTTGCCAGTCCTGGACTTGAGCTCAGGGCCTGAGCACTGTCCTTGGACTTTCTCAAGGCTAGGGCTCTACCACTTGACCCACAGAACCACTTCTGGCTTTTTTCTATGTATGTGGTATTGAGGAATCAAATATGGGTCTTTGTGCTTGCTAGGCAAGCACTCTACCACTAGGCCAAACTCCCAGCCCTGATCTGCAGAAATGTTTAATGCATCATGTAGGTAAGCTTTCAGTTATCACTAGGTAGCCTAGTATATTTGGCATTATGTAGTATAAGTGTCTAGGGGCCACAAGGCCCTGAGTTCAAAGCAGTACAACTGAAATAAAGGAAGGAAGAAGTAGAATCAAGAAGAGGAGGAGAAAGAGGAAGAAAAGGACTGAGATGTAGGGGAAGAACAGGACAATGTTTAATGTCTTATTATAACCTATCCATCTAACCTCTAAGAATTCATCATTGAAGTAAAATAAAACATAAATCAGAACACTACAAAAGTATTTTAGGTTAATCAAAAGAATATGATTCCTGAAAACCTTTTAGGTTAGTTCTCCATCAAGTCTAACTTTTCATACTTTTGCTTTGGAGTCCAGCTTTGGAAGCCAGGCAATGACAGGCATCGGGGGTCCCTGTGTCTTAATGTTTTCACCCATAAAGCAAGAGGGAGATCAAGATAACCGTTCTGCTCTCTTCTAGTTCTAAAAGTCTGTGATAATTTTTGCTTCCATTGTTGGTACCAATTGTTTTTTGTTTTTTTGGTGGTGTTTTATGGATCATTATGGGTGCTTGCCTTAGAGTTTGAGCTCAGGATCTGTGTGCTATCTCTGAGTTTTTGTGCTTAAGGCTAGCACTCTAACCACTAAGTTTCAACACTGGTTTTGCAGAAAAACGCACATTAATCACAGGGGAAAGCAGAGAAGGGAAAGTATTTTGTGTTTTCCTTTCTTTTTTTTTTCCTTTTCCTGGAGGAGATGTGAACAGAGGCAGATAATCTTAGTAGCTTTGCTGAGTCACATGAGACATGTGCTGGTGCTAAGGAATTTAGGTATGTATACCTCTTCCAAAAAGTCTGCCCTAACTACTTCAATTGAAAAATTTCTTTTTCAGTAAACTCATATTGTTCACCACATTTCTCTGTAGAAATATAGCTACATTTCATGTCTACACTGCTTCACATATTCATTTTCTTTCAATATAGAGTAAGTCCACTAAAGATATAAAAGTATTGATGTCTAAAGCCAGGTGCCAGTGGCTCATGCCTGTAATCCTAGCTACTAAGGAGGCTGAGATCTGACAATTGAGGTTTAAAGCCAGCCCAGGCATGATAGTATGCGAGGCTCTTATTTCCAATTGACCACTAGAAAACCAGAAGGGCTCTGGGGCTCAACATGGTAGAGCTGTAGCCTTCAGCTGAAGAGCACCCAGGCCTAGAGTTCTAGCCCCATAAAAGACAAACAAACAAACAAAAATGTATTGAAGTCTAGTCTAGTCATAAATAATAATGATGATAAGTCATATTTACCTTTTACCAAGTAGCTACAGCTTTATTTTCACATCTTCACCTGAACTGATTCATTGGAGTCTCACTTCATTCCTGTGAGGTTTGCATCATTCTTTCTGTCAGAGTTGGCTGGTGGGGGACTCTCTCCCTCTGTGCAGATAAAAATCACGGGTGGCATAGAAGTTATCTCTCTTAATAGAAGAGGCAATTCAAAATTTCATATGGAATAATAAAAGACCCCGTATAGCAAAAACACTTCTTAGCAGAAAGAACAGCGCTGGAGGAATTTCAATTTCAAACTTTAGACTCTACTACAGAACTATAATTCTCAAAACAGCTTGGTACTGGCACAAGAACAGGCCTGAAGACCAGTGGAATAGAACCTAAGGACCCAGATACTAAACCACAAACTATGGCCACCTAATCTTTGACAAGGGAGCCAAAAAAAATAGAATGGAAGAAAGACAGCCTCTTCAACAAGTTGTGCTGGCAGAACTGGTTAAGCACCTGCAGAAAACTAAAGATGGATCTTTCTTTGTCACCTTGCACTAGAATTAACTCCAAATGGATCAAAGACCTCGAGGTAAAAGCTGACACACTGAAAACTTTACAGGAAGGAATAGGAGATACACTAGGCCTCCTTGGCACAGGTGGAAACTTTCTTAATAAGGACCAAGAATCACAACAAATCAGAGAAAGGCTGGATAAGTGGGACTGCATTAAACTGCGGAGCTTTTGTATGGCAAAGGACATAGCTAGTAAATTAATTAGGAAGCTTACAGAGTGGGAGAAGATCTTCACCAACCAAACAACGGACAAAGGCCTCATATCTAAAATATAGCTACAACTCAAAAAATTGAATCACTCCAAAACTAATCTCCAAAGAAACAACCATCCCATTAAAAAATGGGCCAAAGACTTAAAGAGAGTCTTCTCTGAAGAAGAAACAAAAATGGCCTATAGACACATGAAGAAATGCTCAACATCTCTGGTCATAAAAGAAATGCAAATCAAAACAACGCTAAAATTCCACCTCACTCCAGTTAGAATGGCCAGGATCAGGAAAAGGAATAATAACAGATGCTGGAGGGGATGTGGCCAGGAGGGATCACTACTACACTGTTGGTGGGAGTGCAAACTCATTCAACCACTATGGAAAGCAGTGTGGCAGTGCCTCAAAAGGCTAAACATAGAACTCCCCTATGACCCAGCAATTCCACTACTTGGCATTTACCCAACCATCCTGAATCTAGGGCATACTAAATCCACTAGCACAACAAGGTTCATTGCAGCACTATTCACCATAGCAAAGATATGGAACCAACCTAGATGTCCCTCAGTTGATGAGTGGATCAACAAGTTGTGGTATTTGTACACAATGGAATTCTATGCTGCTGTCAGAAAGAATGACATTGCCCCATTTGTTAGGAAATGGAAAGACTTAGGAAAAATCATATTAAGTGAAGTAAGCCAGACTCGAAGGAACTTAGGCTCAATGGTTTCCCTCATTCATCATAATCAGTAGAAACCTTGGGCTCTACTAGCATAGATCTGCAATAGAGCAAAATCTTGATACATAAGGCCATATAGTATGAAGCTAATTGAAAGGACCTCCAGGATATTGAAACAAAAGCCATATAACGAATGATTGTTGTCCTTAATGTACTATGTTGTCTCTCATCTCCTTTGCTGTCCCTTGGGTATCTCATATTGTTATAGTATTTTACTTTGTTATCTAATATATTGAATTTATTTGTATTTGGTTATTTGAAATTTGATAGGGAAGGGGGGAAAACCAAGATGGGTGGGGGGTGTGGGGGGGAGGGAAATGGGTACCAAGACATGTGAAAGGGTATCAATGTATGTGAATTATTGCACCTTCTATCTGGGAAATATCATGTAACCCTTTTACTAATTACAATAAAAAAAAAGATGAGGAGAAAAAAAAAAAGTTATCTCTCTTAGCATGGATGATACAAGTGCCACTGGCTTACAGAAGGTTTCTGACTCCACATGCTTATAGCTGTAAGCCTTGAAAGCTACAGATATACAGCTCTAAGCTTTAGAAGTAGAGGCTTATTGCACCTTAGAGCATCGGTCCTCAGCTGCCTCCTAAAGTTAAAACTCTGAGCTTCAGGTATCAGAGACCGTAGTTCTCAGAAGCCGTCTAAACTAATTCCTCTCTTTTCTCTGCTACTTCCTGGGCTGGCAGCCCCAGAATTTTGTCTACTCTTTGAGCAATCCACTTAGCCTGCTTCTATCATCTCAGCCTGCTTTTACTCATGAAAGACAAACAAACAAAAAGCCCACATGGAGGTAAAAGATCTTTTGAGGAAAGCCCTTGTTTGACCTAATGTTGCAATCACAAGTACAGGGGAGAAACCTTCCAGACAAACCCAACAAGACTGAGTAGAGCCTTCCAGTAAAGTTACTGATAAGTATGACATGCTTGTGTTTGGATTGCAGTCTTCTAGTTTCAGCCTTCGTGCGTATAGCTTCCAGTTACACCAATCAAAAGCTTTACATATGCACCAGTCACAAGTCTCATGTCACTGGCAAGGTGCTTTCTGTCCCATCCTGAGCAAGAATAGCTCAGATTGAGCAATGTAGTCTATAGTTCATCAAACTTGAGATTCATCTTACCAGAGTAAAGCCTCTAAAGCTGGCACAAGTATGCTCGAGCAGTCATGACTAGAGTAGAGCACCCTGAGGAAGAAGTTGTGGCTTCAGAAGTAGCCATGATGGCAGTAGTCCTTGAAGCTGAAGGGGGATTTCTTCAGGGTGACTATGAAGTACTCACAACAGCCAGGAAAAAGGAGCTGCTCATCTGACAGCAAAAAAGATAAGTGTCTGTTGCTGTCATTCAAGGGGCCAGAGAGCCTCTTCTGGGTGGATGTTCACATACAGAGACACTTAAAGGGGCATAGAAATGGAGGGACAAAGGCTAAACAAATGCAGCAATGATGGTCACTGGACTCTGTGCTTGAAAATGAACTATACACTTTGTGGATGGAGATGGAAGGGAAAAACAGAGAGAGAGAGGAAAGGGGTAACATTAACCAAAAGGTATGTACTCTTTGCCTTTGCCTGAGTTATGTAACTGTAACCCACTGTGTTGTTAGCATTTTCAAATATAAATTCAATCAAAAAACATTAAAGGGGACCTTATCCCCTTTAATTTTCATTTTTTACTATGTCGTTAATAGGGACATAGTTACGTTATTTGGCAATGTTTGCTCCCTCACCCAGTGCCCTTAGTGATAGTTTGGTCACACTGATCCTTTATCCCATCAGATTTTGGAGGATGAGACAGGAGCAGAGAAGGTAAATGTTGGTCCAAATCACAAAGCCAATAGTGATCATTCAAATATTCTGAACATTGTTTGGACTGTTCAGATATTCCAGCCCTAGACACTTCATACTTAGCAATATTTTTTGGAAGCAGGGCTATCTTCATCTATTAGCAAAGGCTTCAGACTTACCCATCCTTCTCTCCAAATTATATCCTATAGGATATCCTATGGCCATTTTGATTGAAAACTATTAAAACTACAATAAGATACTATTTCAACTTGTTTAGATTGGCTACTGTCAAATAGCTAAGAAATGCATGATGGAGATGCTGTAGAAGGAAGGAAACCTGTACAACACATTGGTAGAAGTGTAAATTACTATCATTATGGAGATCAGAATAGAAATCCCCCCACAAGTAGAAGCTAAACAAGTAGAATCGCCATATGGTCTACCAATCCCAAGTTCTGAATATACACCCAAAGAAAATGAATCAGGATAACTGAAGAAACACCTGCATTTCTGTTTTTATTTCATTGTTCACAATAGGTAAGATTTAGCTTCAGCCTACATGTCCAACAAAGCATGAATTCATAGGGAAAATTAAATTATATATATACATGTATATGTATATACCAATATATAATTATAGATCATATACACATGATATATAATTGCATATTATTGTATGTATATACACATACATGTTTGTATATATGTATTATATATGTATATATTTTATATATGATTATAACATAATATAGTATATTATGTGTACTATAATATAAATATTCATGTATCACATGCTCATATATATTACATATATGTGTGGAAATAGGGTGTTTTGTTTATATTTGTGAATATACTATATGTATACAATATTTATAATTTAATTTTCTTTATCCACTCATCCTTACATATGTAATATATATTAATATATGAAAGTACACATAGACTGAAATCTTGATATCAGTGGCAATATATATAAACCTGGAGGACATTATGTTAAACAAAATCATCCAGACACAGAAAAACAAACATAATCTGATATATTGTATATAGGTTTATCTGGTTATTTGAAATAAGATAGGGAAGGGGGGAAAACACGATGAGGCATGGGGGTAGGGGGAGAGAAATGGGAACAAAAACATGAGAAAGGGTATCAGTGTTTGTGAAAGTAATGCACCTTCTATCTGGTGAATATAATGTAACCCTTGTATTAATTACAATAAAAAATATAGGAAAGAAAGAAAAATAAACATAATATGATCTCCCTCATGAAAAAATGTAAAAAAATAAATTAATCTTATGAAGTAATGAGTAGAATAGTGACTGGGGACAGAAGAATAAAAGAGACAAAAAAGAGGTAGATTAATGGCACCGAAATTGTAAGTAGACAGGAAGAAAACTGATATTCTCATACACAGTATGACTATAGTTGAAAATAATAGTTTGGGGTTGGGAGTTTGGCCTAGTGGTAGAGTGCTTGCCTAGCATGCATGAAGACCCAGGTTCGATTCCTCAGTACCATATACATAGCAAAAAGCCGGAAGTGGAGGTGAGGCTCAAGTGGTAGAGTGCTAACCTTGAGAAAGTCCAAGGGCAGTGCTCAGGCCCTGCTCCCAAGCCCAGGACTGGCAAAAAATAAAATAAATAATAATAATAACAATAACAGTAATAATAGTTTGAATGCTTCTAAATGGCCAGATGAGATGCTTTTTGAAAGCTCCCACCACAAGAAAATTACACATACATACACACGGGGACACACACACACACACACACACACACACACAATCAGTTTTCCATCACTATAGTAAACCAGAAACTGATTACTTATGAAGAAAAAGGTTTATTCAGCTATCAATTCTGTGGACCCAAAGTCCACACCATGTAGCAACGTGGTTTCTAATGTGAAGACTGTCCATGGCTGCCTCATCTTGTAACATGGCAAGAGCAGAACTGGAAAGAGAAGCAGAAACATTCCATCCTGAACCATGCAGTGGAAAGAATTGGGCAAGGGCAGTCTTGACCCTTTTATAACAACCCTTTCTGAAGAACTCAAGCAATCACATGAGAACTATTACATGTTCACAATAGCCTACAGGATTCTTCAACTCTTCAATATTCTGCCATTTCCCCAAACCACCACCAATCTTCCACATACAGTGATGCTCAGAGACACTGAAAGTATAACCCATCCTTTCTCATATGTAGAATGAAGGATGTTGTAATCAACCTGATTGATCATTACATAATATGCTCATGAATTGAGACACCATTTTACACCATAAAGTTATACGATTCTGTGGATAAAAGTAACCTTTTAAACTTCAACAGGGGTCTCCAACAGAGCCGAGCGATGGTTGAGACACAAATGTATTATCTGCAGATAGAGATAACAGCCTTAAAATGATTGACACACAGCCCCAGCAACTCGCTTCTCCTGTTTTGTCTGCTGTTGAAAGTTACCCAGCTATTTCCAGATTTTATGATTCAAATTGCACTGCCATTCAAGGAAGTATGCGGAGTGGAATGAGAACATAACTAGCTTCAATGAACAATGTACTAGTCATTATTCAGTTATATCATGTGCATTGTGCTGTAAAATTTACACAATTGTAACTTGTAAGGGTGACTGAGTGTTCCCTTCACAGGAACTGAAGCAGGAGTAAGGCAGGGACACCTATGAACCTAATTTCCAGGGCAGTATAATGTGATTAGGACTCATAAAATATAATAAAGAATCAAAAGTTGAATTATCCTACTAGGAAATATTTTCCTTTTGAGAAATCCTTATCATTGCCATGTCAATTTTACTACTCAAATCTCAGCCTCTTCAACAGAGGGGCCCACAGTACCATTCTCATAAGCACAAACCTTTACTTGCTTTCTCACGTTTCTCATGGGCTAGAAAAGAAGCACACACAAGCCTTCCAAACACTTCTACAAGTATTTCGGAAGTATCATTTCTAATGCTGATCATGATTCACAGGAAAAAGGAAATAACATTCATGCTAACGTATTATGTGGCCCTCCATTTCTATTATGCTGCTCGTAAGTATTTTTACTTCACTGATATCACAAATTCAATGCAAAAAGAACACAATTTGCACCTATATAAAAAGTTTTATATTTTTCAAATAGATGCATTTGTAACATTAACCTGAGATTGGAAACTACTTCATCCTGCTTGCATAGAGTGTTTGCTCTCACGCAAAGCTGCTTTCTTGACAGCCTTTCTTGGCACCTCTTTGTCCAATGGTGCTGCCAGTAAGGTATGGGGTAAAGAGGAAGTGAATGTATAGAGTCATGTAAGCAACATTATTACATTTTGAACATTAGACTTGTGGTCTCATGCCTACCTCTACCAATCTTTTTTTTTTTTCTTGTGAGTCATGAAGCTTGAACTCGGCCTGGGTGCTGCCCGTGTGATCTTCAGCTCAAGGCTACCACCCTACCCTTGGGCCTAGGCATTGTCCCTGAGCTCTTCATCTCAAGGCTCCCGTCCTACCCTTGAGCCAAACATCACTTCCCATTTTCTAAAGGTTAATTGGAGATAAAAGTCTCAGGTCCTTTTGTGCCCGGGCTGGCTTTGAAGCTTGATCTTCAGATCTCAGCCTCCAGTGCAGCTAGGATTACAGACGTGAGCCACCATGCCTGGCTCCAATCTGTTTTTATATAAAATTATAAAGACCTTTAGCTTTCCTCAAATACAAGAGGATGTGATGTTTAGTTAGAAGAAAATGTTCTACCATCTATACAGAGGCCTGAGAAGCAAGAGGAAAAGGCAGTACATTTTTGAACACTCTAGCAGAATGACATTTTCCAGTACTAAACAACTTAGCTTTATGAGAGAACACAGACAAAAAAAAAATAAGTCAGCTTGACCTTTTTCTGATGAATTCTGCAGAAAGCTTCATTCATGGGAACCTACCTGGAAGGAAGTTGGCAAGCACTGAGTTCATCAACTATTATCAAGTTGTTAAGGGAACATGCTGCTCAAATTTGAGTTTCTGAAGGGGAAAAAAAAAGTCACTCGGAATGTCATGGATTTCAGACTTTCAGCAACTATCTCTAAATTACATTTTTATAATCAAAACTATTTTCTCTTTCTTAATCTTTAAGTAGTTGTACAAAGAAACCACCATTTAAGAAAGCAGTTTATAAATACAATGCATCTTTATTAGTGTCATCCCTTTCAATATTCTTACCCATGCCTCCTTTATGCACCCCTTCCTTCACTCTCCTGAGTTTTGTAAAATATACATTGGATTTTTCACTGTGTTCTCTGCTCTTCTCTTGTTCATCTGTCCACTCCTTTCCCCTTCAACCCACCCCATCCCTTTTGATTACCCACTCCCTGATGTTTTATTTTACTAAGCTTTCACTTTACCTTTCTAAGGAATTACACTATTTGAGTTCTCCCTTGGATCTGCCATATTTCAGTTAATATATTTACATACATTTGCATACCATTAATGTATTTACACAAATGTATTTACTAAATCTAGCTTCCATGCATAAGGGAAAAACATACATTAAGAAAACAAATGGTGATCGATGCTGGTGAGGATGTCGACAGAAAGCAACCTAATATACTGTTGGTGGATTTCAAAATTTATGTAAGTTAATATTCAATGAAGTCAACTATTTGCTTTTTTATTCATTGAAGCAGTTTTGTTCTGGTATATCCATATTTTTCCTTAATATTTATAAATAATGTAAGCATAGGATTATATTTTATTTTAAGTCTTTATAAATCAACTCCAGTCTTCTTGTTTGGTCTTTTTGTTTCAGCGGTAGTTGTCAATGGAAAGAGTTAGACAGTTCTAATTTCAACCAAAAGTGAGTTTAAAAACAAACTAGTACAATATTGCATCTTCAAGAACAATATTTTCTATTTATTTGGGAGTGGGTTTTTTTTATTGATTATATTTTAAGACAATGTCTTGCTATGTAGCTCAGGCTCGCTTCTTTCTCCAGATCTTCCTGCCTGCTATGTCTTCAAATGAATAATCATGCATTCTCCCCTCTCTCTTTAGTGCTTATTCACTAATCTTGTTTTATGGATGGCCTTTCTGTTGCTCACAAATTTCAAGTTAAAAGACAGGAATCAAGGAAGGTGGCTATGGAATTAAGACAAAGGCACTCAAAACACAAGAAATGAGGGATAGATGGGGATTTCAGAGAACCTGGCATTAGTAGCTGGAAAGCAAAGCTACTATGTGTCTTATGGGACATTGCAAGCATCAGACCTCTCTTCCTAATCCCTTTTTCCCTTCTTTGTCCCTGTCAACCTATCTGCTATATATTTATTATGTATTTAACCCAGTGTGGCCATTTGTTGTGAACTTTACTTCAGTTCAACTAACAACTTTTAAGTCATATTTTCAAGAGAAAAGTCAGAGGTAAGCCTTTTTTTTTTTTTTTTTTTTTTTTTTTTTTTTTGTTTGCCAGTTCTGGGAACTAGTGGTAGAGCACTTGGCTAACATGCCCGAAGACCAAGGTTTGATTCCTCAGTATCACCAGCACCGGAAGTGGTGCTGTGTCTCATGTAGTAGAGAGCTAACCCTGAGAAAAGCCCGAGGACCGTGCTCAGGCCCTGAGTTCAAGTCCCAGGACTGGTATATGGATGGAATATGTCTCTTCTTTTCACACAGTGAAACAGAAAGATTAAAAAGAATATAATTTCTTACTTTGCAGCTGTTAAATTCAAACTGTTATTTCCCATTTATTTTGAGCCTTCATAAATGTATTTAAAAAAATTAAGGTCTCCAAAATATTTTTTTCTTTCCTGTCATTTTGGAAGAATCAGGATATACATGCATATACACATATGTAAATATACAAGTGACTATAATTATATGTAAAATAAGATAAAAACGCATTCATATCTGCAGAAGAAAACGTTGATGGAAACACATAATGTAGTATTTGGTGTAGACACCGTCATTAAAGAAGTTCTACAGAGATCTGCTCCAAGGCATGTTGGCACTTGAGCCTGTGGGCCTCACTGACTTTCTGAGAAGTACTTACAAAGAAGTACTTACCTTGGAAACAAACACTGACTCCTCTACCATTACCTACATCATTTGTCATTACCTATGTAGCCAGATGTCACCCAGATGTCATCTACCTGGATTTTGCAAGTCTTTCAATTTTCCACGATCAATTTGTTCTTGAAAATATCATTTCAATGGGCTCAATTCACAGTGTCATGTACAGTGAGTTCCTTGCTTCTGTCCCAGTATTGTCAGTGGTTCTCAGTGGAGGTCATGTCTCTCACAGATGCCTTGGTTTCTGAGGTGACTCTTAGGTTACTATTCTACCAGAATAAAGAAATGGTGATGTCTCCAAGTCACCTACATAACTTGGAATAAAATCCCCACTAGTATATGTGAGGGGAAACATTTCTATAAGTTTAAAGTGCTACTGAGGAAAGGTATCATCTTCCTGAATTAGAAAGTGACCTCAAGGCTCCTGAATGTTTGCAGGGAGGATGTGGGAGAAGGAAATCTGAAAGTAATGAAACACTATTTACTTCTTTCCTCTGGCTAAAAATAGAATGAAGTCCTGACAAGATTTTGAAACTTTTGGATCATCTGTGGGCAATAATAAGCGGAGAGAGAGGGGGAGGGCGACACCTCTGAAAGTTTCAAAGAAAACAGCGAAGAGCGGCAAATGATTGCAAAACCCCAAAAGTGTCCACCACTCAGAAAGAGAAATTTCCTTTGAAGTTGGAGGAGCTGCTTATTCTAAGGAATATTCATTCTTCCCTCACCCTTTTGAAGAAAGAAATTCTGCATGCCCTTTGTCTCTCTTATTGCCAGATGGATTCTTAAAGGAATAGCTGCCAGCACGTTATTCAACTACTTCCACAGCCCTGGCGTGTGCACTGTGTCCAGTCTGCTTATTCTTACATTCAGTGTTTCCACAGATGTGTTCCCAGACTGCTCTTAACATGAGATTCGCAGTTTCCCAATGCCCCCCCCCGCCCCGGCCCCATGTTCATGTGATCTCACCCTCAAACAGATCAAACTCTGACTTGGTTAGACTAATAGAAATTCTAATCTGTAAGACTATTTATTTTTAAAGGGTAGACTACAGTTTGTTTATCTGCAGTACTTTCTACGGCAACTTTTTAAATGCACCAGTAGATATCCCAGTTCAAAAAATATTGTGGAGAAATGAGAATCATACCTATGAGTTATAAAGAAGAGCTGGATGAAAATTGAAAACAGGAAGGAATACGAGTTTTAATTTGGGCATGTGTGATGGTGTAGCTGATTCCACCTGCTTTTCAGAGGGCTGGAAAGCATTAGTGAGTTGTGTCTGCTATTTGTACTTGAGTGGAGGGTGGGCAGGTAACCTGATAGCATTACCTCACTTGGGAGTGTGAGTGTTTTAAAAGTGTTGTAGGTCCCCCATCCCTAAATCTTGGTACATACAGCCTAGGGAGATTTTGCTCAGAGCCGACAGTTGGAATGTGGGCAGCAGGAAGGCCCTGCATTATTACAGGGCCTTAGAGAAAGAACAGCTTATAATAGTTTCTATAATTATACCCAAACTGAATTGTTATGGTGTTTTCAAGACCATATATATATATATATATAATGTAACATATACATATGTGTATGTATATATGTATATATGTATACAGAGGTATTTATACATATGTATATATATGTGTGTGCATATATATGGCAGTGAAACCTGTCCTTTCATCAGTGTCTGGATTTGTCTATACACTTTTATGCCAATTTATGTCAGTGAATCCATCATGCAAATTAATAATAATAATAAGTCATCATTTAAAGCCCATGTACAAAATAATGAGCAGCAGCAGTGTGTTTACCAATTTTAGTAAAGGATCATGTTGAACAGCAAAGCCATTAATGTCTGCCTGCTTTATTTAATCACAGGTTTTTGTCTAGAAAAAAATTAGTTTTAACTCTGTTAGAGATGAACACACAGAGGATGCAGTCTTTGTGTCAGCCAAATTCAATTCTGAAGCCAGGAAATGTATCATTCTGGCAACTCTTTGAGGGTGCAGAGGACCTTAAAAAATATCTCTTAAAATGTGTCTTATTTACACAAGGAATACTTTTAGCCAGGGATATTTATTAGAGTGACAACTGGTTAAGGTTTTTAATGTACCTGTAGTTAAATACACAGTTGAAGCTCTATTTAATCAGATTTCAAGAATGAATATTTTCCCAGTTACATTTTGGAGTCTTTTGTTTTCTGAACAGGTGATACTTGAGATTCATGAGTTTTCTTCAGAACTACATTGTAATGTTGCTTTACCGATACTATGTATCAAAAATAGAAAGACCGTTAAAAAGTAGAAGATAGGCATTCCTTACTGTCAAGATTTTTTTAAAAAATTATCTCTTCAGTAGTTGTACAAAAGGTTCTGTTTCAACATGTCAATTTATGAGTGCAATACATCTTAATCATTGTCTACCATTCCATCATTCTCTCCCATGTATCTCTTCCAACCCCACCATCCCCTCAAGTTATCTGGTTCCAGTTTTGCTTATGTGCATTGAATATTTTGACTGTTTCTACCTACCCTTTCTCCATTTGTGTTTTTCTCTCCCTTAAAGTTCCCCCTTCTCAGACAAAATCTATTCTGATTTTTTTTTGCAATCAAAAGATTTAAATTGAGGCAGGAGGATGGAGGAATGCTAATTTAAGGTCACCCTAGCTAGAGATATAATCAAACCCTGTCTTAAGAGAAAATGACATAAAGAATACTTGAAAGGCCAAACAGGGCTATTCGTCCAGATGAGCTCTCAAAAGAAAAAAAGCGAACAGCATGGTCTTACAACTTGTAGGAAGTGTGGTGAATGTGGTAAACTTTATGAGAATACACGTCTACAAAGTACAGTTTTAGGTAATGACAACCTATCATAGTCTGCTATTTTGAGATTTATGTGTGTGTGAGATTCTATCTACATAACCTGATGACATTGTGTCCCATGAGTGAGAATTTCCAGCTATATCTCTGAAACATTTTTTCTCATAGTTTTAGCTTGATAGAAATGTGTGCACATACACAGACATATTTACAGACATACATACTTATGCATACATAAATAATGTGACCCTGTTATTCCTTGTAAACTCCAGGGATGACAAAAAACAATTGTGGAGCAGAGCTTCTAAATGGAAATGTGTCTTCATTTTCAAGAGAATAAAAGGTTCTCATGGAAATGTGTCGTCAAGAAATGACAAAACACACACACATACTCAAAAGCCAACGCTATGGAGATGACAGGGAGCCCGAGAGCCCTCAACTTTGCAGTTAGAGGACAGGTTCTCTTACATGCTTTTCAGGGGAGGTTTAGACATAGAAGTAAGGGCTAGCAAAACACAGAGAAGAAATGCTTTCTGATCTGCTTTCTAATCTGAGCAGCCATGGTCCTTGCCCTTTGACCTGAGGAGTCAGCAAGGCCATTAGAGGCCTATTCAGGCCTGTCCAGCCTTGACAGTACACTGACTTCCATCATCCACCCATGACTATCCCTCAATGGCTGATAGTTTTCTTGATTTGAATTTTGATAGAGGGAGAAAATAGAGAGAGATGTTGGTCTTTGCCTTCCATAATCCACCAACTGATTTGAAACATAAGCCAGATATAGCTATCCCTTCCAAAGAACATTAGATGTACATGAGACAGAGACAGAGACAGAGACAGAGACAGGGACAGAGACAGAGACAGAGACAGAGACAGGGACAGAGACAGAGACAGAGACAGAGAGTGCTGTGCTCTTAGGAGCTTTAGTGAATTCATTCATCTTCACAGCTAACTTTTGTTGAAATAATGTCATAATCCTTATTTTAAAGAAAGTTGAAAAGGTTAGGAAATAGACCTAAAGATACTGGTTGGAGGTGTGGTACTGAATGCACAGTGTGCAATTCTTAAATATTTTGGTCATCACTTCTTGAAGCTTTCTGAATTTCCTAAGAGATACATATTCTGGATATCTCTGAGTTGTCTTCTCTCCCATGCTCTGTTTCAGATGCTTCATCCCAAACATCTATGCAGCTCTGTTCACTGCAGCTCTGGTCCCTTTAATGTGCCTGGTGGTGGTGTTTGTGGTATTCATCCACGCTTACCAGCTCAAGCCCCAGTGGAAAGCATATGATGACGTCTTCCGAGGAAGAACAAATGCTGCAGGTTTGAAAGGAACTATTTTTGCACTTTGGAGATGGGAACTTTCCAATGAGGGGGAAATGTCACTGCTTTCTGCAGCGCTAAACTAAACCAATACTCTCTCATATCTTCTACTTTTTGGTACTTCCTGACATTTCTCATTCTTCAGAGATCTGAAAGTGTTTACAGGCTAGTGCCAGTTTGTTGGGGTTTTTTGTTGTTTTCCCTTAAAGGTGTTAATGTCCAAGTTAGTGAATCACAGGCTTTGGGGAGCTGCTTCCAAAGCATTCTCAACTTAGACAGTAACAGCCTGCATTCGACCTGGGAAATCTGTTTTTCTCCCACAGATTCTGAAACTTAAGGGCTCGTAGGTATTGTCACTTACAAGCTGGAAGTCTAATAAGAAAAAGCTTTCTAGTTCCTGGACTGGATCAAAGAATTTACTCCACCATGTTCATGAGTGCTATATTTTGCATGTGGCACTAGATTGTGCTGACAGAAGTTTTAAAAACATATGTAATCAGACAACTTCATAAGTGGCTACACATTACTTAAGAGTGCAAGTCTTTCCAGCTCAAATTGGCTTTCACTGCAGTTCATTTTTTCCCTTTGAATCATACTTAGCACGAGTTTTTATGATTTAATTCTTTTGTTTTTGTTGTTCTTAGATTCAAGTCTCCTACGAATTTTCTTTCTTTTCTTACTTTTTTAATGGCAATACTAGGCTTAGAACTCAGGGGTCTCTGACTTACTCAGTCTGATTGCTTGGCTGGTCCCCTGTCACTTGGGCCATGCCTTCAGACTTGCTTTATTTTGCTTTTTGTGGAAATGGAGACTCAAGACTTGCATTGTTGGGTTTTGAACTGTGATCCTCTGAATCTCAGGTTCCTAAGTATCTAGTATTATATGTGTCAACCACCTGTACCTAGCAGGAACAATAACTACACACCTACAGATAGAAAGTTTCACTAAACTATGTCAATAGCACATAGTGGTTACATAGTGTGTCAATAACACATAGAGAGTCTTATGAATTAGGGTGAATGATACCTTTTAAACTAGTGAGCTCTTTTGTAATGTGTTAGAATTCGAAAGTCAAATTGATGACTGTCTTAGGGGAAGTATTCATATTCAAGTGTTTTCCAGAGTTTAAGCAAGATATCATTTATCTTAATGTCTCAGTAGATACTGTTACATAGAAGCTATCATTGCTAATATACCAAAAGTCTTCTAAGCTAGATACCAGTGGCTCATACCTGTAATCCTAGCTACTTGAGAAGCTGAGAATGGGAGGGCCATGATTAGTTTCCTTTTGTCTATGTGTGTGAATGAGTGTGTGAAAAACAGTCTTTTTTACAGAACAAGGTTGCTGTGCTTTTCTTTCCTTAAATGCTAGGATGTGTTTTGTTTTACTATCATGTAAAAGTGCCAGTATTTGCCTGTTACCAGTAGTGATGACAAAAAGGCCTAACCTAGTGAGTTAATCTTCTGAGTGCCTATATCAGCACGTGCTGATGGATGTGATCCACCAAGGATACAACAGCTAACACAATATTGCGGTTATCTGAAACACATAGTGATGAGCACTTACCATAATGCTAGGAGGTTTAGTATAATTGAACTTCAACTAGGGAGCCCTCTCTTGCAAGGAAATATTAATAGGAGTATTACTTTATTGTACCTTTTCAATAAAAATTTATGCTGTTTCTACTTTCTCTGTTCCTATGGCAATACTATTTAGTAGTTATTGTCTTATGCTTGAACTTGCAATGTCTTTCTGATTAGTCTCCTTTATTCTGTTTTTTTTTCTTTCTATTTCATTATCTCAAATTCTCTATTTCAAAAACAGGAAATGAATATCTTGACTCTCCAGCATTTTGGCCATTCAAGTATCACAGCCAAAAGGAAAAGTCTAGTAATCTCTACTGGATATGGTGATGCACAGGAATCCCAAATACTGGGGAGCTGAGATTGGGACCATCACAGTTCAAAGCTAGCCTTGGCAAAATGTCTGTGAGTTTGAGTCTCAAAAATCAAGCTGGAACTTGGTATAATTTCTCACACTTATAATCCTAGCAACAAGCAAGGCTGATATCATGGTCATGGTACAAGGATAGCCCAAACAAAAAGTTCATTCTCAACCAATAAAAACCTGGCCACAGTGACAAAGATATGTCATTACAGCTATACAGGAAGCACAAATAAGAGGATCAGAGTCCATTCAAGTCAGGGGGGAAAGCAAGATCCTTTCTGAAAAATAATGAAAAAAAAATTTTAAAGGGACACATTTTAAGTGGTAGAGCATCTACCTAATAAGTACAAGGTCCCGAGTTCAAATCTCATGACAAAAAAAGAAAGAAAAAGGGAAAGAAAGCAAGAAAGAAAGAAATTCAAAATTAAAAAAGCAAGGCACGGAATCAGAAAGAATGACATTGCACCATTTGTAAAGAAATGGAAAGACCTGGAAAAAAATCATATTAAGTGAAGTAAGCCAGACCCAAAGGAACATAAGCTCAATGGTTTCCCTCATCTGTAATAATTAGTACACATCTAAAACTCTCCTAGCAGAGGATTACCATAGCTCAAAGCCTAGATACATAAGGCCATATAGGATGAGGCCAAATGAATGGACCTCCAGGACATGGAATCAAGAGCTTAATTATAAGTGACTGTTACTCTTTATGTTTTTTTTTCTTCTCTTGTGTTGCCCTTTGGTTAATCTCATATTGTTACAGTATTCCACTTTGTCACCTGGTATATTATATAAATGTTTTCTTGTTTAGTTGAAATAGGAGAGGAAAAATGAGGGGAGAGGGTGGGGGGAAGGAAATGGGGACAAAAACATAAGAAGGGATATCAATGTATGAGAAGTAACGCACCCTCTATCTAGTGAATATTACTGTAACTCCTCTATACATTGGAATTAAAAATTGGAATTGGAATTATAGCTCATGCCTGTAATCCTAGCTACTCAGGAGGCTGAGATCTGGGGATCGAGGTTCAAAGCCAGCCCAGACACTAAAGACCCTGAGACTCTTATCTCCAATTAACCTCTAGAAAACAAGAAGTGGGGCTATGGCTCCAGAGGTAGGGCGGTAGCCTAGAGCTGAAGAAGAGCTCAAGGGCAATGTCCAAGCCCAGGGGTAGGGTGGTAGTCCTGAGCTGAGGAACTCAGGGACAGAGCCTGGGCCCAGAGTTCAAGCCCCATGACCCACAAAAAAAGAAAGAAAGAAAGAAAGAAAGAAAGAAAGAAAGAAAGAAAGAAAGAAAGAAAGAAAGAAAAAAGAAAGAAAGAAAAAAGAAAGAAAAAAGAAATTCTGGAACTCACGATATCCTACCTCATCCCTAAAGCCTTTTGGAATGGCTTGCAACTGAATCACTACATCCTATATCTTGAGATAGAGGAAATGCTCATTCCCTCATCTTTGCTTTTCAAGTACTTGTTTCTATCTAGTACTAAGTGGTAACTTGTTTAGTGATATGTGGCTGATTTCTTTCCTCAACTATTAATTCCTGAGCATTAGGAAACTTGAATATTCATCTCTGTCCTCAATGTCTTACAAAGTGCTCAGTAAGTAATAAGAATATAATTGGTTGAATGGATGAATGAATTAATAATCAGTGCACCATAAAGTTCTATAATTACAGGAATGGATTCTTTAACAGAGAAACATTTAGAAGAACCATCTTGGCATCAAAAGCAGCAATTAAATGACATGTCTTGTTGGTCTGTTTGTAGGGTTTTTATAATTTGGACTATTTTTTTCTGTTTTCCTTGACCTTTATGATTTACAAATCATGTGTTCAGTTTTGATTTCAACTTGAATGTTCTTCTTTATTTGCGACTCACTGTAAATCATGTGCCCTTGAATAGTCTCCACTTACTTCAAATCAAAAATTTATTTTTTTTCTAGTCCTGGGCTTGAACTCAGGGCCTGAGCACTGTCCTTGGACTTTCTCAATGCTAGAGCTTTACCACTTGACCCTCAGCACCACACCACTTCTGACTTTTTTTTTCTATGTATGTAGTACCGAAGAATCGAACCTGGGTCTTTATACCTGCTAGGCAAGCACTCTAACACTACGCCAAACTCCCAGCCCCAAATCAAAAATTTCTAAAGTAAAATTTTACTTACACTGAACACTGTTTGAATCTTTCTATTAAAATTTGATTGCATTAATTTGGAAAATATTCAGACAAAATCACACTGTATATTCATATTTTGCCTACTAACCTTCTCTATATACGTATCAGTTAAGGATAACATTCAACAAAAGAACAGTAAAAAGAAAACTAATCTCTGTGGATGGGAAAATGGGAGAAATACAACATTATGACATGGGTATAAACCAATGTGTCAGTGTTTCCTGGAGCCAGAAACAAGAGGAAGTGGGAATGTCTCTAGGGCTGTGGAAGCAAAATAGGAACTGAAAGGTCCCACAACTGATAGCTTGTACCTGCCTAGGTTCAGTCTTCTTTAATTTCTAGAGTCAATCACTTCCATTATAGATTGCATAAATTTGACCATACTCTCCTTCATAACATTGATTTTTTGATCCTGATAAATTCACGTATCAGTCTCTTACATCCCATATTTTGTGTGAAATATATATTCTGCACTGTCCCATAGCTTTTCTGCTCCATCTGTAGCTGGTTCACTTGCTCTCCTGAGTGCCACCTGAGACAGCAAGAAAACATGGCTTTGGAGTGGCCTGGCTGCCTGGATTCATAAGAATGGAGCTTTTGAGCATCAGTGATTCTGATGAAGATTCACCAGCCTCCTCCAGGGAGTTGATATGCCACCACAATGACTCATGATGAAGGTGTACTAAAGTGTTCTGAGCTAAATTTCAGTGTCTCAAAGAGCCTTTTAAACAAAGCCTGTAATTTTGGTTTTGATCTTGAGCAATGGTTAGCTTGTCTCTCCTTTTAGACTCATTTGAATTTGCTGAGTCCTTTCTGACTCATTGGGCAGTTCTTAGGTGAAGAATGATTCACAAACCAAGGGAAGAAAATTAATTTAAATAAAAAGAGGATACGGATGATTATAAATCATTTTGATACAAAAATCCCCCAAACAGGTTTGAGTATCCTGCAGATGCAAATTAGACTTGATGAAGCTGTCTGTGTAAAAATTGGGCTCAGGATGCTTCAGATCTCCTGATGTTGAGATGGCTGCTTCTCTTTCTTCAGAACAAACTTCCACAACAGGGTTGGAGATTTAACTCAGTGGTACAGCATAGAGAATAAACTAGATTCCATCTCCTAACCACAACAAAAACACCTCTGAGAACAATACAACACAAGACTCCTAAAGCTCTACACACCCAAGGAAAAAGTAAAGAATAAAACTTCAGGCTTGAAAGCTTAAAAACCCAATTTCCTTGTTTCTCTGAATCTCTTTCTCTGTGTCTATGTGTCTCTATGTCTATGTCTATCTCTGTCCCTCTGTCTCTGCTACCCTATAGCCTTAGGTTTGCTATGCCTCTGCAGCTTAAGCCATATCCTGTGTTCCTGTACTTCCACTTTGCTTTTATTATTTTTATTTATGTATTTTGTCAGTTGTGGAACTTGAACTCTGGATCTAGGCACTGTCCCTAAGCTCTCAACTCAAGGCTAGTGTTCTACCACTAAGCCACAGAGCCACTTTCCACTTTACTTTTGTTGTTGTGGTGGTAGTGATATATACAGGGATTGCAGTTACATTCATCAGGTAATAGGTACATTAATCCTTGAACATTTTTACCCCTTCCCATATTTTTCTCCCATTTCCCTCCCCCACCCCCTCCCATTCATCTTGTTTTTCCCTTACCCTCCCTTTTCAAATAAACAAATAACTGTATATATTGCAGTAACAGTGTGAAAACTTCTCAGGCTAGCCTCAAACTGTAATCCTCCTATTTCTGATGAGTAGCTGGGATTATAGGTATATGCACCACACCCAGCCCTATTAGTACATATTAATTGTACAAAGTGAGAGAAATTTTCTTTACCAATATCATCATAATCGTCTTTATCATCACCTCTATCAGCTATGATTTACCATATGCTTACCAGGCACTTTGCTGAGAATTTAATATAGAAAGTCTTTTGTGTCAGTATTTAGATTAATTATAAACATAGTGTGTGTTAGTCAGCTCTGGCTATGGTTCTTTTTTTTTTTTGTCAGTTGTGGGGCTTGAACTCTGGGCCTACGTGCTGTCCTTGAGCAGTTCAGCTCAAGGCTAGCTCTCTACCACTTTGAGCCATAGCCACTTCTGGTTTTCTGGTGGCTCATTAGAGATAAGAGTCTCATGGACTTTAATGCCTAGGCTAGTTTTGAATGTGATCCTCAGATCTCAGCCTCCTGAGTAACTAGGATTACAGGTCTGAGCCGCCAGCGCCCATCTGGCTGAGTCATAAACAGCCCACATTTATTTGTCACAGTTCTAGGGACTGGAAGCTTGATAAGAAGATGTCAGCAATTCAAGGCCTAGGGAAGCCTTGCTTTATACCTTCTAGTAAAGAGAGGGATTGCTACTGTTTCTCTTGTTCATGACCTAATTATGTCTGGAACCTCACTTTCAAATACTATGACATGAAATTCAGGGTCTCAACATAGGAATTGGAAGGGTGGGAAGCACAATTCAGTCCAGAGCACCTGAGTGCTATCTCACATCATCTGTACATACTGTCTTAAGACTGATCATCTTGGACTCTTATGTATCCTTATTCCATGCTGATGAAGTTTGAAAAGCAAAATTGACCCTGTCTTTCACATCATCTGCTTCCGTAAAGAAAGTTTTTATAACCCTCAGCCACTGTTACCTACAAGTGAGTTGATTCCTGACCAGTGTAAGTCCAAATGGAGCACAGCTAAACTTACTTTGCTTGTTGAATTTTTCATTTCTGGTGATTAAAATAACTAAAACAAGGAAGAACTTAGATGTGACCCAAATGTGAGAGGCCCTATCTAGCAAGTACAAGACTTTGTGTCCAAACACTAACACTGAAAAATTTTTAATGAAATTAAATAGCTCCATGTCATGTTTGTAAAATTCAATCACCAAGTATTTTATTACCATTTTTCATTCATTTGTTTTCCCTACTAATGTTAACCCTGTTGATACTTAAAGAAAATACAAATATTCTAACCTTTAAACAAATAAAAATGTAGACCAGAAACAGCATTTTCAAAGTAGGCCAAAAATAGGCTGTAGCATCTATCTGATATTTTCTAATAATATGAGATATCTGTGAACCAATCTTACCATGAAAAGGGAAGAAAGGAGACCTGGAAAAGGCTAGAATTTAAAAAAAAATCTCATAAAAATGAGACTGGCATATTAAGGAATAATGTTTTAGTGGTGCAAACTTGACCACATTTGATCAAGTTGTGATTAGCTTGTTTTGGCTTGTTTTACAGCTTTCTTTGCCTTTCTGTCTTAACATAATCATTTACTTGGCTTCTCTGTAGACTTGTTATTAAAATGAGAAACAAGATACTAGTTCCCTGTATGTGCATAAAGTTCTCTGCCACACCTGTGGATGTGGCACCATTGTTTAAATGAATAATGATAGGACTTTGTATAACACAGATATCAAGCTGCTTTGTGGTCAGTTATCATTGTATATTCCTGAGAACATCTCTGTATGTGTGTTTGGCATTCCTTTTCTACATACTTTATAGTATATTATTACAAATATAACTAACAGCGGAGAGTAGGCGACACACCAAAATTTTCAGTAAATGTAACAGTAAATCTAAGAGCAGGCAGCAATGCTCTGAAACTCTATTAACTTACTGGAGAAGAGTTCCAATTATTCACACTGACAAAGAAACTAAGGATTTAATGCAAGGAGATATTTTACCATAATGACATGGTGAAGGAAGTGAAAAATTCCCAGTAAAATCTTAATTTGTATCAAAGTTTAATGTCATCATGGCCAGAGAATCAAATAAAAGAATAATCTTGGCAGTGAATCTGGCATTTATTCAGATGGAGGATGTACCAGGAAATAGTTCTGGGGACTCGCATATTTGACACCTTGTAAAAATATTTTTTGAGTACAGTTATCTTTAGGGTGAATTTTTCTGAGCCACTGGGTCAGAATTAGCTAGAGATTTCAGTGCTAAATCTGAACCAGTATAAATACTAATGTCTGCTTTTTGATGTCCTCGAAAAAAATACCTGTACAATTTAACCCGGTACTAATAGCAAAAAAAAAAAAAAAGCAAACAAAGTAAAAGAGTAAATTTATTTGTACAAATTGTAAGCCCATCTAATAAGATTTCTAAATGCAAATGCACAGTGGTAGCCAGTGATTCTGTGTAATCCTTGGAAGGCTGAGCTCTGGTTGAAGTCAGCCCAGGCAGGCAGGAAGAAAAATCTGTGACTATCTTATCTCCAGTTGACCACCAAAGAACTGGAAGTAGAGCTGTAGCTCAAGTATTAAGCACTAACCTTCAGCAAAGAGAGAAAGGAAGAAAGAGAGAAAGAGAGAGGGCGGGGGAGGGAGGGAGGGGAGAGAGAGAGAGAGAGAGGGAAAGAATTAAACTTAGACATGAGTTCAAACCCTGGGATTAGCACACATACACACAGTGTGTGTGTGTGTGTGTGTGTGTGTGTGTGTGTGTACTTGCATGCACACACACGCACATGTGCACATGCCCCTTTCCAGGGCGGGGATAGTTTCTGGGCTCCTTGAAATAATTTTAAAACTAGTTAAGGAGGTCCTTTATCTGTTAGTTGAATGATTTCATGTTTGTTTTAAAACTTTCATCTTGATTTTTAAAAAACTGTTATAATTTCATTCTATGAAGCATTTATAAGTGTGTAGAAAATTATTATGTCAGCTGTGGACCTAAATGATAATTTAACTTTCTCACAGTTTTAAGACATGTTTTCCCTCAGAAAGAACACAGATACTTTAACTCTTCCTTTAAGAATCACAGGCTTCACTGAGATCTCCCCACTGCAACCCCCACACCAATACCCACCTCCACTAGGAGAATTTTATCTGACAACTTTGAAGTACGTGGTTCAAATAGAACTGCTCTAATAACAGTCCTGGCAAAGTCCATGTGAGTATGTCTCATCTAACTTGGTTATTTTCCTTAGATTCAAAATTATAGCCTACAAATTGAAAATTATATATAGCTTTTGCAAGGCGAGACCATAATTCTAGGCTTTCAACATTTTTTTTCCGATCCCAATAAATCACACTCAGAGTAGGCCTGACACCATACTGTCCTTTACCGTTCAGGAGAGACCTAAGTCAGATATGGATAAAGCATAATTTAAGCTTCAGAGACCTTGAGATTTCACAGATAATTGGCTCACCTTCTTCCTATGAAATATTCAGTAGAGCGGTGCTGACAATCCTGTGTTCAGTGGCTCACCTGCACAGTTCCTTCCAAATTAGACTTCTATCCTTCCCACATCAACAAGGACCACAGAAGATTTATGTCAGAGTGGATGAGCAGCCTCCACTCAAGAGCCACTCTGAGTAGTACAGGTGGATCTCTAGCCAGTTCTTTGCCATCCCTTCCTTCACAGTTGACGTCCCCTAAAACTACTTAAGTTACTTCTGAAACCAAGCTTTACAAACTATGGAATATAAGTCTGGCCCATATCACCTTGCCAACTTACTTTCAGTGAAATAAGATGGATGGAAAATGACGATACAGTAAGCACAGAATAGAAAAGAATCTATCTTGGGCAAAAATAGATAGTTCCTGTGTTAATCCGTTTAATACTTTTCTTTTGAGAGTTTGAGTGCGTAGTTCACATTATAAAATGTATTTCTTTCTATGATTTGGTTCTCTGATCAGGACTCCAGAGCAGATCTGGCTCCTTCATGGTCCTGCAATTGACATGTTTATGGAAATTGGATAAGCGTGAGCTGATTCTGGCAAATGGCCCATGCTTCAGTCACATTTTTTCCTCTCTCCCTCTTTTTTCCTTCTATTGAAAGGCAGCCCCAGGAAAGTGTCATTGTCCATAGGAATGTCACTCATAGGCAGCTTTGTCTGAAAGTCACAACCCTGAAGTTTTTGTCAAGTGTCTGTGTTCCAGCAGTTCCTGGCCCTGCAGCATAGCCCGTATCTCCTTCTATGCCTTTGCTGTGTTTCTAAGGGGAGAGAAACACTGGGCATACAAGTTTAGCTCTTACTTTTGCTTGTAACTGTAACACATCACTGTAGTCCTGCAAACACTTGACACTAGAATTTGACTTTTATTTATTTATTACAACATATAACAATGAGCAAGGCTTAGGTGAATATTCCTGAGATAGTGGTTTGGGGAGGTTATTGGCTTGTAGGAGCTTACAGAGGGTGCACAAGTATACATTACATATTAAGGTGTTTCCAGAGAAACAACCAATAGAAAATCATAGACATAAATTATACAGATAATATGTATAGATATATATACACATAGGAATATACCAAGAATCTTACTATAATGTATTGGCTGATAAATCACTAGCACTTCAAAGAGTTGGGAGCCAACAGTAAATAGAGAGTGGATTCCCACCTTTAAAGACCTGAGAATTAGGAATGTTAGAGGTCTGGAGAAAATCCAGATGCACGCTCAGCCAGTCAAGCAAATAGAAGCCTTTCAGTTTTCTTCCCATTTTTGTTCTATCTCTCCAAGAATGGAGGACACCCAGCCTGTGGCTTGTATGTAACCTGTGAAAGCATTTGATACGTGCCAGGCAGACACATTTGCTTCTCATAGGCTTCTCACTGGCTGCCTGTGGCTATCTGCTTATACTGGCAATCGTGTATGTCCCCAGGATGATGTGATAAATATCAACATGATGGAACCAAAGATGTTGACAGATCTGTTTTAAATCGATTGGCCCTATAGTTTTCCATGACAATTTTAATGTGATGGAACTTCTTCAACATTGGAAGTAAAAGCAAACAAAACTCACCTAAATTGGGACCATAAACAAGACACGTGAACAAAGATCAGCAAAATAAGCTACCCAAACAGACTGTAGGGTTTCCTTCAAACAGGCCTAATCCACAGGCTTTGTAGATGCCTATTCCAGCCTTGCTGACCAGCCATGTGTGGTACACTTTCCTTGAGGCTTCGCTGTCCTGTGTGTTTGCTTATGCACTGCGTGATTAATGCCTACCTGTTGGGAAAGCTTGGGGGCACAATTTGGTATTTTCGCAGCAAGAAGTGGGTGCGATTGCTGATACGACTTGCCTCTAAGTTTTCTTCACACATTTCAGAATAAAGACCCATATTTTCTTTTGCCTTTTTTTTTTGGTTTTTGGTAATGTGAAAATAACAGGTTTAATCATTCCATTTGACATTTGTGTTTTTTTGTTTTGCACTGACAAGTGCAACCCAAGTTGTTAGAATGTGGAGGTCAGTAAGGAAAAATTAAAGCAAATTCTTCAGAAGGTTGTAAACAGCATAAATGTCAGCCTCCAGTCAC
The DNA here is from genome assembly GCF_031878675.1 of Megascapheus bottae. Classification (NCBI taxonomy): domain Eukaryota; kingdom Metazoa; phylum Chordata; class Mammalia; order Rodentia; family Geomyidae; genus Megascapheus; species Megascapheus bottae. The sequence continues at coordinate 31,171,757 of NC_143512.1, read as the reverse complement.
TGAAGTGTGGTATGTACTAGAGTCATTGTTCTTGTCCCTGGGGTATTGATGAGCTTCAATGACAAAGAAAGCCGATAACACAGTATTTGGTTTTCTTTTTTTTTAAAAAAAAAAAAAAAGGTGGGGAGGGGCTGGGAGTTTGACCTATAACAAGTGCTTGCCTAGCATGCATGAAGACCCAGGTTCAATTCCTCAGTACCACATACATAGAAAAAAGCTGGAAGTGGTGCTGTGGCTCTAGTTGTAGAGCACTAGCCTTGAGAAAGTCCAAGGAAAGTGCTCAGGCCCTGAGCTCAAACCCCAGGACTAGCCAATAAATAAATAAATAAATAAAATCATGGTTTCCACTAAAAATAAATAGTAAAAGCATGCTATATTACCAATGGAATCTAATTCCTCAAGTAAGCTTCCTTCATGACACTGGTACTGAATGGAAAGAGGAAGGAACCAGGGAACAAGTTTATCCTTTCAAAGAACTCACCTCAAATGGCTCACTTCCTCCACCTAAGTCCTACCTCCCCAAGTTCCTATCACGACCAAGATTGCTACTCCTTTCTCCAAGTAATTTCCACCCAAATGTTTTCACATTAGAGGTTCATGGTTAAGTACTGAAGAGCTTTGATGATTTTTTTTTTTTTTTTTTTTTTTGGTGAATTGTGGGGCTTGGACTCTGGGCTTGGACTCTGTTCCTGAGCTCTTCGGCTTAAGGCTATCACACTATCTCTTGAGCCACAGTGCCACTTCCTAGTAGTTCATTGGAGATAAGCGTCTCAGGGTCTTCAGTGCCCAGACTGGCTTTGAGCCAGGATCCTCAGCTCTCAATCTCTTGAGTAGCTAGGATTACAGGTGTGAGCCACTGCAACCACAGATCATTGATTTTCCCCCCTCCCTATTGTAAAACTTCATCTTAAGACATGCTTGACTTAGCAAAGGGTTTTCTCTTTTCTTTTCTGTTTGTTCTTTGTTTGGGGTTGGGCTGATTTTTTGTTTTCTTTTAGTCATAAGGGATTTCAGCTTAGGAGCTTCTGCTTACTAAGCTAGCCTTCTTTTAAACCTAAGTGTCCTAGTTTATTTGAATTGCTATCAGAAAATACCACAGACTTAAAACCACCAAAAATCTATCCTGCTTCTGGCAGCCAAGAAGTTCAAGGCCAAGATGCCAACGTTTTGGTGTTTGGTGTTTTCTTAGACTCCCACTTTCTGGTTCTTAGACATATTTTTATTCTGTATCCTCATAGTAGAAGGCACAATGCAGCTCTCCCCACCTCCCTCCCTCTTCTCTCTCTCTCTCTCTCTCTCTCTCTCTCTCTCTCTCTCTCTCTCTCTCTCTCTCTCTCTCTCTCTCTCTCTCTCTTTCCCTTTTCCTCTCTCCCTGTCTCTCTCTTTCACTCTCTGTCTCTCCTCTTAAACAAGAACACTAATCTCATTCATAACTCTCTATCATTGCACTGAAATAGTACACTGTACACAGATTCCATGCATTGCTTATATATTTAAGCTTGGACCTTGGATTATTTCCTTCTGGGAGGTAAGTGATGCTGCTGTGACCACTGGTGGACTGTTATCGTCGTCATTTGCAACTTTTGGTTCATTGGGGTACATAACTAGGAGGAAAACTGATAAAGCCTATAGCAGCTCTGTTTTTACCTTTTGGAGATCCTCAAGGTTGTGCTCTACAGAAGCTATACCATTTTGTTTCCTATCGGTGCTGAATTTTTTCTCCATCTTACCAACACTTACTGTTTATTGGATATATAATTTAAGAGTCATCCATAAGTTACTTTTGCACAGCTGGGACAAAAACTCCTTAAAAGATGAGTCATTTTTGCTCATGATCAAAGGGTTCAACATTGCATATTTAACCTAGAATACCATCTTTCTGGGCGTGAAGTGGTAGCTTCTTTTTTTTTTAATTTTTATGGAAACACAGTATTGGGCTCAAGAAATAGGGTTTCTTTTTTTCATATATTTTTTATTGTAATTAATAGGAGGGTTACATTATAGTCACCAGATAAAAAGTGCATTACTTCACATACATTAATATCCTTTCTTCACCCCACCCCTCATCTTGCTTTCCTCCCTTCCCTATCCAACTTCAAATAACCAAATACACATATATACAATATATCAGATAACCAGGTGAAATACTGTATGTAACAATATGAGATAACCAAGGGACAGCAAAAGAGATGAGAGATAACATGAGAGGACAATAATCACTCGTTATATGGATTTTGTAAGAAATAAGGGTTTCTATAGGTAGATTATACTGCCCAGAAGACATGCAGAAGGTCTACTCTATAACAAACAATCCAATTTTAAAATGGACAAGAGATTTGCATAAACATTGTTGAAAATAATGTATGCAAACTGCTAATCATCTGATTAAAAAAAAAGATGTTCAACATCATTAGGTATCAGAGAAATATAAATAAAAATCAGGACAAGCTACCACTTCACGCCCATCAAGACTGTGTCATAGGTTAAGTATGGAATGCCCTCCACAGACCCCTGAGTGGGATTCTAGGTCTCCCAGTTTGTGGTGATATTTTTAGTCATGGTAGAAACTTGGGAAGGCAGGACTTAGCTGAAGGAAGCAAGCCATCAGAGTTGTGTTCTTCCTAAGGTTAAACCTAACCCCTGGTTCTTCTCCCCCAACCCCCTCTCTTCCCCTTCTCTTTTTATTTTCATTTCCCTAATACCTAATGATGTTACACATCTTTTATCACCTTGTTAGCAGTTTATCTAGACATTGGAATTATTCTATATTCACTACTCCATCCCTAAAATATAGTTTGTCTCTAAAATTACCAATGATAAGTATCTTCTTCAATAAACATTGGCTTATATACAACAACGGTGTAGCTATTATTTCACCAAGTGTGAACAAAAAAAATAAAAATAAAAAGCAACTTTGTGGATTTGGGAGTTAAAGATTGGAAGCATTTATCAAGGAAAGTGAGGATAACAACAGATAGCTAGACAAGGGCATACAGCATGCTGAGATGGGATTGGGATAGGTTTTATACCTTTTGATTGAAAATTTGTGAACCTTGTTGATTGGCTGTCATTTCTCAGATCAAGGTTTGATGTTCACACATGAGAGAATATTTCGTGCTTGGTTTTTACTTTCTCGTTTTGCCTGGCCCTGGTTTTTCTTTGGCCCCTGGCCATGCCTTCTTAAAGGAATGGGTAAGGTGATGGAGATAGCCAGAAAAGTGCAGCTTTCAATATAGGAAACTGAGGTGACTTTCATTCCATGGAATATTAACTTTCAATTTGCCAAATGTAATTCCTGTAACTAATTAACAATATGCTCCTTCCCAACTTTTACTGCCATCACTCCCTCCCTGCACCCCTTTTCCTTTCGCTAAGCTCCGAAAGGTAAGAGATAACTTGTAAGAAGGAGATTAACAATTAACCTAGTTGATGTACTGATACTTTGCATCATTATGACAAACACCTATCACAAATAACCTAAAGGGAGAAAAGATCCATTTCGACTCATCGTTACAGAATGTATCATAGGCCTCCAGTGGTGCTGAGGCCATGTGAGGAAACACATTATGACCACAGAGTTGACTAGAAGGGGAGGCTGCTAGCCTCATGGTGGACCAGAAGCAGTGAGTGAATAGGCATTAGAGACCAGGTAGACCTTTCAAAGGCATGGCACTAGGTCCTACTTCCTCCAAGCAGGCCCACCTCCTCAAGTTCTCACAACCTTCAAATTAGTCTTACCAGCTGAGTACCACAGTTTCAACCCACAAGATCACAGACATTTCATGTTCAGTCCATAACATTGGTGAAGTTTTTAAGTTTCAGAGCTTCTCCTTTACATGCCTGCCTTCTACAATCAAGTAACCAGATGATGGTTTGGGGAATTTTTTTAATTTGTTACAAAAATTTCTAAGTTTTACAAGCTTTAGGCCTAAAACATCAAGTTATGCTGCTGGATCTATTTCTTCTCTTTGAAATAACATTACTGTTTCACTGCCAGAACACCAGTACATTTTTGAGTATACTGAGCTATTGATGATGAACTTTCTTTCATGCAAAGTTTCTAAAGTGCAAAGGTATCACACTTTTCTGCAGAGGTCCAGAATATGTGCCATGAGTATTTCTCATCAGTACCAAAAGGCACTGTTGGCTTTTCCAACAAGATCTATGGGTACACCGTACCTGGTTTGCTGGAGATACTTACAAGAGCATTGAGACTAGATTGTGGTGACCAGTCTTGTTGGTATAAAACAGGCCTGTTCTATCATATTCTACACAATACAAATGGAAATCTGTACCTACATGGTGTAAGTATAGAATGAAATTGCCAGAGTTGATATTTAATCTTTGAACTTTCTGAGCACAGTTTAGACTATTTCTAATTTCAGAGGAAAAAAGTATCAGGGATTTCTGATCCTTTCTTTGCATAAAATTTCTAGAAATAAGTTTCTTTTTAACATATAAAAGCATACTCTATTTTGTGTGTGTGTATACAAACACACACATGTGTTTATATATGTACATATACTTTGCTTTTCATTTGTATTGAGATTGTTAGAATATATCCTCTAAGGATAAGAAGGGGCTACTAAAGCTGTAAATGTTAGTGTGTGTGTGTGTGTGTGTGTGTGTGTGTGTGTGTGTGTGTGTGTATGCACATAGCCATGTATTTTTGTTAGCACTGGGGTGCAAGAATTTTTTAAAAAGTGCAAAAAGCAATTGCCATACTTAGCCACAGATTATGATTTCTAAACACCATTCTACTTCCCATCAAAGAAATAAGATCATCTCTGGCCAATAAGCATATAAGTACTAATAGAATACTAAAGACATTATCAGAGACAGTCTTTTTTTAAATTTTTTTATTGTAATTAGTAAAAGGGTTACATGATATTTGCCAGATAGAAGGTGCATTAATTCACCTACGTTGATACCCTTTCACATGTCTTGGTACCCCTTTCCCTCCCCCCCCAAACCCCCCAGAGACACTCTTGAACCCATGTGGGCCACTTCAAGCATCCAAATGAATGATAATAGTAATGGATAATATTCTGTAGAGTAAAATAGGAACCTATAGGTCCTTATTATAAAAATAAACAAACATTTGAAAGAGAAAAGTATACTTATGTATTTCCAAGTAATACCACACAAGATTCTCATCAATGGCAAGCATTTTCCCTCTCTCTGTACTTGAGGACATTGTTGTAGTGATTGAACTGGGCCTGAGGATAGTAGAAATATTCCATTATCTTTTTTATTTTATTATATTATATATACATTTTAAAAGGTTACTCGAGAACCCACACATCAGAGTACTCAGAAGATAATGAAAAAACAAATTAGCAGCTTCCAAATTGTCCATTACAAAATAGTCCCCCTATCTGGCAGTGGTGACCCATTCCTTAATCCTAGCTAACTCAGGAAGCTGAGACCTGAGGATTATGGTTTGAACCCAGCTCCGGCAGGAACGTCCATGAGACTCTTTTCTCCAGATAGCCAGAAATGGAGCTGTCGTTCAAGTGATAAAACAAAAAGCTAAGGGACAACACTTAGGCCCTGAGTTCAAGTCCCAGAAATACACACACACACACACACACACACACACACACACACACACACACACACCAGACATAATTATTCTTCTGTATTTGAAACTTTCCTATAATTTTCAGACAAACATAAGATTAAAACATAGATAAAGTTATATTGAGCTGTTCAAATCTTGATTTGTGAGGTTTAGAGGTGTTGATGGTTGTGAGTACGTAGGGACATATCCCTAAGTCAGGGGTATGTTTGTTAATATTTTCCAACAGCTTGGAAATGCATTTCATTTCAGGCTACTAAGACCTTATTCACCTTCTAAATTGAGCATAACTTGTCAATGCAATAAATAGCATAATTTCTATAATGGTATTCCAAAATGAAAGTTAAAGAAAATGTGGAAGAGATGTGGAATTAGTAGTAGCACCCTTGGTGCTAGAGAAAACTACTTTGAGAGCAACTAGGACATTGAACTGGTTACTTCACTCAGCTCTGAACTGTTGACAACAAATTTTGGTGTCTTCTTAGTCAAAAAAGAAAGGCAACCGTATTATTCCCATATCACCCACACAAATTAGTGTTGCGTTGAAAATTCTTGGTTGTAACATGCTAGTCTGAAGAGTGTGCTACTGTCTATATTTTCCAGTGGAACAGTATTTTGTGATGGGATTTGTACTACTCCCAACTCCATGTTTTCTCCTGATGCTTCCCAGCTGCTCCAGCAGGTGGCAGGCAAGGAGAGGAGCTGGTCTTAACCATCTCCAGACCACAGGTCAGCCTGCAGACCCAGCTAGGTGCCTTCTCTGCTCTTGTGCTAAGAGCAGAATCTTCAAGGTTGTTGTCTTAAGATGAGTATTTAGTCATAAAGTAAGAGAAGAACCAAAAGTAATTGTGTGTGTGTGTGTGTGTGTGTGTGTGTGTGTGTGTGTGTGTGCGCGCATGCGCGCGCGTGCATGTACCTGCTCTGAAGCTCTAAACCATCTTTCTTTTTTCTTTATGGTTTTTAGAAATCCCGCTGATTCTCTATCTCTTTGCCCTGATTTCTATGACATGGCTTTGGGGAGGACTGCACATGGCCTACAGACACTTCTGGATGTTGGTTCTCTTTGTCATTTTCAATAGTCTGCAGGTAAGCCTTTTGCTTTGATTACTGATAACATGCATCATATTAATACAAAAATGTAACAGTGTCCATATGGAGACTTAAGCCAGGCTCAGTGATTTGTACTTGAAATCCTATCTATATAGGAGGATTATAGTTAAAGACCAACGTGGGCAAACAGTTCCTAGAACCCCCATCCTAACCTAATGGAGTTGAGTGTGGTGACATATGTCTGTCATACCATTTATGTGGGATGCATAGATAAGGAGTTCACGATCCAGTCTCTCCTGCACATAAATACAAGACACTTCGTTTAAAAAATGGTTAGCAAAAAAGGCTCAGGCCTATGATCCTAGTTACTGAAAAGGAGAGATCTGAAGACTAGAGCTGGAAGACAGCCTGGCAGGGAAGTACATGAGACATTTATCTCCAATTAACCACCAAAATCCAGAAGTAGAGCTAGACACAGTGGTAGTGTAGTAGTCTTGAGTATAAAAGTTTAGGGGCAGCACCTAGGCCTTGAGTTCAAGCCTCAGAACCAGCACACTTATAAAAATAAAGTGGGACGGGAGGCTCCAGGGTGTTGTTGAATTGATAAGAGTGCCTGCTTAGCAAACACAAAGTCCTGAGTTCAAATTCCATACTGAAAAGAAAAAAGTAAAAAGAACTTAGAGTTTATATGTAGGTGAATTTGTACACATATGGAGATTTAGAAATAAGATGGTAGGAGATAAAATCTTAACCACTGACATTTATCTGGGATTCTCACTGGTTTGTCCTATGAATTAGGGAAACATAAGACCCTCTCCTTCCTTTTGACAATATAGTTATGAATGCCTACCTCTCAAAGCAGCTATGAATATCTATCTACCTGTCTGCAAACTCTGCAGCTGGCAACTGTGCAAGACCTGTGCACACACTGCAAGCATGGTTGTGTGTAGATTAGATCATTTGAGGACTAAAGCCTACAGTGATAGGCAGGCATTCTTCTCAGAGCTTGATGGAGAGTGGTTTATTACAGAGTGAATAGACAACCTTAGGTCCAGCAGAAACTACCATCAATTAGCTTTTTGAGCATGCTTAGCTATCATAACTGAAAATATATAACTGTAACAAAAATAAAAGCTGACTTGTGGTGCTTTTGTTAAATGGGAAACAATTGCATCTTAAAATGAACAAAATAGGACAAATGGACATGTTCTTTATTTTCCAAAATGGAAAGGTCTGTCATAGACTTCAAAGACTTCTTAAATTCACAAAAAGTATCTGTACAAGGATGATGCTTTTGGCCATCATTGAGGTGACCTATCTGTATATATATGTATGTGTACGTGTATGTGTACATGTATTACATGCACTCATACATTTAGGATTTGTGTATACAACTGAAATACAACTGCATCTTTAAAATTTGCTCTTTAGGAGACACTTTTTTTGTTTAGTAAGAACATAGCTTACGTGATCATGTCCAATCAACGCACACTATCACCTTAGGAAGGGGAAAAAATCAAAACCTTGGAATCAAGTTCATGCACAATGATATATGGGCATCTTTCTGTAGCTAAAGATGTAGATGAACATCTACTACCTGCTAGGAAATGTGCTAGTGCCATCAGAAGAAAGCCCTACCCGTCCAAGGTCTACTAATTCAAAGGTGTCAATACTTCATCACAAAAATATTGCTAGAGCTGGTCACTGATGGCTAGCTACTCAGGAGGCTGAAAGGTAAGGTCTAAGTCAGCATAGGCAATAAAAGTCCTTGTGACACTTATCTCCTATTAACCACCCCCAAAAGTAAGGCTGTGGCTAGAGTGGTAGAATGCTAGCCTTGAGTACAAAAAGCTCAAGGATATCAGCCCAGACCCTGAGTTCAAGTCACTGGACTGGTACACATACAAAAACAATTTTGCTAGAACTGATGGTAATCCTTCATGTCTGTAAGTCTATCTGCTCATGAGGCCAAGATCCAGGGATCTGTCTAAAGTCATCTAGGCAGAAAGAGTCTCAAGATTCTGCACAATCACAAGCAAAAATCAGGGCTGCAGGTGTGGTTAAGGGGTAAAGTGCCAGCTAGCAAACAAACTATGCAAGCATGAGGCCTTGTGTTCAAACCCTGGGACTACATGTGTGCAAATGAATATGTGACATGCATGTGACATGTAAACAGAGTATTATGAGAGCCGAGTAATTGCTATTCCTCCTGCCTGTACTTTCATATGGGCTGAGATGAAGAGTGAGCCATGAGTTCAGGGGCCCTGTCTTGGTCACCTTTGTCTCCCTAGCACCTAGCAGAATTAAGATCAGCATCTACAACAACAGCCTGCAGACATTATTTTACCTGGAAGGTGTATCGTGGCACACAGAAACAGTTTTGTTTTGTTTTGATAGTTGCTGCAAACTTTAAAAAGTTGAGAAATGTCACGCGAAAACCTTGAGTGTCCAATTTTCTTCAAGACAGAACTTGTATGGCAGTAACTTTCAGCCTTCTTTGGACATGGAGGGTGTGGCCTTGTTAGGCTTGACATACGTCCTTCTTCCTGCCAGAGCCATCCTGTCTTCTATGCTTATTCATGAGGGCATGGGGCAAGCGAAGGGACCCTAGACAGAGAAAGCAGTGCTAGCTCTGCTGCAGGAAAAGAAAGTGACTCATCTTGTCTAGATTAGCAGAAGGTTTGAAGGGCGGAAGAGAAGTTTTGCAATCAGAAAAGCTGTGGTGAAGAGGAGAGAGAAAGCAGGTGGCCCCCGGCTTGCTTCAGCCTTTAACCCACAGGAAACTTCACAGAGCTGTGTGGGCTTTTGTTTATTTTGTCCTTTAAAAACATTGTCAGTTGGTAATTTTTTTCTCATTTTGAATGGCTATAACTTGCTTGTACCTAGTGGTTAGAACATTCTGTAAGTGTGTGGCAGGGGGCCTGGTGGGGGGAGGCAGGGGACTGGAAAGAAGGCCAATCGTGATCAGGCAGGCTGTTGTCATGATGCAGACAGTGGGCACAGTGGCATTTCGTGAAGGGACAGGTCTCAGAGCAGCAGTAATCAACATCAATTACATTTGGCTGGCAGCTAAATGAAAGAATGAAAAATACAAGTGGGAAAATCACTTACATGTTGATGACTTGGGTGAAGAGCTGGTGCCAACCCCCCCCCGCCCCGCTTTGGTCCAAGTGGAGACCAGAGAGAGAGGTGGGTGTTGGGGGGGGGGGTCCTAGGGTCACGGAAGCAAAGTTGGTGGGATTGGGAAATGCTGATAACTATAGCCATGTTTCCATAACTAGGGAGGGTGCTAGTGAGAGAAATCACAAATGAGTGATTGTCGAGTTAGGAAAAGCATCAGGAAAAGGGTTTGAATTGTTAGCAGCAAAGAAGCAATACTCGGAAGAGGACAGAGCAGCAGCAACGTCCACCCTTTTATCAAGCATGGTAGAGAAGCAAGCTGGGAGCCACGTGATCCAATGCACATTTCTTTATCAAGCATGGTCGAGAAGCAAGCTGGGAGCCACGTGATCCAATGCACATTTCTTTAGGCCCTACATCCAGAGCTTCTTAGACAGTTGTGGATGGAATCTGGAGTTTTACATGTCTTCTAAGTCTCCAGATGAGGCTAAATCTGCTGATTTAGGAGCCACAGCTTGGAGGTAATTTTTTCTAATGAGTCATGATGAGAGGGAAGTCACAAGTCAATACTTGGTAGGCTGAAAAGAAGATAAAGAGGATTACAATTCAAGACGTGCCATGCAGAAAAGTCCAAAAGACCTTTGCTAGAGCGGGAAGCGAAATATGATGGTACATGCTATAATCTCATCAAGGACATGATGATCTCAACTCAGACACATGACCTCTTATCAGAAAGAGCCAGTGGATAAAAACCTGTACTAGGTGCATGACTCAGGTGGTAGAGCCAAGGTTCTGAGTTCAAACCTGACTTTTGCCGGTGGGAGGGGGATCAATAAAGAAAGGTCAAAGGACACTTTCTGGTTTTGTTTCCCTATGAAAGGAATCAGCAAAGGTGTAACTGGCACATGTAGACCCAAAGGTAGCCATGGCAAGTGCCCGGGGAGGCAAGAAGAGCAGCAGTGGAGGGCATCCTCGAGGGACTAAAGAGAACTTTCCTGTACTAAGAGAAAGAGGAATGGCTGGTGGGAATGCAATGCTACATCAGAGCTGAGATAGAGAGTTTGCATCTAATTTCTTCTCTCCTGATACCACAAGCAGGAAGGTTGTCTTTGGAAGGAATAGTTTGAAAGCTTGGGGCAGCAATAATGAAAATATGGAAGCCAGGCATTGGTGGTTCATACCTATATAGCTATTCCAAAGGCTGAGACCTGAGAATTGAAGTTCAAAGCCAGACAGAGCAGAAAAGTCTATGACACACTTATCTTCAATTAACCAAGATATGAGAAAGGGAATCAATGTGTGTGAAGTAATGCACCATCTATCTGGTGAATATAATGTAACCCTTCTATTAATTACAATAAAAAAATAAATGGAACATGAAAAGAAAAGCTGAAAGCTAAATTGTGGTTCAAGTAGTAAAGCACTAGCCTTAGTACAAAAGCTCAGACAGTGCCCAGGTCCAAAGTTCAAACCCCAGGACTATCAAGAAAAAAGTGTGGAATACTTTCTAGGCTGAAAGAAAATAACTCTATACACTTTGGAACGGGATACAGAAGCAGAATGCTTATAGAGAAGACAATGAGAGTTCAGTCTGTAATGGAGCCAGTCATCAGAGAATAAATGCCAAACCTTAAGATTAAATGGAGGCCTGAGTAACCTGCTGAAGCACATTGAAGGTCATGGATGTTTGTGTAGAAGTTTGTAAATAAATGAAAATTGTTAAGCATAATACTATATTTTACTGGAAGGTGTAAAAAAAATATGCCCTCATTCTGTAAGGACTTTACTACAAGCTAAGTATAAGTGAAAACTGAAACTACTTTAAGTTCCTGTTTAATGAGTGTAAGCTAGTCTAAAGCCATGAGTGTTTTCAGCCACTTTGGTGATGCATGGCACAGTAGTGTGTGCCTTACCAGTCACTCAGACCTAAAGGTAACGCCTGTGAGGAAACACTAAGAAATGATCATTTCTCTAGCAGTCACTGGGGTTTTCATGGACAAACTGCCTCAAGTCTTGAACTTAAGCATTTAGAGAGTAGTAAGCATTTTCAACTGTGTTCTACGAAAACCTAATGAGTTCTATTTGTTTTTTTTTTTTCTTTTTCTTTTTTTCTTTTTTTTTGCCAGTCCTGGGCTTGAGCTCAGGGCCTGAGCACTGTCCTTGGACTTTTCTCAAGGCTAGACCTCTACCACTTGAGCCTCAGCACCACTCCCTGCTTTTTTTTCTATGTATGTGGTACTGAGGAATCGAACCCAGGTCTTCGAGCATGCTAGGCAAGCACTCTACCACTAGGCCAAACTCCTGGCCCTCTATTTGGGTTTTTATTTGCCTTCACATATCCTTACTGGTCAACACCTGTGACTACAAAATTACATCATGTGCCTTGTGCTTGCCTATGATATTTTGTCTAGGGGAAATTGCTGCCTGTTTTTTTTTAAATAAATATTACTATGATGACATATGCCCTATGAAACTGAGGAACAAAAATGTATTTCTATAATATTTTGATGTATGTGTTTATGACTTGGTACATTTTAAATAAGGGAGTCTTGATAACTTGAAATATTATCAGAAAGATATTAATCACTGAAAGGTCGAAGTAGAAACATCATGCTTGTAATACATTTGAGTATTTGAGAGAATACACACAGTGGCTTACACCTCTATCCCAGCTACTCAGGAGGTAGGGTTTGAGAGGATTACAATTCAAGGCTGGCCTGAACAAAAATGCAAGACCTTATTCAACATATAACTAAAGTTAAAATGGACTGTGGATATAGCTCAAGTGATAACTAGCAAGCATGAGGCACTGAGTTCAAACTCCAGTACTTTGAGTAAGAGAGAGAGAGAAAGAAAATAAATGAATAACAAATATTTTGTAACATGGTAAGTGCAATACACAGGTGAGACAGAAATTGAATCATCATTCTAAATAAATCTATTAATATTTCTTGAATTTAGTAATCTCACTATTCTCTGTAAAACTAATAAATAATTCTTATCTGTACACTTACATTTATTTCTTAAGTTAAGCTTATCAAGGATAAGGTGAACAAAGATTAAAAAAAAAAACAGCCTTATATTAGTTCCCAGGAATTGTTTTCTAAACTGGGTAGCCACTAGATGATATGTCAGCATGGCCATGATTATGGGGCTTTTGCTACTTTCTGGTGACCCGCTTAAAACAAGTGAACACATCTGAACACTTACTGTGCTTTTTTTTATGTCACAGTAGAGACTCCATTTTTTTTTTTCAAAAAAAGAGAAAGCAGTTTCATGGTGACTTGGCTAGAAAATCCCAATTCCAGAGGCCATAGGTTCTCTAACTTGTCTGAAAGGGGATACAGTATGGTCGCTGCCACCACACTCACCTCCTACCAGCTTTCCATTCCAATAGGAAACTGGCTTAATTCCCATCAAGCACATCCTGCAGATGAATCCTTCCCTCGGGCCGCACCCCGTCCAGGAAGCGATCAACTGTAACTGGTCCTCTAGACAGCTCTGGGTTATAAGCTGATTCCAGTGGTAGAGACAAGTTGATCTCATAAAAACCACATGGAAAAGAACTTTTAAAAGGATTTGCTCACCAACAGAGAAGGCTTAGGCCAACCAAAATAATAGCAGTCTGTTGTACATACTTTCTGAATCTTCTTGTACATCGACTCCATTTCTGACGAGAACATTGTCCAGCTGCTAGCAGCATCTCTTTATCATAACTGCATTGTAGGAACCATGTCTGAATATGGCCCATGAGTAACTCACAAGCCTCTATGTACCATTAATCTAATCATGTGTACTTTAAAAAAAAATGAGTTGGAGCCAGGCACTGGTGGTTCATGTCTGTAATCCTAGCTACTCAGGAAGCTGAAATCTGAAGATTGAGGTTCGAAGCTAGCCTAGGCAGGAAAGTCCATAAGACTCTTATCTCCAGTAAACTACTCAGAAAAAGCAGGGAGTGATGCTGTGACTCGAATTGGCAGAGTTAAACTTGAGCACAAGGAGGTTCAGGGACAGCATCTAGGCCAGAGTTCAAGCCCCAGGACCAGCAAAAAATAGAGTTGGATTTTGTCATTTCTACATGAGGTTGGACCAATACTTACAGACCCTAAGCTTCAATTTGTGTAACATTGAATGTAGATAATCCACCAGCCTCCTATAGCAGACACTAGCTGAGTCCTACCAATTGCTACAGCACTCGTATCATTGCTAAACCACTGCTATCCAGATGATCCTACATGCATCCCTGCTTCCAGCCACTAGACTTCGATGCATCTCCAGACATCTGGCAGTTTTGGGGCTAGTCAAGCAGTTCCCGGGATGAATGTCCTGATACTCTGATTTAGGCAAAGCCCTCGCCACACTCAATATTAGTTGTGCTACGTATCACTTCTAGCTATGGTTATGTTCTAAAATATGTTTCTGTGTTGAACCTGAACCAGTCAGATTCTAACTGACCTGTGGCATTTACATCAGGTTTTGTTCCAAGAGTCTTTCCCTATCAAAATTGTTCTGCTTGGCAATTTTGCAATAGGTAGGAAATTCCATGGAATGTAATGAGGGCAGTCCAGTTGTAACAGGTATGGACTTTCTGGAGATGGTAGAAAGGATGTTTTCTTACACACAGAAGCAGCTCTCCAAACACTGAAATGTGTTCCTCTTTAGGCAGCATACACTAGCATGGAGTAGGATTTTGCACAGGGTGGGGAATATGATCTTGGTACATGAGTTATGACATCCAGTCTCCAGCACCTGCCTTACACTTGTCCCTTATTCAAGCATCAACTGGTCTTAAGATGCTCCCTGTTGGGTTTTGTTGGTTTTTTTTTTCTTTTTGAGCATTTTCTCTTTTAGAGGAATGTGTAGCTAAAAATACAGAGCACACATTCACACTTCAAGATCAGTTGGTTTAAATCATTTTCATTCTTGGCCCATGTCTTAAACTGCTAAATGGCGAGGAAATAAATGGCTCAAAGAAACACCATCTTCCTTTCGCTAAATTGTTCTTTGGTGGCCTCTAGTATCCTTGAATACATAAGTGATTTTTTCTTGCAGCAAAATTCCTCCTCTCACTCGCTTGTCCAGCCTGCTGTTCTTCTTTCTATTGGAACATTCTTCCTTCTCTCTTGCTTTCTTTGTGTCTCTTGCTGATATATGTATACTGGATTTCAGTTTTATACTAAACATCTTTTCTGAAATAAAAGTAGCCCTTGAGATATCATAAGAAATGGAATGAATTTCTTTGCTCATGAAAAAAATGCTTTCTATTTCAAATGGAAGCTTTTAATTTTTTTAGTGAGAATTTTCATTTAGAATGTAGAGGGAAGTTGAGTGCAGGTGTCTGCCTAGATACAGTACATATTTAGTCTTGGCTGCTTCCTATTGAGGATAAACAGCTCTTGGGAAATACACATTGTTAAATAATCAGTTACAGAGGACTAATTGTTTCAAGGCACTCCCTTTGGGATGACTTTCCAACAGTCTACAGTAATAAGAAATGTCACTTTGTTTCCACTGGAGACAAGCACATGAACTATTCATGAAGAGTGGAAAAGCAGTCTTCCCAGAAAACCCTGGAATAAACATGCAGAAGCCAGGGGAGATTGGACCTCTATCATGGATTTGTCCCAGAGCTATGCTGAATTCAGTGGGAATTAAAAAATAAAAATCACTGCACTTGTTTTGTCCAGTGAGATTCAGAGAGCGTAATGAAGGCCTCCTGTGCTCTTCAAAACACCCTAGTTGTTTCCATAATTTTACAGGAGAATAATCAGAGCTGAGAGGAGGAAGCACTGTATTTATTTCTTTAGTTTTAATTTGTGTGTGTTGGGGGAGGGGGTTATCTGTACTAGGGCTTGAACTCAAGGCCTGGGAGCTTTCTCTTTGTTTTTTTTTTCACTCAAGGCCAGCACTGTACCACTTGGAGCCACAGTTCTACTTCTGTCTTTTGTGTGGTTAATTGAAGATAAGAGTCTCATAGACTTTCTTGCCTAGTCTGGCTTCAAATCATGACCTTCATATCTCAGTCTCCTGAGCAGTCAGGATTACAAGCTTGAGCCACTGGACTCTGTTGGAGATACATTTACATTTTTGCTGGATGATGCATGTTTTCCTGACACTGTTCAGTAGCACCTGAACTAGTCTACATTTTTGTGTTTGTTTGAAATAAACTTGACTCCTTTTGACAGTCACTAACAGTATCATACACGAATTGGTCAAGCAAACTGATGCAACCAGGCTGCAGATTCCACTTCTGTCTGAGCAGGATGCCCCTCTCTCTTAGAATCAGTTTAGGGAGATGAAGCCTATAGTTGCTGTGGAGCTGGTTTTTACCTATTTATCCAGATTCTTTGCCTTTATTCTCACTTGTGAATTTCCCAGTGTTTAAAAGTATATCCTGGCAGGGTACCAGTGGCTTACACCTAAAATCCTAACTACTCAGCAGAATGAGATCTGAGGATCAGGGTTTGAAGTTATTCCAGGCAGGAAAGCTCCTGACATTCTTACCTCCAGTTAACCACAAAAAGCTGGAATTGGAGTTTTGTGGCTCAAGTGGTAGAGCACTCATCTACCACTTGAAAGCTTAGGAACAGTGCCAAGTTCCTGTGTTCAAGACCCAGGACTGGTCAAAAAAATATTCTGATCTCTTACATTATTCAAATATTGGGATAGGAAAATATGTTTTTTTAAAAATGTTTTTAACCACCTATTTTCCAGTAGCATTCTTTAATGCTAGTCTGTCAGATTCTCCCAAAATGAGCATGAAATTAAGTACCTTTGTTCTACCAATCAACTCTGACCTTATGTGCCTGTGTTCCAAATATAAGTGTTGATTCTAGTACTTAGTTAAGACCTAAGAATTGTGCAAATTTGATGTGTGAAAATTACATAATGTTTTACAAATATAAAGCATTATACATGAATATGGGAAGAGAAATATTTTTGTGTCAACAACTATAATATTAAAAACTTAGCTAGGTGTGGTGGCTCACACCTGTAATCCTAGCTACTCAGGAGGCTGAGATCCGAGGATCATGGTTCAAAGCCAGCCTGGGCACTAAGGTCCATGAAACTTGTATCTCCAAATAATCACCAGAATTGGCGCTGTGGCTCAAGGGTGATAGCCTTGAGCTGAAGAGCTCAGGGACAGTGCCCAGGCCCCAGTTCAAGCCCCACAACTGACAACAATAAACAAACAAACAAAAAAAAACCTTAGAGGCCAAAGAGGTGAGACAGTAAATTTGGCCTTTCAATCTCCTCCTGTGCTATGATTTCCACCCCTGAAAGATCTCAGGACATTTGAAAAAACTAAGACTTAAAAAAAAAACAGACTGGAATTGTATAGCCATATCATTGTACTTGTCTTAGTAACCTGATCGTTTGCTGAAAAGAAGTTTTTTGAATGATAGTTTATAAACTCATGATTGAAATGTTTCAGGACCGTTGGTTGATAGGAACATTGTAATACAAAATATTTGTCTATATTTTTTTAAATCAGGAAGCAATCAATGCCTAGCCTTTTTGGGCCTGTAATCCTGCCACTCAAGGGACTGAGACCAAAGGGATCACAGTTTATGGGGTTGAAGGTGTGATTCAGTTGGTAGAGCACCAGCCAATGAGCAAAAGCATCTAGTATCAGGTTTGAATCCTGGTCTCAGACCCATAAAAAAGCAAGCAAGCAAGCAAGCAAGCAAGCAAGCAAGCAAGCAAGCAAGCAAGCAAGCAAGAAAGAAAGAAAGAAAGAAAGAAAGAAAGAAAGAGAAAGAGAGAGGGGGAGAAGGGAAGGGAGGAAGGAAGGAAGAATGGAAGGGAGGGAAAATGGATTATAGTTTGAAGCTCCACCAGAAAAACACTATAAGACTTCATCTCTAAAATATCCAACAAAAAATTAGGGTGGAAATGTAGCGGAAGTGTTAGAATACCAGTGAAGCTAAGCAAATGTGAAACACTGAGTGCAAATCTCTATATTGGCAAAAGAAAAAGAAAGAAAGCTCTCAAATATTTTACTCCTTCAAGTCCTTACAGAACAAGATTCTAGGAGAATTCTGTCTATGGCAGAAAATAGAAAAGACTAGGGTCTCACTAAATTCCTTTTAGAAAGGTTCTAAGTATTATCCAGCTACAATGGTATACATTTATGTTATCTATTTTTTATGAAGAATTATTACAAAAACAAGAACAATATCTTTCTTGTTACTATCTAAAAGGTTGACATTTTTTAGGTGTTTTGGGTCCTATAACTATGCTTCTTTGCCATTTTTGCCATATTAATATATATACCTCAACTTTTGATGATATTACATCTTGAATAAACCCACTTACACTGAAAGTGGTGTGTGCTGAACTTCATTTCTTACACACAACTTACTAAGCATCATAGTTTAACCACATCTTCTTTAAACATACTCAGAATGCTTATATTAACTTCTGGATAGGCAAAATTACTTAACACAAAGCCTAACTTGCAATGAGTGTTGGGTTTCTCATGCATTTTATAATATACTGAAAGTGAAAATATAGCACGATTGTAAAGTAAAAAATAAAATTATAAATCAAATCAAGGGCTGTCAACTTGTGTTAGTAAAAAGCTTATTCACAATAACTTGTTAATCGTGTACTTACTTTTGGAGATTCTATTAGAAATGTTCATGCTTGAGACAAATTTAAAGAAAATAGTCATCATAGGACTTTTATTCAATATTGTATTCCTATGAGATAGTTTTGAGGTTAACTTTCTAAAATAGCTATTTATTTATTTTTGGTCAGTTGTGGGGCTTGAACTCAGAACCTGGTTATAGCACCAGCACTGGCAAAACTGAAAAATAAAAAATAAATAAAAGTTTAAAAAGTATCACAAACTTTTCTGTCCAGGCTGGATTCTAGCCTCCTGATTAGCTAGGTTTACAGGTGTAAACTGGCACCCAAATACTTTTGTTGTTCTTTAATCCAGAAAATGTTATAGCTTCAAAGTTTAAGAAGGAATTTAACTCATCATTACAGTAAATAATTCTGCAAAACTGTCACATATTGATTTAGATTTTGTTTCTGTGCAAATTTATTGACTTCCTAACAAATTTTAATAATTTGAAGAAGCATCAAAGGAAAGAACTTTAATTCCAAATTCATATCATCCTAGGGTTATGCTTGAATTTCTATAATTAGTTCCAATATTACTTTCAGTATGAACAACCTTCATTAAAATGAAGTAGTATAACTCAATAAATTCCATGGAGAATAGAGCTAGCCTAACTTCTCAGCTCTAATCTTCAACTATAAGCTCCACTTCAAAAGTAAATTTCCAAAAAAACATTAGACTAACCTGTTGCAGCATGTTCTACCAGTCCAAGAAATATCTTACACAATGTCCACTTCAGAATCTTACTGCAAAATTTCTGGACATACTATGTTTGCCACACATATTTTCCTTGGTTTTAGTATGTGTTTCTTGTATAAATCCTCATTATAGTTTCTCCTGGGTTTTGGTATTATAATTATTTCTGTATAAGTAATTGCAAAATACAGTATTTTGCAACTGGATAGTTTACCCTCATATGCTATCATTTAAGTACTTTATTCCTTGGACAAAGTCTATGATGTTTATTTTTTTAATGCCTTCAAATGATGTAAATCAAACACTTTATTAGGAAAAGTAGAGTCAGAAACTGAAAGGTCATCTCTACCAAAACAAAACCACATTTCATTTGTCCTTGATATTTAATTCATCATGAGTTCTTTTTTCCCCATCCTTCATGGAATGTGCATTTTTAACAAGATATAAATAGAAACCAAATATAAAATCTGATTGAACTCTAGCTCTGCTTATAAAGGTTCACTGGGCACAGGATCTCAGCATTCACCACTACTGCTTCTGCTCAGGACCTTCATGGACACAGAAGTTCCTGGCTAGTTCTGCCCTGCTGTCCTCATGGAAGGGCACGTTCCACTGCCCACCATCCTGAATCTCTCAGGACTCCTCTCTCTAGATTTCAGCTCTACCCCATACAGACACAGAAGTTATTCCAGACTCCTTCCTTCCTTCCTTCCTTCCTTCCTTCCTTCCTTCCTTCCTTCCTTCCTTCCTTTCTTCTTTCTTTATTGTCGGTTCTGAGGCTTCAACTCAGGGCCTGAGCCTCTCTGTGCTCAAGGCTAGCAGTCTACCACTTGAGCCACAGCTCCACTTCCAGTTTCCAGTGGTTAATTGGAGATAAGAATCTTGCTGGGACTCTTCTACCTGGGATAACTTTGAACCACACTGTCCTCAGATCTCAGTCTCCTAGCTATGAGTACAGGCATGAGCCATCGGTGCCTGACCATGCCCCATCCTTTCCCTTATACCTTCCATCCTTTTCTGAAAACCTCTCCCTCCTTCTACTCCATATCTAGAATTCTGAGAAATTCTATACTTCTCATAATTCCCTTCTTCATTTATGGGAGCTGCTTCCCCTATCCAAGCACCTGCCCTGCTTCCTGCTTCACTATATTATTATTTTTCATTACAAATATTGCCTCTCACACCTATCATCCTCACCATGCAGTAATCTGAAATCTAGAAGCTTACAGTTAAGAGCCTACAAAGGAATGAAGTCCATATTCCAAAATAATGTTGGGTGGGGTGAAGCAGGAGGAACAACTTCACAGAAGGTATGGCTCACTGGGTAGAGCACCAGCCGAATAAGCAACCAAAGTGAATATGAGGCCATTAATTCAAATCCCAGTAATGCCAGAAGAAATGAAGGGAGGGAGGGAGGGAGGGAGGGAGGGAGGAAGGGAAGAAGGAGGAGGAAGAAAAAAAGAAGGAAGGAACTCTTCAAGAGCAGATAGATAGATAGATAGACAGACAGACAGATAGATAGTTCTATCATTTTGGCAGGCTCTTTGATAGTGCTTTTGTATCAACAACTTTATTTTGTAGACAAATGGGCCAACTTTGGAGAAGTTGACTTGCAAAATAACTTTTCTTTTAAAGTTGTTTTTACTTTTTCTAGTTCTCATTTTGAGCTAAGACAGTCTTTGAGGGGAAAAAATGAAAAATGATCTTTGTATAACTATTTAAAAATATTAAAAATAATAATAAACTTAAGAAAAGTTAGTTACCATACTACTCAGATATGAACAGACGTGTATGTAACCTCCTATAATAACAGTAACAACAGCTATACCTACAGGTCATGCTGACCTAAGCTCATGGTCATCCATTTAAAACTGGGAAGCCTCGCTTTGTCACTGTCCTGACCAAAGATGTGAGGCTGGGATTCCCTCATCTAAAGAATGAGTGGAATCATCTAATACTGGGACTGTATGGTTATATTTTAAAACTTTACAAAACTGGGTAGTATTTGGTATAAAGAAATAGAAAAGTTTTGTATACCTAGTCATTTATTGTTTATTGTAGATTTTCACAGTGGTGCATATTCTCTGCTTATTGTTGTTGTTGTTGCAAACTGGAAAATCTGTGGAATAGCAGGCTATTCATGGGTGGATGTAGGGATGAAACCCTGGTTTCCAGCAAGTAAATACTGGTATCCAAAAGACTACTTCTGTCTTTATTTGCAGGGGCTCTCTCTGTAAACTTCTTTCTCCTCCATTTCAGATTTCTCAGAATTAATATATCTATTATTTGAAAACTTATTTTTAACTTTTAGTTAAATCCTTTGCGTAAATGCTCAATTTAAAATGTTTGAATGACTATATACTAAATAATAAGTCAAGAGATGCAATAACTTCAGAATAAAATTTTGCATTGATGATATTGATTAAATTCTTTGTCAAAAATTAGATATCATTGGGAAAGTTGGTGTATTTCTAAGTGTCACTCTGAAAAATGGGATAATAATGCAAATGACTACAAGATAATTAAGAAGTCTGAATGATTTAAATAATATAATGCAGTTGCTCATTACCTTATGGTGGGGGTTCCATTCCCAACAAATTTATTGTAAATTGAAATGCACTGAGTTTACCCAACTTATCAAACACTATAGCTTAGTCTGTCCTAATACAAACATGCTTAGACCATTCGTATTAACCTGCAATTGGACTAAATCATTTAACACAGAACCATTTTGCACTAAAGTGCTATATATCTCACATTACTTATCAGATGTAGTATAGAGATACTATGTAGTAGTGTACACTATAGAGAATCAGTTATTGACCTCATAATACTTGGCTGGTTGGGATCTGTTAGTTCTTTTGTCTCTGCTCAGCTGTGTAAAGAGTAGGAAGTTTTGTCCAACATGGCAGGGAGCATTGTAATAGAAAAGTGCACCTCACTTCTTGGTGGCCAGGGATAGAGATGGGGGTGAAGAGATGACAGAAGAGTGGTAGAGAAAGGGAGGGAAGAAAAGAGAGAGGAGAGGAGAGAAAGAGAAAGAGAGAGAGAGAGAGAGAGAGAGAGAGAGAGAGAGAGAGAGAGAGAGAGAGAGAGTTGAGTCTGAATCCAAGTCTGAATCTGCTTTAGCAGGCTTTTTCCTTTCTCTCTTTAATCCCAGGCCTCAGCTGTGGGGTAGTACTGATGGTAGGGGGTGCTTCTTCCTTTAATCATTGGTAGAAATGCCCTCACAGACAGTCTAAGAAGTGTGCTTCAATCATCTCCTACATTCACAAACCCGTCTAACTGAAAAAGTAAGATTCGCTATCACAATGATTTCCCAGGTACCATGAATACAGAACAAGCCAGAAATGGCACTGTGGACCAAGAGGCAGAGTGCTAGTCTTGAGCAAAAAAAGTGTCCAAAACCAGTGCCCAGGCCCCTGAGTTCAAGCTCCAGGACTGGCAGAAAAAAAAATTGTTTTTTTTTTTATTGCTTATTTTTTTACTGTAATTAGTAAAAGGGTTACATGATATTTGCCAGATAGAAGGTGCATTAATTCACATAGATTGATACCCTTTCACATGTCTTGGTACCCGTTTCCCTCCCCCCCACCCCCCCAAAAAAATTGTTTTTTAACATGACATAAGCCATGGTAGATTGGAGACCATCTATGTATGTGGATGAGCAGGCATGTGCAAAGAGAACAGGGCTCTCTCAGCTACTCTTAACATAAAAAGGATAAATGCAATCTAAGGATGTTTATAATTCTTTGTAGTTATAACATTGCTTGTAATTAGAGAAGTACATAGAAATATCTATGAAAGTCAGACACAGTTTTAGGAAAGATGTGGCCTTAGAACTGCAACGCAGATACAAGAGTTAGATGAATGGAGGAAAGGAAAGACTCATCCATTTCTTTTGCACAAGAGAGGGCTAGGCAAAAGCTAATGTGGAACAGAACACAGCCATCTTTGGCTGCAATGAAGTTTGCATAGAATATAACAAAAAGTCATTATTATGAAACTCCTTCCTCCAGCTCCACATGTAGGGGTAACAAAGAAAATTTTGCCTTAGTGCAACATTATTATGTGATTTATTCAAGCAGTTTAGGGAGCTTTACAATTTTAAACAAATCATCATTGTTTAGAAAGATCTTGACTACTAAAATGTACAACTCTGGCCTAGTCCAGAGAAGTCCAAAGACAACCCCGAGGGAGTTTATTCTGTGGGAATACAGAACCAAACACGAATGCCTCTGCATGTCCACCTGATAGTAACTCCAAGAGAGTGAGCTCAGAGCAGGTTTGGAAGAAACGAAGGAAGGAAGGAAGGAAGGAAGGAAGGAAGGAAGGAAGGAAGGAAGGAAGGAAAAAAGGAAGGAAAAAAGGAAGGAAGGAAGGAAGAGAGAAAGGAAGAAAGAAAGAAAAAGAAAGAAGGAAAGAGGAAAAGAAAATGTCTCAGGTAAGGAGTCTCTGAATGTGGGTCGAGGTAGAATCACAGACAATTCTGTGTCCATCTCTGTCTTTAGTTCAACAGCTGGAACCTCTCATTTTTCTTCTCCGTTCACAATCTGTTTTCTATTCCATCCTACTATTCTCATTTCTCTGTTTTTACTAGTCATGATCATTCTCACGCCTTGGCAACTCTGTTTTGCAATCCTAATGATAACCACGGAAGTCTTGTTCAATGAGAATCAAGCCTTCAACAGCAAGGACTGGCCTCTGCACTTAAAAAAATAGAAACTGGACTAGATATAGTACAGTGGCAAAATGCTTGCCTAGCAAGTGCAACATCCTCAATTTGATCCCCAGGACCAAAAAAGAAAAGACCAAAAAATACAGTTTAAAATAAGTAAATAAATAAAAATCATACAAGATCAGAACACTATCTGAGTTCAACAGGGAATAAGCTTGTCTCTGGAGACTTGACTTTTCTAATTTGGTCAAGGCGAAAAAAGAAATAAGAAAAGGTCCTGATTTGTACCATTTCTGAAACCACTGCACATTGCTAGCAGCCCTTAACAATGAGGAAACAGACAGAGCCGACTAGATTCCTGAAGTCAGCCAAAAGTTGGTGTTTGCAGAGCTGTGTGAAGATGAGAAATGGCAGGGCACCACTGCTGTGCAGTCCATGGGAGTCCTACGGCTGCAAGCCAGGAAGCACTTTGAAAACCTCCCCTAATTGTCTTTTGCCTCTGTGTAATCAACTTAGCACCTACCCTGTGGTGGCTCCTGTGCTGCTTGTCACTGAAAGCTAGCCTTTGCTACTTTATAGAGAGCTGGCAACCATTCCAAAGAGGAAGTCGAAATGTTCTCTTCAGTTCCAGGTGAAAGTAAAGAAAATGTTCTAGAATTCTTGCTATTTTTACTTCAGGCATCCTTCCTCGTATTGATCCATTTTGCTGTCTGATTTTAGGATCATCATTTTAAAAGTAAAATAAAACTCACACTCTATAGTTTTCCTTTCTTTTCTTCCCCACCCCCACCCCCTCAAAACCTTCTCACTTGGCATGACCTTGTATGTTTTCATTGGCAAATACTTGGCTCCATGATCTAAGCTTATGTGCCTCTCTCACTAATGAAAGCCTTTTCTAGCCAGAGCAGTGGTTGGACACATAGACATTCAGACAGTAGACAGCATTGGCTTTCTGTGGCCTTTCTGACCCTTTTGAGAAAGGAAACTTGTTCTTAGTTGTGTATCCAGCTTCAGAACAGTTCGGTGGGAAATAGAAAGAGGGTAGGAAAGACAAAAGAGTAACACAAAATAGATCCTGCCAAACAGCTATGGACCATGACCATGCCTTAATGTTCCCATAATGTTTCCACAGTGGTCCTGTTGAGGTACATCAGAAGTTAAAACCTCAGCTTGTATAGAGGTTGGAAGCAGACAACCCTGGGCCTGTGGTCAGGAGAGAGGACATCTAGTCTAAAAGTCACAACAGATCCTGACTCCACATGGGAAGTAACTCTATTCTCAGGCAAATCTCTGATTTATTTTCTTCTAAAGAAATCGGAAACCAAGAAGAGATGTAGAACCATGCAAGGGAAGACATTGATCCACGTGCACGCCACTCATTCGCTGACATGTTGAATCAAAACATGTTTGCACAACTACTTAAAATCATTTAAACTACTTAAGACCATTTAAAATGTAACAAAAAAAAATCCGAAACCAGATTGTTAATGTGAGCACTCCTCAATTTGCTAACGTTGGAGCACATGTTTAGGGACTACCTTTAATCACTACATAGGCCAGCTGAAACCTGTTGGCAAGCTGCCACTTTGTTCTTTCTGACTTTCCTAGCAGGCAGTTCCCAACACTGCGTGCATCATACGAAAGAACTTTCCTACTTTGTCTTTTACAAAGTGAGTGTCTACATTCAGCATTGCAAAAATAGAGTTCTTGGACCCACTTTGTGCACATAGCCTGGAACAACTCTTGTTCTCAGCATGATCCTCCCGTGACCTCCAATCCATGGCTGATTCAAGAGGGGAGGAGAAAGAAACCAGGTATTCTGGGTATGCCAATTACTACAAAATCATGGTCCCCACCTTGCCAGCGCAACAGCCTCAGAACTGGCCTACACATACTGCTCTCTGATACAGTAAGAATACATACTCAATCTAAGTCAAGCTACAACCTCCTCGAATATACTTGATAATACTTGCTATGTCTGTTCCAAAGGGAATGTGCTAATGGACAGATGTGGTGGCACGTGTCTGTAATCCCCTCACTTTAGCCTCAGGAGGCTAAAGTGGGATGCTCGAGGTTAGAGGTTGATGAGACCCTATTTGAAAAATCAACTAAAGTAAACAAACAAACAAACAAAATAACCAACAACAACAACAACAACAACAAAATGATGGTAAGGTGGTAGGGTCAGGGCTCAAGAGGGAGAGCAACTGTTTAGCAAGTGGGAGGCCCTGAGTTCAACCTCAAGTATCACACACACACACACACACACACACACACACACACACACACACACACACAAAACCAAATAAAACCAAAAAGGAATGTGAAGAATGGGATGCTATAGGACACAGAAGAGAGAAAGGAAATCATAACAAAGTTCAGAGTGGGTGATGCAGGAAAATCACTATTGCGGTTCCTTCATTTGTAAGCCTTGGAAAACTCAAGTAGAGATGCTGAGTAACCAGACCAGAGACAAACTGAGTGATCCTGTCTGACCCCATCAATGAATGCTTCCATTCCTACTTCAGGCTCTTGCAAATCTCCATCCAAAGCTGAAACAGTGTCTGTGGTCCTGTGGCTGGGATGGAGACAACAGGCTATTTTTGCACTTGGAGCAAAAATGAGCACATTGAAATGAGCACATTGAAAACATGGAACAAGTCAAAATAAGTCATCAGGCCCCTGAGCTCATTGATGTTTCTTGCTTACGATGTGTGAGTTGGTTCAAGTGTCTGAAGAACTAAGTCAGGACCTATAGTTTGAAGCTGATCTTAGCTGAGAAATATATACAAGTATTTGGGACCAAAACAATCATATGTCCAATATGAACTATGATTCTTCCCTTTGCTTTTCCCAACCTTCCCTCCTTCTTATTCACCTTTTCTTCCCTTCCCTTCTCTTTCCTTTTATCCCCTCTTCCTTTTCTCCTCTATTTCCTTCCCCTTCTCCTTCTCTTACTATTTCCCCTTCCCCCCTTCCTTCTCTCTGTTTTCTCTTTCCTGATTTTTTTCATCCTTTAGTGAACATTTTTCCCAGTGAAGACAAGATGACCTCAGTCAAATATGAGATGCATCTAATTAAATTGTTTGTTTATTTTCTTATGATTTTAAAAGAAATATGAAGCATGCATGAAAGAGTCTGGAAAGAGTTGAGCAACTCCAAAGCTGTAGTATGCAGCAACTAGTTAAGAATTGCTAAATTATGCTTCTTATTTTCTGCGAAATGTCAAATGTTGTTCTTTTGGTTCTATAAAGGTCAGAATGGTTTAAAGAGAAAGAAACAAAACAACCAAACTTGGACCATTAACTTGTTATTGAACTTCAGAAGTATTTTATTTACCAGTAAAACTAAGTTTAAAATGTTTTTGTGGCCCTGAGACATGAAAGTCTGGATTGCAATACAATTTGACTTTCTATTCTTTTTTTTCCCCTCTGATCTTTTGTTGAAAAAGAGATAGCTTGTTTTGCAGCTATGCCAAGTGTGCATAAACATGTGGATTATAAGCTACCACACCAGATGGGTGGGTGTCATTATTTTTGTTGTACTTTTCTGCCTTCAGACATTCTTGAACAGAGGATAACCATAGGAAGAAAATGCTTTCAATGAATACATTTCATAGTGGCATTTATCAAATGGTATCCAGGGACTTGCTCTTCCAGAAGAGAAATCAGCTCCTTTTTATAACTTGTGATGAATGACCACGCACACACAGGCATACGCACACGCAGAGGCAGAAGAGAAAGTACAATTTGTTCAAGGCTATTTTCTAATAACCAATGTAAGTCATTGCCAATGTGTGCTCTAGTCAGAGTACATCATAATCATCCTTCCTTATGGGTAATTTGAGTGAAAATCAGACTGAGATTTTAGCTCAGTAGTGGAGCATTTGCCTAGTATGACAAGGCTGGGGATATGATCTTTCTTCAAACAAGCAAACAAAAAAAGAGTGAGAATAGTAAAACCTTATTATTGAAGAGTTTGCAAACATGAATGTCTGTTGAATTGCATCTTCTAATCTTATTACAAAGTCTGAGAGTAGTCTGGAAAAGTGCAGGCCAGCAAATGATTGTCATCATTGGGAGAGCGCACCCCGTAGCGATGATTTGAAATAGGAAATGCAAATGTTCATCTTGAACAGCTCCCCACTCAGCTACCTGGCACTTTGCTTCTTTTCTTTCTACTCACACCCCCTGTGTTCTTTTGGTGAGCTTTGGATCACTGCCAATTAATTCTCACTAAACGTTTCACAGGGTCAGTTTCCAATATGGCTCTCTCCAGGATGATGGTTATTCTAAAGAGAGCCTCAGCTTTATTGAGCCTATTCCAGGAGAAAAGAGGATGGAAGATCTAACCTCCTTTGCTCATCTACAAGCTAAGGTGTACTTCTTCCTATCCATTGCAACTACAAACTCTCCCTATCTAGGATTCAGATCCTGGTTTAGGCACTTCTTCTTTCTGTAATCATGAGCCATTTACTTGCCACTGCTGTGCCACAGTTACTCATCTGTAATGTGAGACAGACAATGCTAATTATTGCACTAGATTGTTGTCAGAATTTAATAAGACAATATGTCTAAAACATTCACTATATACTATGCACACAGGAAGTACTCATTAAATCTCAATTATTACGTCATTACTGTTATTCTTGCCTTAGTCCATCCATGCTTCTTTGGCAAAAATCATTGGGCAATAAAGAAACAATAAAAGTTTGCAATTCACAGTTCTAAAAGCTACCAGATAAGCTCTCTTAAACCTAGTTTAGGATCCTGATCATGAGGGTGCTCGGCCCTCATGACAGAATCACCCCCGAAGGCCCCACTTGCTTCATACCACCCCGCTAGAAATGAGCTTTCAATGTGAATTTCGAAGGAACACAAACATACAGACAGTAATCCTTAATACCACCAACTATGTTTTACAAATCTCACTTTTGAATTGCCGGTAATTACTCTTCCATTTCCTGGGCTATGTATTTACTCTAGCTAGATCAAATATCCTCAATTTTCATCTAGCCCCATCCTCTATTTGCTCTGTTCTAGTAAAGAGTGTATGAAGATCATGTCATTCTATAGCTCATAATGCTACATAAGCTCCAGTCCTCTAGTCCTTCTTTGAATGTCATCCTTTGACTCCTGTGAACATGCCTGGTAATAAATTTGTGTGCCTTTTCTCCTGTTGTTTTTTTAATGAACTCTAGCAAGGGAAACAAGAAGTTTTCTTTTTCTGTTTTTTTTTTTTGGTTGTTGTTTTTCTTCTCTTTTTGTCCAATTTGTTCATTTATACATCTTTGGGAAGGTAAGAGGAGGCACAGAAATGGAGGGACACAGGGTAAACAAATGTGACAGTGGTACTCACTAGACACTATGTTGAAAGTGAACTTTACAGCCTATGGGTAGAGATGTGAAGGATAAATGGAGAAGACAAGGGAATGGGTGTCATTGTCCCAAAGGAAATGTTTTCTTATGTAATTGTAACCCCTCCATATAGCACCCTTGTAATAACAATACATTTTTCAATTAATAAAATTTTAATAAATATAAATACATATGAAAAAATTAAAATAGCTAAATAAAAAAATTTAGAGCAACAACAACAAATGAAATACTTTCCTGACCTTGAGAAGTACGCATTCTATAACAAAGTCTGGGACATAGATAAGGAAGAAGGAACAGAAAGAAAACACAAGTAAAGCTTAAGTGTGTTATGTGCAACCATCAGCCCAGTAAGAGGTGACCATGTATATATATCATATATATATATATGATATATATATATATGTGTCATATATTTAGCAAACCTAGTAGAAGGCTCTGCAAGGCCGGCCAAGACTTTCCAGAAGAAAACTAGCAGACTAGATGAAACAAAAGTCACAGGCTGCTTTCCTCTACTTCCTGCCACATATATGCTTAACAGTTCTTGCTGTCCTGGAATCATATAGGATAGAGAATGATAACCAGTGACGTTCCCTTAAGTGTAGAAGCCCTTTCAGCTATGATCTCTGACACAATGTTCAAATCTTAGTCGTTTAAAACCATTTCAAAAGTATTTAAATACATTCTTTTAACATTTCATTTCTTTCTGGTGATTTCCCATAATAATTTCCAAATTTGAGACAAAATATCTGAGACATAGAAGTAATCAGCAGAACACTTCATTTTGGCATGTGCTTTCAGACAGACAGTTTAGTCCTTGGTTGCTTTAGGGCCTGTGTCGACTGAGTACACCACACTGGGAGCACTTAGCTAAAAAAGTGTGTCAGCCTGTTGGAGGCCAAGATATTGAAAGCTGAGACTAGTGTCCCCAAATCCCTGCAAGTGGATACCTGTAGTGCCTTTTCTTCCAACTAGACCCCACATCTAAACTTTACCACTGTCCTAAGTATCCTTGGATAGGGACCAAGCCCTCAACACACAAGCTTTGCATAACTATTAAGATGCAGATCATGACAGATGGGTGGGCCCATTGTTAAGCCATGAACAAAATGTGGTCAGTAACACACAGTCATCCCTTCATATCTGTGGAGGATTGATTCAGGAACCCCACTGAAGACAACCCAAGCTGCACATGTTCAAGTTATCCTTAAAACGGTATCATATTTACACGTTATCTGTGCCCAGCCTCCCATATACCCACATCACCCATAGATCATGTATAGTACTTAATGTAGTGAAATACTGTATTGGCTGCTAAACTGCATCCCGAGAATGATGACAAGAATAGCCTGTGTGTGGACAGCATCACGCAGAGTTTTTATGGGTGTATTGATGGATGGATTGGGATATTTCCTATCTGCATCAGTTGAATTCTTAGGTACAAACCCACAGGTACAGAGAGCTGTCTGTACTTCCTTGAAAGGACCAACAGTATGGTCAGAAAGTACAGTAAAACTTGTTATCTGGAGCTTAATATCTCAGAGTTACTAGGGTTTATTGCCTTATCCATAAGAATGCATTGGAAACCCTAAGGCAAGAGTATTCATGCCAGGCCAGTCTTAGTAAATTGCAGCACCTTTAAGGACTTGAGTGGGGTAGGGAGTTGAATTCAAGTTCACTGCTATTGCTTTTTTCAGTGAATGGAAAGAAATGCTTACCCTTGTGCCTGGCACATCGTAACATTCAGTAAAAGCAAGCTTGATTATTTTAAAGAAAGAAAAAGAGAGAAGAGTTGCATTGTCTTCACTGGTTCTCCAAAGTTATTTTAAGTAAATATGCTTCATGTTAACAGTATTTACGGCATGGTGCATAGACTTAGATGAACTGATTATGCTGTATCAGATTTTAATTTATTCCCAATATGACTGACTTTGACCTATTTTTCCACATGTAATTCCTTTCCCTTTTGTGAAATGTTTGTCAGTCTTCCCTTTTGTCAGGTCAGATGTACTACTTCCTGAAGTCTTTTGGTCCTTTCTGGTTTATGATAATCCCTTCTGGTGCCAATAACTCATCACTGTGTTTTGTATTTTCATTCTTTCCTTAGCATCTTCTACCACTCAGGGCTGTTTCCTAACCAGTTCCCTAAAGTCCCAAGAGTCCAGGTTCCTTTCTTTTGTCCACCAAGCCCTTTGCAGCTTAATTACAGGGCTGGCCTAAGGGCCTTGGTAAGTTCTTGTTGAATTAAGGCTCTTAGGCAGAATTTCCAATATCCCGTTTCCCTCTTGCAAAATCTCCTCTGTTTGGGGAAATCTCTTGTTTTAAGATGACTAACAAGCTTTAACACCTCATCCCAAGCTGACATTTTCATATTATTTACATGCTTTGTAATTTTCCAGTGTGCCCCACCAAAGCAATGTTTATATTAAAAACATATCAAATTATCCAGCATTTTCCTTAGAACTGCATTAATAGCCAACAGCATTGTCCATGGTGAGTAGCTAAAGATTCTGTGGTTTGTCTCCAAGAATAGATTGAGTGGTGGGGTTAGAAATAAAACTAATGCCAGCACCCCCAGAGCAGCATGGTAGCCTGGAGTTAACCAGGAAGGTGAGGTTGGTGCCTCAGTGAACTTACTGAGTTTACTGGAAGTGCCTATTTCCCTGTGTGCCAAATTCAGTAAGTCATGGAGCAAATGTTTATTTTGCTACGCTTTGAAAAGTTGCTTTGCTTCTTGTAAGTTTTCTCAGTGGAAGAATTCCAAGATATGACTTCATCTGCATTTGCAGCATTGAACTGGAGGCAGGTTTTATTTTGTGACTTGACTGTATCATTTCAGGGCCATTTGTGCTGTAGAAATGAGATGGAGGGGGAAAACCAAGAAGGGGGGAAGTGGAGGGGCGGATAATGGGGACCAAGACATGTGAAAGGGTATCAATATATGTGAGTTAATGCACCTTCTATCTGGCAAATATCATGTAACCCTTTTATTAATTACAATAAAAAATATAAGAAAAGAAATGAGATGGAATGCAAGCAAGGTGGAAGTCACAGTAGAAATGTCTGGTTAGATAAATGACATTCCTATCTCAGAAGTGGTTAGCAGCAGCTTATGTTTAAAAAAAATAAAAAGTTGAATTCCCTAACATGTGCAGGCAGGCATCTGACTTCCCAGAATAGTCACAGGTGTCTGCTCAGCAGATCACAGTAGAGCTTTGTTTCCAGTATTACAGCAATCAAGTCATAACTTCCTCGGGTGAGAGATGACTTAGTGACCAGTTTAGAAGGTCATCCTCAACTGTTAATAGCCCTTATAATTTATTTTCCAGGCATCCTATAAATCAGTAGAGACTTAATAATCTTATTCAGGAGGCTGAGATCTGAGGATCAAGGTTCAAAGCCAGCCCAAGCACAAAAGAATCTGTGACTCCTATCTCCAATTAAACTCTAGAAAATGGGAAGTCAGGCTTGGCTCAAGGGTAGGGCGGAAGTCTTGAAATGAAGAGCTCAGGGACAATGCCCAGGCTGAGTTCAAGCCCCATGACCCACAAAAGAAGGAGGAGGAGGAGGAGGAGAAGGAGGAGAAAAAGGAAAGAAAGAAAGAAAGAAAGAAAGAAAGAAAGAAAGAAAGAAAGAAAGAAAGAAAGAAAGAAAGAGAAAGAAAGAAAGAAAGAGAGAGAGAAAGAGAAAGAAAGAAAAAGAAAAAGAGGAATCTGACTTTACAGGAGATACCAGGACTTTCCTTGAACCACTTTACCTCTTTTCTGTCTTCATAATAGAAATTTCCAAAATCAGCACGCTGGCCTGCTGTTGATTCACAGCTACACAACCTTTCTGAAATAAAATCACCCCAGTTGATGAATTTGCTACACACATACGTGCTTTTCAGATTTTCTAAATTTGTCATGTTCCCCTAGAACGATTTCTCTATATCATTCAAAAGCCAACCACATTAGCTAGCATGCACAAAGCCCTGGGTTCAATTCCTCAGTACCACATACACAGAAAAAGCCAGAAGTGGTTCTGTGGCTCCAGTGGTAGAGCGCTACCCTTGAGAAAGCCCAAACACAGTGCCCAAGTCCTGAGTTCAAGCCCCAGAACTGGCAAAAATGTAAACTAAGAATTAAATAAAAGCCAACCACACAGTGTACTTTTCTAATTGTGAACAGTCAACAAGATTCATAGGAGTTTATATTGTGTACTTGCTGGGGGCCCATCTGTCCTTTTTCTGTGTATTTTTTAAATCCATGATTTCCTTTTAGCTAATTACTGAAAACAAAGTACACCATAAAGGTTTTGTTAATTCTGCCCTCAGAACCTTCCTCTTCATCGACCCAGATGACTGTAACATGTGATGCTAGGAAATAGCCGCACTGGTTACCTTAGCACCTACCTAAGGGACAGCACAGATTTCTGCTTCTTATCCACTCTCAGCTGAATATGTGTGCTGAATATTTAGGAAACTTGGCAGTAAATTTTAACTTGAACCTAGACATTTAATTGCATTGAGGTTGGTCAGAGGTTTTTTTTTTTTTTTCCTTTCTTCGGGGATAGGGGAGTATTTATACCAAAGTAGCTCATCTTGATATTCTTTCATATATTTTCTTAAATACAGTTTTTGAAACTACATTGAAATAAGATACTTCTGCAAGGTGCTTTATCTTTTATGGAAGTGGAGAACACAGGTCTAGATCCAGTGTCCTGCCCACCATCCTTTGCTGGGCAGTTTTTTTGAATCAAGTCATTAAACTATTTTGAGTCTCTGCTTTAATACTTACGAAATGGTTATAACCATTAGCTCTAATCAGAGTTAAATTGAAACCATATCAACCTGAAAGAATATTTATCCATTAATAAAGACTTATTCAGGATACCACAGCAGGAGGGCAGACTAACAGGGATAAATGGAGAAACTCCTCAGAGATATCTTCTTTGTGTTTTTGTTAGTGATACACAATTTCCGTGTTAAATAAAAATTAGAAGAATGGAAGCATCTGAAGAAACATTGTGAAAATAATAGTGTAGGAAGAGTGTTAACTCTGGACTAAATCTTCTTTAAATACTTTGCAGAGCTCTAGAATTCTATATCTTAAATATTTGTGGGGGGGGGCTGGCCATGGGGCTTGAACTCTGAGCCTGGGTGCTGTCCCTGAGCTCTTCAGCTCAAGGTTACCACCCTACCCCTTGAGCCTCAGTCCCACTTCCTGCTTTCTAGTGGTTAACTGGAGATAAGAGTCTCACTGATTTTTTAGTGCCTGGGCTGGCTTTGAATGGTGATCCTCAGATCTCAGCCTCCTGAGCAGCTAGGATTACAGGCATGAACCACTGTGCCTTACAGAATAAATATTTTTAAGACTTTCTGTAGGGGGTATAATTGGTAAGGGGGATTACCTGGGGTGGAAGCCTGTGAAAAGAGAGAGAGGAAAAGGAGAAGGTAAGGTTATTGATTATAATCAAAGTACTTCATATACATATATGAAAGCAGAATAATAAAACCCTTTAATTTTTTTTCTGAGAGGAACAGGAATAAGAAAACAATCAAAGGATGGGACTGGGAGTGTAGCCTAGTGGTAGAAAACAATCAAAGGGGTGAATTTGATCAAAGTGCATTATATAGAGATACAACAATGAACCCCCTTTATGCAAATTATGTATATTAAAAGAAGAAAAGCTATAGATGACTTACAAAAGCTTTAACATCCAGAAACATATCAGCATTCAGAAAGCAATGAAATTAGAGAAACAGCATTTCCTTATCTAAGAGTTCTAGAAACTATACTCAGCTATTGAAATAGTTTTCTATGAAAACCTTCTACACAGCAAAAACAATAATCAACAGGTGAAGAGATAACCTACAGAATTAGAGATAATAACAGCAAACTATGCATCTGGCAAAAGGTTAGTATCTAAAGTATATTGGGACTCAAAACTAATAGCTACTCATGAGACTTGAGAACTGGGAAAGCCCTCCTGGGAAGTACCTGCCCTGAACCTTCCAACTCTTTTCTGTTTTCTTAAAAGAAATTTGAGATGCTTTTCAAAGTCAGAAAACTGGCCTTCTGTTGATTCACAGCTAAACATCCTTTCTTAAATAAAGTCACCCTGATTCTTAAATTTGCTATACATATACCTGCTTTACAGGTCTTCAGAATTCATCAGCCAGCCAGAGAAGGACTGTTCATGAGACTCTTTTTTTTAAATTGTAATGTATAAAGGGGTTATATTTACATTCGCCAGATAGTAGGTACATTACTTCTCACACATTGATACCCCTTCTCATGTTTTTGTTCCCATTTCCCTCTCCCCACACCCTCCCAATCATCTGGTTTTTCCCCCCTTTCCTTTCCTACTTCAAATAAACAAATAAACGTATATGCCAGGTAACAGTTAGGTGCCACAATGTTGAAAGTGTTACAGCACCAGCCTTATAAGGAAAAAACAAAACGCCTAGGAATAATGCTCAGGCCTAAGTTTAAGCCCCAGGACACATACACACACACACACACACACACACACACACACACACACACACACACACACACACAATTTCAGTTTCTGCAGAGAACATGAAGAAAGAAAACCCTCACATGCTATTGATGGGAATGCAAATCAGTGTAGCTGTTTTGGAAAACAGTATAGTGGTTCTCCAAAACAGAACTACCATCTGATTCAGCAATCACACTACTGCCTAAATAACCAAATAAAGTCAAAATGTAGAAATACTTGCAAATCCCATGTTAATTCCAGCAATATTCACTGTAGTTAAAAGAACAGAAACAAATGTCCAGTAACTGATGAGCAAATAAAGAAAGCATGTTACACTGGTGCCACACTTGTGGTACAGTAGAATATTATTCAGCCACACAAAAGAATTAAATCTGTCATTTACGGCAATATTGATGGAAATACACATCATCATAAGCTAAATAAGGCAGGCACAGAAAATAAATATGACATGACATCGCTCATGGGGATACTCAAGTCTCATGACCTCACAAGAATAGAGTATGCTAGTTACCAATGCTGAGAAGTTAGGAGAAAAGGAAGATGGCATGATATTGTCCAGAGGATAAATAGTTAGACAAAAAATATATACTTCAAGGAATCCATTATACAACATCTGAGGTACTTTTTCTTAATGCAATGCTAGCTTCTTTAGTCAGACACTATATTACTTTACACTTCCCAATAGTGTGACTCCTCTCCTAAGCATATCTAAGATCTGTATACATGGCAAAGTTGTACTTCACAATCCTGGTTTGGCAATTTTTTTTATTTGTGTGTGTTGAATTTAGTTTTCTTCTTTGCTCTCAATAATCCATCTGAGATGTCAATCACTCCACCATATACATTCATGAGTCCTACAATGCAAATCTCCAGTTGTAGACATTTCTTTGGACCTCCCTTAGGTTCACATGTGCAAATGTATGTTGGATATGACCCTACAGAAAGCTTCAGCCCACCCAAAGAAAAAAGTAGAATGCCTTTGTTTCCCTTAAACTCTCTTCTTTTGGATTTTAGATGTCTGTATGTCAGTACATGGCCCTTTCATCTATGATTTCCTCCTTAAACTAGAAAGCCTGATTCCTTCCTAAATGAAGGCCTCACATGTTACTTTCAATGCCCCAAAGTCACAAATCCACTTAGGCTCTGCCTCCCCATCGCTCTAAAATCTTGCATCTTCAGAGACCTGGGACTACGTTACCCAACTTCTACTCTCACCTTAGTTCCCTATATTTTCTCCTGCCTCTCCCTACTTCTAGCCAACTCAAGTCATTGCCCTTATCCTCAATAACAGCATGGAAGTAAACAAATAGGAATATATTGCCTGATTTACTTAAAAAATCTTTGTCTATTTCCTTTTCCTCCTTCCCTTTCCCTCCTAGATGGCTTTTCCTTCTTGAACTCACTAAAATGTCCTATTTTTAGGGGAGATAGGATTGATTGGAATGTCCTGTAGAGGTGTATGACAATGTAACAATGAAGTCCTCCCTGTATAATTAATGTAAGCTAGTAAAAAAAAAAATAGTCCTTTCTTTCAAAGTGGTCTCCTCCCTTAGACCCCAACCATGAGTTCTTTTTTGCTAGTCATGGGACTTGAACTCAGTGCCTGAGCACTGTCCTTGGGCCTTTCTCAGGCTAGCACTCTGACGCTTGAGCCACAGAACCACTTCCAGCTTTTTCTGTGTATGTAGTACTGAGGAATCAAACCTGGGTCTTCATGCATGGTAGGCAAGCACTCTTACCACTAAGCCAAACTCCAGTCCCCCGCACCATGAGTTCTAACTAGGAGTATATGAAATATATTTGATCTCAACATTCATATACCATAATATGACTACATTAGTCTGTTACTGAACTTATCTTCCACATGAAGACAGATGCTGTGTGTTTAACCTCTGGGTTACAAGTCCTAACAATACCTATTCTCAGTAAGCTTTGAATAGTTGAATGGACTGTAAGAATAACGAAAACCCTATTGTGCCTTTACAACTTGCTATCATGCCCTAAATTCAAATCACTCTTCCTACCCTCATCTCCATCTTCCAACTCCCACAACCCATGGAAAAAACCCAAGGGAGGTATGGAGGTTCATTCTGCTATTTTTGTAATTTGCTGGTACTAGCCACACTGGTCTTTCCTGTGTTCCGGGTACTTAATCCTTGAATCACTATCATTGTTCAGTTTTCGGCAAACTGGACACTGGTAAATAAACATTTTCCTTTAAGTTCCTGGAAGACTATGAGGGGAAAAAAGTGAGACATGAATTCATTAATGTTAGACAAATAAAACAGGCCTTCTATAATCAAAACCAGAAGCTAGGAAAAATAGGCAGCCTAAAAACAAAAAGCCTAGGCTTAAAATATACCCAATCATGTACAACTTAACCATGGAGATCTGACCAGAGGAATGCATTGTTAGATGATATGGCCACTTTGCAAACATCACAAATATCAGTAGGTGTTATATACCCAGTTGCCTACTGGGCAAGGCAGGCACGGTCCACCATGGACCAAAGTATCATTATACAACACTTAGCTGACCTTCACTTTCTCTGAGCCTTGGAGATGGATGCAGATTTTCCTGATCAGAATGATTTAGGATGTTTGCTATTATATTTATGGGTGAGAAATATTTCTGAAATTTGTCCTTTAAGTAAACATGGTTGACATTTACTAACCATGTTCCAGCTCCTCTAACAAACAATTCTGGTGTATGTAGCAAGAGCAACAAATTCCATTATGGAAGATTTACCACCACCCCCCCATCCCCACACACTACAATTCTGTGATACAGACCATAAGCCAGATGAAATCAAAAAGCACTTTTTCAAAAAGGTACAGTTCTAGAACATCTGTCATTGTATTTCAGTAAGGGACACAATATGGTAGAGTTTCTTTTTCTTTCAAGTATATTTGAGAGGGAATCTCTATCTGTGTGATAGATCAAAGCTTGATCTCTTTAACTTTGCAGCCTCAACACAACCAGACTCTGACAAGCTTCCAAATAGCTGATTCACTATTCAAAAATTCATGATGGATTAATTTATAGCAAGATTTGTGAATGGGTAAAGGCATATAGACCCAATGTCTTCAGAAAGTAAATTTATAGGTTTAGCCTTTGTGATATAATCCAAGAGAAGAAAATACATAACTTCTGCAATGATGTTACAATCTCAAACACTTTTTTGACAGTCCTGGGCCTTAAACTCGGCCTGAGCCCTCTCCTTAGGCTATCTCAAGGCTAGAACTCAACCACATGAAGCCATAGCACCACTTCTGGCCTTTTTCTATGCATGTGGTACTGAGGAATCGAATTCAGGTCTTCGTAATCCTGGCCTTTAAACACTTTTGTAAATCAGTCTTCAATTCCAATAAGACTCCTTTTTCATGTAATTGCTTCTTACTACACTTTGATACCTTTGCACCTGATGAATGGGGAAACTTGAGTTTTCAGCATTGCGGAGTGACAGGCTGAGTCTGGAATCTAGATCTCCTGAGTAGAGATACATATTCTCACCCACAAGCCCTGCTGTCTCCCCAGTTTTGGAGTGGGAGTGGTGCTTAGAAATTAAATAAAGATGGCCCAAATAGCAACTGAACAAATTGAACAAGAAAAAATCTGGAGAAAAAAACCCTGATAAAGCCCTTCTCTGTGTATAATAGTGACTGGAATATTTCTAAAAAAAACATATAGTAAGACATCTAGAAATAATGGAGATCTTTAAAAGATGGGACAAAGATTTAAAGAGAGTCTTCTCTGAAGAAGAAATAAGAATGGCCTATAGACACATGAAGAAATGCTCAACATCTCTAGCCATAAAAGAAATGCAAATCAAAACAACTCTAAAATTCTACTTCACTCCAGTTAGAATGGCCATGATCAAGAAATCTAATAACAGATGCTGGTGGGGATGTGGCCAGGAGGGATCACTACTACACTGTTGATGGGAGTGCAAACTCATTTAACCACTATGGAAACCAGTATGGAGGTTCCTCAAAAGACTAAACGTAGAGCTCCCCTATGACCCAGAAATTCCACTACTTGGCATTTCTAGGCACTTGCCTAGAAACAATGACATACTAAATCCACTAGCACAACGATGTTCATTGCAGCACTATTTACCAAAGAAAACATATGGAACCAACCCAGATGCCCCTTAGTTGATGAGTGGATCAACAAAATGTGGTATTTATACACAATGGAATTCTATGCTGCTGTCAGAGAGAATGACATCGCCCCATTTGTAAGGAAATGAAAAGACTTAGAAAAAATCATATTAAGTGAAGTAAGCCAGACTCAAAGGTTTCCCTCATTTGTCATAATCAGTAGAAACCTTGGGCTCTCCTAGCAGAGATTAACAATAGAGCAAAATCTAGAAACATAAGGCCACTTAGGATGAGGCTAAATAAAAGGACCTCCAGGATATAGAAACAAAGCCATATAATGAGTGATTGTTGTCCTTAATGTACTATGTTATGTCTCATCTCTTTTGCTGTCCCTTGGTTATCTCATATTGTTATAGTATGTTACCTTGTTATCTGATCTATTGTATATATGTTTGGTTATTTGAAATAGGATAGGGAAGGGGGAAAACAAGATGGGAGGGGGGAATAGGGACCGAAACATGAGAAAGAGTATCAATTTTTGTGAAGTAATGCACCTTCTATCTGGTGAATATAATGTAAACCTTCTATTAATTACAATAAAAACATAAAAAAGAAATAATGGAGATCGTACAAAGCAGGTATCAAAAAAGTTTTTCCACAGTTTTTCTGACAGATTTTTAACTCTCCTTGGCTAGCAAAATCATCATTTTCCATTGGTTTCCTGGCTTATTTGCTTGAATTTAACTATTTACATGGAAATTAATGTAGCTTTAGTTCAAAACTCTTGTAGAATCTTCCTGTGTGTATTTAGGAATAGGAAATGGGAAGTAGCTCAGTGTGGTTTTCTCTTGTGGAGTTTGAGGCAGGTAGTCATGATGGATGAGAACTAAACCATAGGAGACTTATGCATTAACCAGATGACTTTGAAGAGATTGGAAAACCAGTGAACATCATTGCTTCCCTCCCTACCACTTGCCTTGCTGTGTGATGACTTAATAAAGAGTAACTTCGATGGTGAGGCAAAAGAGCTGCCTAATTCCTTAAGCAAAATGGTCAAGAATTGTGTTAAGAATTATACATAATACTCTCTCCATTCTGGGAAGGAAGTGCTTCTTACCCATGAGAAGTCTTCTACCACAAAGTTTCTGAGACTCTTCTTTAATTAACTACCAAAAAGTCCAAAATTGAGCTGTGGCTCAAGTGGTAGAGCACTAGCCTTGACCCAAAAAAATGGTTAGGGACAGTGCTCAAGACCTGGGACCAGAACACACACACACACACACACACACACACACACACACACACACACACACACACACACACACAATGACTATGACTTCTTTTTTTTTTTTTTTCCCAGTCCTGAGCTTGAGCTCAGGGCCTGAGCACTGTCCTTGGACTTTCTCAAGGCTAGAGCTCTACCACTGGAGCCTCAGCACCACTTCTGGCTTTTTTTTCTATGTGTGGTACTGGGGAATCGAACCCGAGTCTTCATGCATGCTAGGCAAGCACTTTAACCACTAGGCCAAACTCCTGGCCCTGACTATGACTTCTTAAAGAATAGAAGGTAAGCATGCCCTTGAACTACAAATATAAAGCAGCATAATGTCCCCTCTGCTGATTTTAATGTTGATTTCAGTGTA
Source organism: Megascapheus bottae (assembly GCF_031878675.1). Lineage (NCBI taxonomy): Eukaryota > Metazoa > Chordata > Mammalia > Rodentia > Geomyidae > Megascapheus > Megascapheus bottae. Next base: position 31,130,372 of record NC_143512.1, on the reverse strand, counting down.
TGGGAGAGAAATACTCTATTTTACATGTCATTTTTAAGGAAAATCATTAATTTTAAGCCATAGTAATATTTTTTGTCAGTCCTGAGCCTTAAACACAGGGCTTGAACACTGTCTCTAAACATTTCTGTCTCTAAGCTTTCTCAAAAAAAAAAAAGTGTTGGTATCAATGTCCAACAGCTTACATTAGAATGTCAAGGCTGAGGCATATACACACAATGAAGTCACATGGCCCAAATGCCTACTTGAGATAGCCCACACTCCCGAGTTTCTTTCTCAACCAACTTTGTAAAGACTGCATGAGTGTCACTGAGAGTCTCTAACATGACTCTGGTAACAAAAGTCAGAGGAAAGATTTTGTAACGTATTTCTTTTCTATAGCTTTTTTTTTTCTCCCACAATGCTTTCATTATACAAATTATAGTGCTCATAGATAATTAAATTCTAGTAGTGTCTCTTTTAATTACTATGGTTTAGGGGACAGGAGTTTGGTCTAGTGGTAGAGTGCTTGCCTAGCATGCATGATACTCAGATTCGATTCTTCAGTGCCACATATAGAAAAAAGCCAGAAGTGATGCTGAGGCTCAAGTGGTAGAGCTCTAACCTTGAGAAAGCTGTGTGGAAGGGGACAATGTCAATAAAGAGACTGAGTCGACAGGCTAAGCAGAGAATCCCAACAAGCCAGGCTAGCAAACTAATGTCTTGAGGTTACCCTCATGATTTCCCCACCAGGAATCCAACCTTCAGCTTAATTCTGAACAGAGTGCTTATGTATGGAAGCATGCCCTCACATAATTCATGGGTTGGGAAGAACAAACCTCCCTAGAAATTATAAATTTTTTTAAGTTTATATTGAAGATTGACTGGCTACTTCTAAATGTCAAGATTTGGACTGGAGGTTTTTTTGCTTCTCTGTATTTTCTTTGGTCTTTTCTGCAATAAATATGAATTTAGTGTGTCCGAATATTGTATCTATACATTAAAATATCCAGATGTTTTTAGTTTTATTAGTAAATCAGTTGTTCACCAGAGAAATCTATTAATGATAAGAAAATTGCAACAGGGCTTGGTATGGCAACTACAGACAGTATGTGTCAGTTCTGGGAGGTGGAAGAGAAAGATGACTGAAGTGGGGTAGGCACAGAGAGCTTTAGATCCTATTTGAAAATCAGTCTCAAAGAAAAAAGACTGAGCTGGATGCCGGTAGGCTACACCTCAAGAGATTGTGATCTGAGGATCATGGTGCAAAACCAGGTAGGAAAATCCTTGAGACTCTCATCTTTAATTAATCACCAAAAGTCTGGACGTAGCACTGTGGCTCAAAGTGGTAGAGTGCTAGTTAGTCTTGAGCAAATATGCTCAAGGCCCCAAGTTCAATCCCTATAATCAATGAAAAAAAAAAGAAAGAAAGAAAGAGAGAGAGAAAGAAAAAGGAGAAAGAGAAAGAAAAAGAGGGAGAGAGATAAGAGGGAGGGAAGGAGGAAGGGAATGGGAGAAAAACTCAGTATAGTACATACTTAGAAACTGGCAGGCCCTGAATTCAATTCCCATTACTATGAAAAAAGATATCTGCAAAAACATTCTAGTTTGTGTTTTTCCCTTTGTTTCCTCTCTCTGTCTCTGTCTCTGTCTCTCTCTCTCTATCTCTGTCTCTCTCTCTGTCTCTCTGTCTCTGTCTCTCTCTCTGTCTCTCTGTCTCTGTCTCTGTGTCTCTCTCTCTCTCACACACTCTCTCTCTACGTTCTTCCATTCTTCCCTCCCTCCCTCTCTTCCTCTTCTTTCCTGCCTTTCCTTCCCTCCCTCCCTCTCTTCTCTTCGGGTCTCCATCCCCCCTCCCCTCTCTTTCTCTGTATCTTCCCCCCCCCCCCCCGCTCTCTCCTAGTCCTAGGTATTGAACTCATGTCTTGGGTATTGTTCCTCAACTTCTTTGCTCAACTATGGTACTCCAGAAGCTCGACTTTATTTTGGTGGTCAACTGGAAAAAGTCTCGTGGATGTTCCTGCCCAGCTTTTAACTTCTGTCTTCAGATCTCAGCCTCCAGAATAGATAGCATTACAAGTATAAGCTACTGGTGCTTGGCAATATATTCTGGTTCATAATATCATATCAGGATATTATTTTTAGATGCTATATTATCTCAAATCTGTAAGTGCAAACTTTATAAGAAGTATGATAACATAAGGAATGTTTATCTGATGACGAGACTTCCCAGAACTTGCCAGCTTTCCCAATGTCAATACCATTGACAAACACTTTATCTTCTTGGACCATAATATAAGCCTGTATGACTCACCAGAGAAAAGCATAGTATGTGGAGTTCCACATTTCATGAATTCTATCATTGTCCTGAAATTGATTCATATAAGAATGTTTCTAAAAGAAGGCCATTTAAGTCATCTTTAATATTAACTCATGATGAAACCAATCGTTTCTTTCTTTTTCTTTTTTGGTTGGTCATGGGGCTTGAACTCTGGGCCCGGCGTAAATGTGTCTTTAGTTGACTGAATGCATTCAGCAACCTATGGGACAGACATAAGGCATACACAACAGAGTTAGACATCTCCCAAAGGGATTTGGTATCCAGTAAGATATAAAACATACAGGAAGTTCCATCAACAGGACATGGGGTGTGCAGTGTGCATTCAGTGAGTTCCTTCAGGAGGAAAATCCTGATTCAGTCTGTAGCGGAAACAAATTAGACTCTGTGTTTTCCCCAATGTCATCAGTTGTTTCAAATGAGCAAGCATTGTCCTCTTTTGCCTTTGGTGATATAGGCCACCTTAGCCTGTGGAATAGAATTTTCTCTTGGCTGCTCCAACACAGCCATGACTGTTTCATCTGACTTGTTGGACCTACTACCTAGTTGTTCCTTGACTACCTCACTGTTTGTTGCTCCCATTACTGTTCAACCATTTATACTTTTTCTTTTCAGAGTATTTTTTTTAATGTCCTGCACCTTGAACTTGAGGCCTCACCACCACACCGCTGTTTTCTGCCCTCAGATCTCTAACCTTGCCTCCTGTCATCATCAGTCTGGTACTTAAAATATTTCACATATTTCCTCTAAACTTGTAAGAAATTTAATTTGGTTGCCACTACAAAATGATCTCTTCTCCTCTCTTATTTCTGTGGATACCAGGCTATCATCTAGTTTTCCCCTAATGCCATTATCAGTAAAACCTTATTCTTTTTTTTTTTTTTTTGGTTGTGGAGCCTGAACTCAGGACTTGGGCACTGTCCCCAAGCCTCTTTGTGCTCAAGGACAGCGCTCTACCATTTGAGCCACAATGCCATTTCTGGTTTTTGAGTGGTTAATTGGAGATAAGTCTCACGGCTGGATTCAAACCACAATCCTCAGATGTCATATTACTGAGTAACTAGGATTACAAATGTGATCCACCAAGGCAATCTAAAGACTGCTACAGAAAATCATCTTTAAATTACTACTAGGAAGTAACAATGACTGAGAAAGGAGTAGCGGAAGCAGAAGGAAGCAGAAGGGAGAATGGACATGATTAGTGAGTGCAAAGTATATGCATGTATGGAAACAGCTCAGTGAAATCTATTAATGTGAATAATTAATAAGGGTTAATGAAATAGGTACTCAGAATAGGATTTAAATAATTATTGACAATGTTAGTAACATAATATTTTATCAATATCAGCCAGTTCTTGCCAAGGGGTTACATTATGCGCACAAGGTACCTTGATCATACTTATCCTTTCTGTCATTCTCCTTCATTTCCTCCTTCCTTCTTTCTTAGCCCATCCAAAGCTTTATTGTTCCATGGTCACACTCTACATGATTATTTTGAATTTCTTTACCCTCTTCATTCACTTCTCTTCTCCACTAGAAACCCTTCCTGGATAGCACTTGTCTTATATACCTGCTGTTCTTTTTTATTATATGCTAATTGTTCAAGAGTTTCAATGTGATATTTCCTATGAGTCTAAATGGTACATTACAGTGTTTCAATGAAATATACAATGTTTAAATAAAATATATTCTCGCACCATTTCATTCTTTTCTTCTTTTGTATAATTAAGACCTTAAAATTAGTCTTAGCTTCCAAATCTTTACATTTTCTTTACTTCCACCTCAGTATAGCTACCTTCAATCGTTCCTATCCCCAGTTTTACTTATACTTTGAAATCTTTCTAATCTAGAAATGCTCAAAACAGGGTTCGTGGCCTCAGGGTTTATGTTCTGGTGTTCTGGTTCAGAAAACTTGACTTGCAGTTTCTTCCCTGTTGTCTTGTGGATGTCTGGCCCCTAATAAGTAGCATCATGACTGATTCGTGCTCAGAGTTTGGAAACTTCACAGGAATGTGGAGGAACTGAAGGGTGTGGAGTTGACACAGTGTAAACAAGGCTTGAAAGGGAAGGCTGAAGAAAAGAGATTATGTCACTGGAGACGAGATTACTGTAGCACAACCTACTAATTTTGTTTTGATTCATGAATATTCTCAACAGTGAGCACTCTGTCTACATTTTCTCATGCCCTTAAATGACACTCTGAGAAATATACTCTTAAATTACAGATGGAAACATTAGTTTGTATAAAATGAAGAAAATTCAATTTGTACAGTTGGTATTTATGATAGGAGGAAGAGGAGGCAGAGGAGAAGCAAGAAGAGGAGGATGGGGACTAGCTTATGAATCAAGCCTGTAAAGTTAGGTACTTGGGAACTGGAGATGAGGAATAGTGGTTTGCAGTCACCTGTGCAGAAAGAAATGTAAGTTTATAAGACCTTCATATCCAAACTAGAGAGAGGCACAATGGCTGGAAACGGTGATGCATTTCTGTCATCCCCAATGACATGGGAAGCATAAGTAGGAGGACTGCAGGCCAGACATAAAACAAAATTCTATCTTGAAAATAATGGAAAAAGGGCTGGAAGCATAGCTCAAATGGTAAAGCACCAGCCTTGCAAATGAACAACTGTGAAAGCCTGAGCTACCAGCTATTTAAGTCATACTACTGTCTAAAAATGGACACTGTACTAATTCAAATAGTGTCCCTTAAATTTGTAAGAAATGACAGGCGAACTAGCCACGAACCACTATAAATATACTATTTATCAGCCTAAATACCTTTCAAAGCATTTTCTTGCTGCCATAGATTTGTAAGTATTGCAGTTGTACTGATGAACCTACAGCTTTTTAGTCCACGAATCAGATAGATTATAGTTTTTTTTCATGAATGAAAATTCTGGCTTGGCACTGATGGCTCACACCTAAATTCCAACTACTTAGTAGGCTAAGATCTGAGAATCACTGTTTGAAACCAGACTGAGCAAAGAAGCTTGTAAGACTCGTCTTGAGGGTTGCAGGGATGAATGAAATGGTAAAAGTTCCTGCCTAGTAAGCCAGAAGGTCCTGAGTTCAATCTCCAGTACTACCAAAAAAAAGCCTCATCTTCAAGTAACTACAGAAAAGGCAGAAACGAAGGTGTGCTTCATGTGATGAACACCACCCTTTAGCGGAAAAAGCCAAGCAACAGCACGAGGCCCTGAGATCTAGCCAGTAGTGGTCCCAAAAAATAACAAATAAAACTTCTTTAATGCCATTAATGAAGTTCATATGTAAAATGTAGGCACAGTTTTAGAAATAAAGGGAAGATGGAATTCTTACTCTTCCCACACCTAAATAATATCTATCGACTGATCAATCAATCGATTGATGGATATCTATAGATGACATCTATAGATAGATATTGATAGACAGACAGACAGACACTGGGAATGTGGCTTAATGGTAGAGTGATTACCTAGCCTGCATGAAGCCCTGGATTCAATTCCTCAGTATGTATCTCCAAGCACAGGAACTCCTGAATTTGCCTCAATTCTGTAATTCACATCAAATCTATCTTCTTTGCTGCTAAGTCACCGATGATACAAAGTCAGATGCAGGTGACACAGGTCAGAAGCCAGAAACAAAGGATGACAGGGGCTCCCATAGTCTTCTGCCTAGGGGTGAACAAAAGTAGAAAGCCCTGTAAGATGTGACAGGAAGGAGCAACAACACAATGTCATCTCAGCCTATGTCCAAGAGCCTGGAGAACCAGGAAGTCACCTGAGGGCTCAACACGGAGAAACATTAGCCAGGGAAGCCCAGAGTGGAGTCTGTATTCTCTCATGAAGAGTCTTAGCACATGCAACATGGGAAGCTAGAGAATGGAACTGAGGGAGAAGAGTTATTGAACAACTCTGCCCACCCAACTGTTGCTACAGAAAAGATAGAGGACCAAAGCCAATGTGTGCTTCAGACCCTGTCTGCCCTACCCCTTCCTATCTTCCCAGTGCTGGCATTTAAAAACCCTAGTCTTTTATTATTATTTATTAAGCTCCCCTAAATATCAGAGATCAAACTATGAATGCAATAGAAAAATGAAACCAGAACCTAAATATGTTTGGTGTCTTTCTGTCTAGAAGTTTATAGTTTCATGGAAGTTTCTCTCTCCCCTTCCTTTTCTCCCTCTCTCTGTCTCTATCTCATCACAAATTCATAATTGCAAGTTGAAGCAAACCTATTATGGTCCTTCCATTATTCTGATAGCCTTATCTTAAATCCTCTCTGAAGGAAATTGTCAGTGATTTGGAGAACTCATCTGAAATGAGGCAACCCTCACTTAGGAACCACTAATGCTTGGGCAAAAATCATCTACATCTGTATCTATATCTATATCTATAGACATATATATACATATATATATATATACATATATATATAGAGAGAGAGAGAGATTTATCCAGACATATCAGGAGAAGAAATTACCAATCTGAGTTAACCCACCTCGCCTCAACAACCATTTCTTGCTTAATTTATGAAATGATAATATGTAAGTGATGGAAATTATTGAGTTAACAGCTAAAATCTAAGTCTATTTTCTCCTTAACAGTGTATGGGGAATTTTATGTGTTTGTTTGTTTGTTTTATGTGTGTGTGTGTGTGTGTGTGTGTGTGTGTGTGTATGTGTATGTGTACTGGTCCAGCAGGTTTAACTCAAGACCTCATACCATCCCTCAGCTTTTGTCACTCAATGCTGTTGCTTTACCACTTGAATGACACTTCCAGTTTTGGTTTTCTAGTTATTAATTAGAGATAGAAGTTTCTCAGATTTGTGTGCCTTGGATGGCTCTAAACATGATGCTCAAATTTTAGCCTCCTCAGTAGCAAGGATTACAAGCATGAATCACTAGCCCCCGGTTAAAAACATTTATAATCATTTAGACACTGTGATTTGTATCTCATTGAATGTGTGTGAATAAGTTTAAGTTTCTGAAGTTTTAAAAATAGCATGAATCATAATGGTCTGATCAATCATAATTTTCAAAAAGACTTTGAAAAGCATTTTTCATGATTGGAGTAGAAAGAACAGTAAAACAATCATAACAGCACTGCATAGAAAGAATCCTCTTCCTTGAAAGCTTGCACTTGATAAAAGATAGAACATATGGATTACCTGTGCAAACAACTATCCTTTATTTAGTAGGATAGTATATTTGTAAGCCTTCTGAGAGTAGGAGCATATATTAGATCCATTTAGTGAGAGATACATTTAGTGTTTTTTAAACTCTGCTATTTTGGTAGCTGAAATCTGAGGATCATGATTCAAAGACAATCCAGGCAGGAAAGTCCATGAGACTTTAATCTCTGGTTATTTAACCAAAACCAAGAGTGAGGGGGGTGGGGGGGTAATGGGGACCAAGATATGTGAAAGGGTATCAATGTATGTGAATTAATGCACATATCATGTAACCCTTTTATTAATTACAATAAAAAATATTAAAAAAAAAAACAAGAGTGAATCTATGGTACAAATGTTAGAGTGTAGCTTTAAGGAAAAATGCTAAGGAATAGTATTCAGACCCTGAGTTCAAGTGCCTGTACCAGTACACACACACACATACACACACACACACACACACATACACACACACACACACACACACACACACACACACACACACACACACAGTTCTTCCCACATCAGCATACAGAAGAGAGCCTGAGATTCAACATGCAAAGTTGGAAGGGGAACTTGTTTTTACTCTGAGGTCAGAAACCTCCACAGCTGAGTACTTTGGATAATGAAAGGTCCTTTTTCTATATTTGCCCAGCTTGGTTGGGACACAGGCAAAAGTCATCTAATCTGCATTTACACATTCTTTCCTTTTCATTTTAGCTGTGTTTGCATTTCCTGTGGCACATCTAAAAGTCTCAAAATATTTACAGTATATTGCTAGGTTTTCAACAGAAAAAAAAAAAAAGAAAAAGAAAAGAAAGAAAAACCCATCCCATTTTCACATGCAAGTTATTTTCAGAAAGCAGTTCCTGTCCCCGAGCACAAAAGGCTACATATAAAAACAAACGAGAAAGAATGTGCAGTGTGAACTTAGAGATAGGTTTTAAAACATAGGTTTTGTGTTTTGATCCAGCTTTTTACCCTATCGCTTCACAATGCTTAGAAAAATGTTGAAGTAAATCACTGTTATTTGGACAGCTTTCAAGGTTGACAGTTTAATTTTTCCTGTTTTGTCTATTGCTGTGGCCAGTCTAATTAGGTCATAGCCATGTGAAAAGTTAGTTGGACAGGACAACTTTTGGATGTGTATCTTTTCAGGGAGATTGTGTCTGCTATTAGTCACAGTATCATTCACAAATGAAACGAACTCTCCAAGTCAACAGAACTTAGAATATTAACGTTATCATTAAACTAATAGGTAGCCCTAATTCAAAGAGAAATAAATGTTTGTTGCATCTTTATGGTGGTTACAAGCAATGACTTTCGAAATATTTTAGCATTGGGAAGGGAATTTGGCCTAGTGGTAGATTGCTTACCTCGCATACACAAAGACTGAGGTTTGATTCCTCAGTACCACATACACAGAAAAAGCTGGAAGTCGTGTGTGGCTCAAGTTTAAGAGCGCTAGTCTTGAGAATGCCCAAGGACAGTGCTCAGGCCCTGAGGTCATACCCCAGGACTGGCCAAAAAAAATATTTTAGCATGTACCTTCCTGATTTTTAAGCACACATTTAAACCATGCAGTTTGAGAAGGGACCATCCCAGTAGGCAGGAAAGAAAAACTTACATGATCACAATATTCTAGAAATGACCAGATATCAAATGCTGGTGTGAATAACCCTGTGGCCTGGCCTCTTACTTCATTTTATATTGAAGTTGTTTGTAATTCTTAGGCCATCGGTATTTTCTTTCCTTTCTTTCTTCTTTTATTTATTTACTTATTTATTTTTTGCCAGTCCTAAGGCTCGAACTCAGGGCCTGGGCATTGTCCTTGGGGACATTTTGCTCAAGGTTAGTGCTCTGCCACTTGAGCCACAGCACCACTTCCGTCTTTTTCTGTTTATGTGGTAACAAGGAATAGAACCCAGGGTTTCATGCATGCTAGGTGATCACTCTATCACTAGACTATACTCCCAGCCTCAAACATCAGTATTTTCTAATAGACTATTTACTCTTTATACCTATAGGTAAGTTTCAATCACTGCTTCTACTCTTCTTTCTAGGAAGGTGAGGAACTACAGGACAGTTCAAAGGAGAATATTCATGTTTCTGGGAAAAAATGATGTTAATTGCTTTTATGCTTTCATGGTTTTATTTCATTTTTTGTGGATTAATTTAACACTCTTTGTAACAAAAAAGATTCTTATGTGCGTCCAAATGTTAAAAATCAGATTGGATACAAAAGGCATAACTAAATGTATTTGACTGGCAGAGTGTAAAGGTCACAATCAGCAAGCTTTATAGATGCGCCATTATAAGGATACAGTAGATCCCTTATAAAACTCATGAAAGAGAACCAATGCAGGGCAAGTCTAGAACACAAATACAAAATTTGTGTCAAGCCATCTATGACAGCAGCAGTGCCAAGTGTTTGACTATGCTGCAAAAGAATTCAAAGGTCCAATAGCTGTGGAAGAATGCACAAGATAGTTTTAGGCTTCTTATGTAACATTTACAGAATATTAAGCTACTCACAGGATTCCTTTGAGTCCCTACCTAGGGATTCTATTTCCAAATAAGATAAACTGGTGAAATATAAGAAAGAAATCTTGAGGCATGGTTAATGCAAACACTTTTACGTGTCTGCATTTTGAATAGAGCACGAATGTCCCATTTTGCCATGAAAAAATAAAATGGAGATTAGATTTAAAAATAAACATGGTAGAGGTTTTATTTGTTTGTTTTGAGGAAGACAAAGAGGTTCGGTCTTAGCTATCTCCTTACAACTCTGCTTTCATGGATGTGTTTAGTACAGCTCAGTTCAGAGTTACTTATGTTTTAACCAAGTTGGTGTGTGTGTGTGTGGGGGGGGTTAATCCATTAACAGCTAATGTTCTGAATGAAGTTGACCGCATTTTTTGGTAACATATGGAATTTGCCATGGATCTAGCTGGATTGCTAACATGTTCTGTAATTCTCACTTTTTTCCTAAGATTTGAAAAGTGCTTAGAGAGGACTAACACAATTTTAGCCTTCAGCTGTGCTGGCACAATTGTCTAGGACATACTAATATTTTTGCTTTGTTTTCTCTGTTGCAGGGACTTTATGTCTTTGTGGTTTATTTCATTTTACACAACCAATTGTGTTGCCCTATGAAGGCTAGCTACACCGTGGAAATGAATGGCCACCCTGGACCCAGCACAGCCTTCTTCACCCCCGGCAGCGGAATGCCTCCTACCGGGGAAGAAATCAATAAGTCCACCCAGAATCTTATCAGTGCTATGGAAGAGGTGTGCCATTCTCTCTTTCTCTCTCTCCGCCCTTCTCTCTCTCTCTCTCTCTCTCTCTCTCTCTCTCTCTCTCTCTCTCTCTCTCTCTCTCTCTCTCTCTCTCTCTCTCTCTCTCTCCCTCTTTGATTAACCACTATTCCCTATTATAAAAGGTACAAGATAAGATGAGCTTACACCTGTAATCCTACCTATTTAAGAGGCTGAGATTCAGAGAATTAAGGTTATCAAGCTAGTCCAGACCAAAAACAAATAAATAAATAAAATTATGTGAAATGTGTCTCCAAAGCCAAGCAAGTTCAGTATGTTTAAAAAGAGACCCTGAATTTAAATGTCGGTACTGGCAAACAAAAAGGAAGATAAAAAAACTTAAATGAATAATGACCAATACTAGTTACTTAAGAGCTCTTCTTACTGTTATAACATTCTGGTGCCTATTTTTTTTTCTTCCCAGCCCTCTGAGGTAGCCTGACAGCATTTTATATTAGGAAATGAGACAGAGCAAAATCTGCCATTTTCTTGAAAATCTTTCTAATTTGACATGACAGTGACTAAGTCTAAAAATAGTTTTAAAAGACTATATTCTTGGGCCGGGAGCATAGCTTAGTGTAGAGTGCTCACCCAGCATGCATGAAGGCCTGGGTTCAATTCCTTCATACCACACACTCAGAAAAAGCCAGAAGTGGTACTGTGGCTCAAGTGGGAGGGCACTAGCCCTGAGAAAAATGTATCCAGGGACAGTGCCCAGGCCCTAAGTTCAAGTCCCAGGACTGGCAAAAAAAAAAAAAATTAAAAAGACTAAATTCTTCCTCTGCTGTGGGTGTGGTCCAAGGCAGAGCACCTGCCTAGCAATAACAGGCCCCGAGTTAAAACTCTAGATTGTGAAGAAAAGAAAAGAAAAGAAATATTCTCACAAATACTTTCTTTTTTCATGTATTTTTTATTGTAATTAATAGAAGGGTTACATGATATTTGCCAGATAGAAGGTGCATTAATTCCCATACATTGATACCCTTTCACATGTCTTGGTCCCCATTTCCCTCCCCCCCACTCCCACCCCTCATCTTGTTTTCCCCCCTTCCCTATCCAATTTTAAATAACCAAATACAAATATATCCAATATATCAGGAAACAAAGTGAGATACTGTAACAATATGAGATAACCAAGGGACAGCAAAAGAGATGAGAGATAACATAGTACCTTAAGAACAACAATCATTCATTATATGGCTTATGTTTCTATATCCTAGAGATCCTTTCATTTAGCATCCTACTATATGGCCTTTTGTATCAAGGTTTTGCTCTATTGCAAATCTCTGCTAGGAGAGCCCAAGGTTTCTACTGATTATGACAAATGAGGGAAACCATTGAGCCTAAGTTCCTTTGAGTCTGGCTTACTTCACTTAATATGATCTTTTCTAAGTCTTTCCATTTCCTAACAAATGGGGCAATGTCATTCTTTCTGACAGCAGCATAGAATTCCATTGTGTATAAATTCCACATCTTGTTGATCCACTCATCAACTGAGGGACATCTAGGTTGGTTCCATATCTTTGCTATGGTAAATAGTGCTGCAATGAACATTGTTATGCTGGTGGATTTAGTATGTCTTTGTTTCTGGATGATTGGGTAAATGCCAAGTAGTGGAATTGCTGGGTCATAGGGGAGCTCTATGTTTAGTCTTTTGAGGAACTGCCATACTGCTTTCCATAGTGGTTGAACGAGTTTGCACTCCCACCAACAGTGTAGTAGTGATCCCTCCTGGCCACATCCCCTCCAGCATCTGTTGTTATTAGTTTTCTTGATCCTGGCCATTCTAATTGGATCTCACAAATACTTTCAAAGTCTCTTTCTTTCCCTCTCAACACACTACTTCAGTCCCAATGGTTAGTTAAAAAAAAAATCAACTGACATTAATAAGAGTGCTTTTGCCATACTCCTGGAAAGTCAAGGCAGGATTTCCTCTGTAAAATCTACCTCCCTGTGTTATCTGAATTCTGTCCATACCAGCTATTTCCTCTCTCAGAATTACACTGCTGCTAACTGGTCAGTACCTTGTGGCCACTGCTCAAGTTTAAAAACATACCTGCACACAGCTGGCCAGAAACAGGCAGTCCTGTAGGGTTCAAGATGGATTTGGCTATCGCTCCCCGTAGAGCCATGCTGCCCTCTCAGTAATAAGGAATCCATTGAAACTCTGTTTATATCCTGAAAAATGACAGGGAGTCAGGTACATATGTCAGAAAAGGAAACTTTTTTGTTAGGTAGGTAGAAGGATAGATTAGATAATTAGCTAGTTGATAGATATGTAGCCTACTACATTTTCAAAGATACTCTTTGCTTTCCATGATAGTGTAGAAAGTAATTTTAGTCATTCCAGGTTAAAATTTATACAAATGATCACAAATCAAATTCTAGATATATATATATATATATATATGCATGATACATTCATTCTACATGTGCATGCTAACAAATATATATATTCCTATACATTATATATGTCATGTATATACATGCTTATGATTTATAACAAATACAATATGTATAATACACATACACATATATTCATATACATTATATATCCTATAGACAGAGAAATGATTGGTTGGAAAAGAAAACGTAAAGAAATATCAACTAGCAGTACATAAACAAATGATAGAAAAGTGGTTACAGGGCCTGGAGGTTAGAGAAATGGGGGATTTTGGTCAACGGGTATAAATATTAGCTGTCAGATGAGTAAGTTCAAATAGAATACTTAAAATGAAATATGTTCTTAGCACTTTTAAATATTTTGACGTCTCTTGTGATTTCTATATCCCAAAAGTTCTTTAAAAATGAGTTCTTTTATCATCATACCAACAAGGACAGGTATGCATTCAAGATCTTTTGGGCGAAAATGAAGCTGCTGAAAAGAAATGCTGTGATTATTTTGAAAGGCGACCAATCTAATAGTTACCTGCAGTTAAGCTGTACAATGCAGTATTCTTCGGCTAATAAAAGGTTATTTGGCCTAGAGATGGTTCTTCAAATTCAAAGAAACTAATAGAGACACAGGTGTAAGTATGTGAATAATCATGTATGTCCAGTGACTGGAGAGCACAGATATAAAGTCTTCCTAAAAAGTTCTGTTGGACAGGAGATAGCCTAAAATTTCAACTTCTTTCTGAAATTTCTTTAAGGTTTTATTTTCTCCTGTCCAGACTATTTCTAAAGATCTCAAGTTGTTTTTCCAGTATAGACTCCCAACTTCTAGAAACACCTCTGTGGGAGGGAGCAGCTGTGCCCAGCCAGTGCCTGCCCAGCGCTGTTTCTACATTCTCTTGGTGTGTTGCCCAAAGGCATAGCCTCAAATGCGCTCTGGCTCTGCATTCACCATGGCTTAGACTTGGCCTTCATCCAGCTGTCAATGAGACTGTCAAAGACATTCTACAAAGCCATACAGAGAAGAGAAAATCAAGGAGAAGAAAGACTGGAGGGCTATTTACCTTAAAGGACATGAACACACTTCATCATTTCAGAATAAAATAGAACTATCTTTTCAATTAACTGATCAAAGGGAGGATTTAGAACATTTGAAAGACATTACTTTTTTTAATTCAGTAGATCCTCCTGTTAACTATAGTACCTTAAAGATCAGGAGCAGCATGCTTCTCCTCTTCACATAGCTCGTTTTCTTTGCTCATATCTTATGACAAATTTAAATGCATTTCTTGGATTACATTCTTTTCTTTCTCGACTCATGACAGCATAGAAATCTCCATGTAATTCTAATATGTGTCAATCTGGTAATCTTGTTTAAAATCACCAGATGAGATTGGCCCCAGAATGAGACATTATTTTCTGTAAAAGAAAAATTAAGGGGCCGGGAGTTTGGCCTAGTGGTTAAAGTGCTTGCCTAGCATGCATGAAGACCCGGGTTCGATTCCTCGGTACCACATACATAGAAAAAAGCCAGAAGTGGTGCTGAGGCTCAAGTGGTAGAGCTATAGCCTTGAGAAAGTCCAAGGACAGTACTCAGGCCCTGAGCTCAAGCCCAGGACTGGCAAAAAAAAAAATTAAGTATCATAAAGGCTCTCTGTGGTGAAACATGAAAGTGAATTGTTGATTTAGGCTTGCACATAAATGCATGGATTCACCATATGGTTTTCTCCTTCGCTACCCTATCAAAGGTGCCACCTGACTGGGAGAGAGTATCCTTCCAACAAGCCAGTCAAGCCAGCCCCGACTTGAAGACAAGCCCTCCAAATGGTGCCTCATTCCCCTCTTCTGGAGGATATGGCCAGGGATCACTGATCGCTGATGAAGAATCCCAGGAGTTTGATGACTTGATATTTGCATTAAAAACTGGTATGTATGAAACCCACAAACTACATTAGAAGGAGGTGCTCTTGCCAGACACAATTTGCTTTGATCTTTAATCCCAGTGACTCAGAAAGCTGAGACCTGGAGAATCAAGATTTGAAGTCATCCCTGGTAGAAAATTTCATGAGACTGCATCTCTAAATAACCACAAAACAACTAGAACTGAAAGTATGAGTCAAGTAGGAGAATGCTAGCTGAGCATAAAAGTCAAGCAAGTTCAAGATTTTGAGTTTACAGCCTGTCACCAACAAAAGGAGGAGGAAGAGGAGGAGAAGAAAAGGGAGGTGGGGGAGGAGTAAGAGGTGAGAGAGTTTCAGGAATAGTAATAGTAGTAAGCAGAAGTGGTCTGTACTCTTGCTGTACTATAATAGAAGCACCATAGGTGGTCCTTAGCACATCTTGATTGTTTTGGTCCTATTTCTAAACTGAGCTTACCTCAAAGATCTTTTTTCTTGGCATCAAATATAACACAAACTAAAAATAATTCGCAGTAATTTCCTTTTAAGAAAGGAAAAGAAATATTCTACTTAAATGTAAATATCTCCTTCCTGGATTCTTGCTAGAGCACTAAACAAGTACAAGATAAGAAAAGGAGTTTCCTGAGAAAATCTTATTTCTGGATATGCCTAAGAAACTTTTTGTCTTAAAGAATATTTCTAGCCGGGCGCAGTGGCTCATGCCTGTAATCCTAGCTATTCAGGAGGCTGAGATTTGAGGATCGCAGTTCAAAGCTAGCCCAGTCACTAAAAGTCCATGAGACTCTGATCTCCAATTAACCACCAGAAAACTGAAAGTGGTGCTGTGGCTCAAGAGGTAGGATGTTAGCCTTGAACTGAAGAGCTCAGGGACAACACCCAGGCCCAGAGTTTAAGTCCTACAACTAACAAAATAAATAAAAATAAAAAGAATATTTCTGATCAGAAAATTTCAAAGGCAGTGTATTAAGCATTCTATTGTTCTATAGTTTCTAAAGCATCATCACATATGTCAATATTTCATTGACTCCTTTATAAATGTATACCTGTATATATAGATATACATATATAGATATGTATAGATATACATATATAGTGTGTTTCTATATATAGTACACACACACACACACACACACACACACACACACACACAAATCACAAATAGAGGAAGAATTTGTTTCAGCTCACAGTTCCACAGATTTTAGTTATAGTGAAAGGACATGGAAAAGGAAAGCCATTTACTTAATTAAGGGCCAGAAAGCAAAAGTAGTAGGAAGGGGCAGGGCCATAATATAATTTCTAAAGCATGCTGCCATACCCATTTCCTCCAACTAAACACCACCTTTCACAGATCCAAAACTAACATTGCCTGCTTGTTTCCAACCAGCACTCTCCTTGAGCTATTCACAGCTGTACTTCTATGAAAGGATCCCCTGACCAACTGCACTTGGGAAACTGATGGTTCACAAGTCACCTTAGCATTTGAGAAGCTCTAAAATTGTCCCAGCATGAAGAGCTCTCCTTTAATTTAATGTAGAACTTTCTGGGTTAATTTAGTGATTATTTTCTTTTGGTATACTATGGTACTTGCTATTTTTGTTCATTATTATTATAACTATTATCAAATTGCTACTTGGGAGTCATATTAAAGGCTGGGATTTTTATAGAACATAGTGGGCCAGAAGATTTTTGTAAAGAGACATGACAGGGTACCATTGATTTTGAGGCAAAATGGCTTTTATGATGGTATGAAAAGTAGCTAGAAGCAATATCAGAAAAGCTGACAGGAGATGATACTGGTTCACGAGAATGTAGGAAGCGAAAACACAAACATAAGAACACAAGAGAAATACTTCCCTTCTCATCTGGATGACAGGAAATAATACAACGGAGCACGCATTTATTTGACTGCAGGGGAAAATGATTTGATCAGTCTTGGATGTTAAGCCTGATGACTCCTGGATACTCAGATTTGGATCTTAGCATTTGAACTGCACTCATAAAGAAAAATGGTATTTGTGGCGAGGGGCATGAATAAATTTGATCTGGGAGAGTGGAAGGGAGGGTAGGGATTGAAATAAAGGTAAGGCCAGACAAGGGAAGGGAAAGAAGAGCAATATCCTAATTAATACTTGCATTACAGATGAGTGGTTCAAGCCTATTGTTGCCTCAGCCACTTGGTAGTTTACAGAATAGCAGTTTGAGGCCCTCTAGGCATAATGGTCAGCCATATTCCATATTACTCAATGGCTGGACTTGGTATGAGCTTATTACTCCAGCTACACAGGAAGCACAATGACTGAGCCCAGTAATCTACACCTGTCATCCAGAGTGAAAAGAAGAAGCATAAATAGGAGGATCACACAACCCAGGCAGGCCTAGGCATAAAAGGATCCCTATTACAAAAATAGAGGCCTCAAGCTAGAGGCATAGCTTGAGTAGGAGAATATCTACCTTTATTCCCTTATACTGTGAAAGGAAGAAAAATGAAAAGAAAGCAGAAGAGGAGGAGGAAATAAGGAAGAGGAGGAGAAGGAGAAAGAAGAAGAAGGGGAACAGGAGGAAGAGGAAATAAGGAAGAGAAGAAGGAGGAAGAAAATGAGGAGGAGGAGGAAGAAGAAAAAGAAGAGGAGCAGGAGGAAGAAATGAGGAAGAGGATAATGAGGAAGAGGAGGAAGAAATGAGCAAGAGGATAAGGAGGAAGAAGAAGGGGGAGGAGGAGAAAGAGGAGCAAGAGAAAGAAGGAAAAAGTAGAAGAGGAGGAGGAGGAAGAGAAAGAGGAGGAGAAGGGAGAGGTGGATGGAACAGGAGAAGCTCCCACAGAGAAATTAAAGCAAAATCAGAAAGAAAACCCCAAAGAGGGTAGAGAATTTGGGGAAATAGAGAATACATAAAACATTGGTTAACATTGACACTAAAAAGGGACATTCAGGTAGTGTAGTATCAGTTGTTGACGTTCTGACACTGGAGACATAGAACGAATTCCTGAAGCATAATTAAATTAGATCTGTGAGCTATATATAAAAAACAAGTATTAACTTCATGTAGTTCAGGAATTCACGGAATGGCTTGCTTACTTATAGGTTTAACTTAGCATTCCTTACTGTTCTTGAAGCTCACTAGGAAATAAATACTTTAAAAGATCAACATAACAGTCTCTAGCACTGATCCCTCTATTTTTAGAAAAGGTGCTATTATAGTAGAGCACCCAACCCCTGCCTTCCACTGTATGATAAGGCCAAAGAACAGAGCAGCTTATAGGATTCCATCTGCAGCAGAATTTACCATTGACCTACCTATATAGGCCAGTTTGGGCCAAACAGTAGTTTTATTTGAGCCATGTAGCACTTTATCAGCTTGTGTGCCAATATTAAGAACTTAAATATATAAAAATCTAGCATTTATAGAACAATCTAGTGCCCAAACTCTTGAAATTTAGCATGGTGCTGTTAGGCTGTAGCTGAGTAATAGCTGTCCCTTTGGGCATGAGCCCTCAGTTCCTCCACTATCCATACATTCTTTGTCATTGTTGACCTCTGTCTGTGACATGTAGGTTTGTGAACCTTAAACCAACTCAGGGTCACCTTTACCTTGTCACCCCAAGTCCAGTACTCTAAGACACATATTTGAACCTATAAATATTTTAATTGCTACATACACACTTGTATAACATTTTAAATAAGTATGTATAGTATCAAATGAGTTACAATTTCCTGTACTATAAATATTGATATATTTAAAATAGGAACTATATTATTTAAAAAACTACTCTGAAGATGTCTCAGTACCTTACTAATTTGATACCTATTATTATTCATCATAAAAATGTATAAACAGACTGGCCTTTTGTACTTTGGAAATTTTACATTGTTCTCTTTTCTCTCTTAACTTTTATTTCCATTTTACTTCCTGGGTTTAAGTTGGTCTTATTGTACTGTTTCATGCTTGAAATCCATTCATCTTACTCTCCTAAGATTTCTTCTTTGTCCAGATCAAACTATTACAGGCTCCAGGGTCTTAGTTACCTTTTCCTTGTAGCATAGCCACTATCTTACCAGCTTGCCTGAGATTTTTCCAAAGCACACATTACTGCATTCCCAGGAGAGAAGCATAGATCCTTTGTTCTGTGAAAGCTCAAAACTTCTATGATTTTCTTAAAAAAAATCTTACTTTCAGGTGCCATACAAGTGTCATTCACAATTCAAGGGGGGGAGTGAAAAGAATGACTCATAGTTTGCAGAGTTTTTTATTTTCTGTTTTCTCAATGCATAAATGCAGGCCTGAGATTGCCTGATCTTTAGTTTGCTTTTCTAAGAAAATGACAATGATGCTGTTTTGGTTAAATGGATTGACTTTCCAATTTTAACAGCTTACTCAATTTTTAATGCATTGTCTTTGGAAATATTCTTAAAGATTTGGGGGTTAATTTATCAGAGATAAAAGTCTCACAGATTTTTCTGCCTTGGCTGGCTCAGAAGCCTGCCCCTGAATTGAAGAAATGATAAAAGGAATACATAGAGATGTGTCAATATAAATCCATAGCTTCACTTTCAGGTTGAAAATAGCTAAGTAACTTTGTACCCATAAGAGATCAGCTCAGTCCTAGAAGAAACTCTCCAAGAGGCAAGGGCTGGAAAGCACCTTTTAGGGGGTTACAGCCAAATGAGGGAGCATGGTAAAAGCCACAGCTGATGGCAGGAAGACTGATACTTTTTCTGGAGAAAGAAGGAAAGGGCAATGAGTGCAGAATGGCTTGGAGGAACAGCCAGGCAAGATGGAAGAGGAGATGTCAGGAGCTTGGAAGCAAAATCTGATTTACCAACACCTTCTACATTGTCTGAACACCCACAGTAGCCACAGTAGCCTATGAGCCACAAGAAGGATAATGTAAAATAAGTATGTAATCTAACAAAAATGTTCAAAGAACTGTTATCTTTGCATAAGTAACAGTGGCCTTTCCTGAGGTGATGGGGGTCTTGTTTTTGCTTTTGTTTCATCTTGTTCTTCCCTGTGGTGCTGGGGATTGCATGTGCTAGATGAAGGCTAGTATCACTCTGCTACATCCCCAATGGGGTGGGTGGTGTGTAGGGACAATGAGATGCTTGGTAGCACTCCGGTAGCACTAGCTGGAGAATAATCATGAGTCAGGTGGATCATGTTGGCTTTAAAGTGAGACTCAAGACTGGGCCACCAGTGCTTGACACAGCTGGAGGAGATGTGAGAGAAGGCGGAAGAGCTCTGTAAAAAGCCAGCAGCACTGGGGCCGGGAATTTGGCCTAGTGGTAGAGTGGTTGCCTAGCATGCACAAAGACCGGGGTTTGATTCCTCAGTACTTCATACATAGTAAAAGCCAGAAGTGGTGCTGTTTCTCAAGTGGTGGAGCTTTAACCTTGAGAAAACCCAAGGACAGTGCTCAGGCCCTGAATTCAAGCCCCAAGACTGGCATAGAAAAGCCAGCAGCACATCAGAGGAAGAGATGGGCAAGTTATGTACATGGCACAGCAGCAAAGGATGCAAGAGTTTTAAACAACATGCTACAAAGGACAGAGACCCAGGAGAGGGAGCACTTGACTAGAAGGAGGAACAGCAGGCTCCTGCTTTCTTCTCCAAACAGGTTATTCTGTAGCTGTCATCATCTTCCCATGGGTGCCAACTCCAGAATTGCTGTTCCTCTATCACAGGGAGGGATGTCTCAGTCTCCCTACACACACACACACACACACACACACACACACACACACACACACACACCACTATTTTATCACTCCTCTCCCTTTTTGCTGAGCAGAGTGATGAGTAAAGGGGAAGGGCTGGGATCTGTAATGTCTTGCTGATTCATGCCAGCACAGCCTATGACCACATCCCAGTTCTCTCTGCCTGTATGTGAGAAAAGAGAGACAAAGACAGAGAGAAAAAGAAAGAAGACTACATAAGGGTGTATGTGTTCCTCTCCATCGCAGAAGAGAAGAATCAATGTCAGTCTGGCACCGTTTTAAGTTTTCTGAGTTATACTGAAATGGGGAGGGAGAGTTATGGCATAATGGAACTTCCTGCCATGGGAAATTCTGGTGTTGTCCTCAGCAAAACAGCTAGTTAGCTGTTCTGGGATTCCTGCACATAGAGGTTTTGCACTGAGTTACATAACTGCCTTTATCTTGGGATCAGCCTGATCCTTTAGACTGAAGGACTCCAGGCGTCACCTTCCCCCACCCAGCCTGAGCTTGCTTTTCTTTCCTAACACTGACAGACAGTATCACAGGATTGAACTGCTGGCGTCCAGGGAGGGTACAGGGTGGAGGTTTCATGTGCTCGAATAACAAATACTAGCCCCTGGCTGGAAAAATTCAATAACCTGCCTGATTTCCTGTTGTGATAAACCCTTGAGTGAGAAGCTCAGCTCTCTGGTTGTTAACTGTAGATTACACCTGTCACCCTGTGGAAGGAAGCACCAATTTAAGCCTTCAAAAGTTAACTTCTCCTTTTAAAAATGACTTAACATTCTTCATGCATTCTACCTATAGAGCTAGTTTGGGGTTTTGGTATTTGTACTCGTACAGAAATAATAAATGTTATTTATGGCTGCATGTATCTTAACAGTTAATTCATTACATTAGGACTGGAGGCCTGGCTCAAGAGGCAGAGCACCTGTTTAATAAGCAAAAGGCCCTGAGTTCAAACCTTAGTCACACACACACACACAAAAAAAAAAAAGGAAAGAAAGGGAAAGAGAAAAGAACTCATTGTGCTAATTGTCTTGCTTTTTGTTTTTGATTTTTTTTTCTTCTGTTGCAAGGTGCTGGGCTCAGTGTCAGTGACAATGAATCTGGTCAAGGCAGCCAAGAGGGAGGCACGTTGACTGACTCGCAGATTGTGGAGCTCAGACGGATACCCATTGCTGACACCCACCTGTGACAGCCTTGTTCACCTTTGGGACAGGATAGCTTCCCATTTGTACTAGATTTTGTACTAAAGCCCTATTAATACCTACACCCATGTACTAGGGATCTGTGTGCCGTGCTGAACGATTAACATCGAAGTGAATGTTACATTTGGAATAAAAATTACATATATATATGCAACAGTTATGGTGAAAGACTGGGTCCATCTGTGAATGAATAGCATGTACCTATTCTAATCGTATTAGTGGTTGTTTAATCATCCTATTTAGCTAACATTGTTTAATGAAAGTAATAACCAATAAAAACAATAAAATACATTTGGTATCACTCAGGCTCATTATTTATTAAGAGTTGTTCCTGGGCACAAATAAACTGTATGTATATTTCTTCTGTCCTTGAAAAAGTGACCTAGATGTAGGTCTTTTCTACATCTCGAAAACTTTAATCCCTGGAAAACCTAAAGTGTATAGTCTGTGGACGGTCCTTCAGCCAAGTGTTAACCAGGCTACTGCAGCTGGCTTAGTGGTCCGTCATCTGAATATGTTTCTGCTTATTATAAAATTAAGGCTCTGAATGCTTCCCAGAATGAATGTTCTGTCCCCAGTTAAAAATAACTCCCCCAGCTAAGAGGAGGATCATCTGAACAGTACACAGTCTGCTTCAGAAGAAAAAAAAAAAAGCTTTCTTGGTTTGAAATGTTCAGTTTCTTTGTCTTGGAATGAGAAATCAGAAAGTGAATCCTAGAATACTGTTCTGTCTGAGAGTACCTCATTGGTGGCTACCATCCCAGAAGATTCATTCAGAACAAAGTTGTCCTAAGGAAAGCTTTTTGACCTTTTGTTTGAGGATTCTTAAGTATTTTTAAAAAGAAATCAGTAACATATCCAAAAAATAAATCAAATTTAAATAAAGAGAGTTCTGTTCTGTCAATATTTTCCTTTAAAGCTATCATTGAAACTTTAGAATGATGTGTCTTTGCTCTTAAGTATGGGTTTATGAGCTGACAGGGGTGGCTCACACCTGTAATACTAGCGCTACTCAAGAAGCTGAGACCTGAAAATCAAGGTTCAAAACCAACCTACGCAGAAAAGTCTGTGAGACTCTTATCTCCAAATAACCACCAAAAAGCTGGACTGGATGCATGGACCAAGTGATTTACTGCCAGCCATAATCATAATCATAATCATAAAAGCCAGGTGAAAACACTTGGTCCCAAGTTTAAGTCCTGATATTAGCACTATTGTATGAGAAGAAGAAAAATAAAGAGGGGGAGGAAGAAGAATAGCTTTATGTTTTATGAGGTTGTATTATTATATCTTGATAAACTGACTTCTCTTCTTGAGAGGTCTCCCTTTACCCATCTCTTCCATTTGTATTGAGTTTTACTTATAACTAGAATAAAAGGCCACATCTTACCAGGGCATATAATTCTTTGTGAGAGAGTTTAGAAACCTTGGTAAAAAAGGTTAAATTTATCTTAAGTTATTTATATCTTTTAACCTACAGCACGGCACTATACTCAGTTCCATAATGGAATTTATAATACATGAAATGAAATGTGAAAATTTTGGAATTGGGAAGTATGTGAAAATTGTCAGTAGATTTTCCTGATTTGGGGGTTCAGATAAATTATTACAGAAATATAAGAGCACATTGCATGCCATACAAGCTACATGTTTTGCATTTTTGGAAGATTCCTAGATATTTAGCTGTCAAACACACACACACAATTGATGGAGCCAGAATTTAGCCTAGTGATAAAGTGCTTGCCTAGCATGCATAAAGACCCAAGTTCTATTTCTTGGTACCACATACAGAGAAAAAGCTGTACATGGTGCTGTGGCTCAAGTGGCAGAAACCTAGGCTTGAGAAAGCTCAAGGACAGTGCCCAGGCTCTGAATTCAAGCCCCAAGAATGGCAAAAAAAACCCCACAATTGTTGATCATTGCTTTTACTTATACATGCTTTCCAGATTTGAAAAAATACGCAGTTAAGATCCCCTTTCTTCCTCCAGATGATTAAGATGATTCTTGAGGAATTGCCAGCCATGTTCATAGAAACAAAAGGAAAACCTGCCACTGTTCAGCACTGCCTTTTAAATGTTGGAAGAAAAAACAAAGTATGTAGAATCCACAGTGATAGAACAAATAAGTTTCATATACCAACAGCTGTGGTAGTCTACGGTTTCCTTACATAGTAGACTACACTGAGACTCTACCAAGGTAGGATAAGAATATGTAGGAAGAGGTAAATCACCCAGAGTGACGAGAATGAAAGCTGAGTGACACTTCTTTCAACAGGTGATCCTCTTTTTATGTGTAATTGTATTTTATTGTTGGGGTGATGTATAGAGGAGTTACAGCTACATTCATCAGGTAGTGGGTACATCTTTTTTTAAATTTTATCTTATTGTTTGGGTGATATACAGAAGAGTTATAGTTACATTCATCAGTTAGTGGGTACATTACATCTTGAACATTGTTACCTCTTCCCGTGTTCTTCCCCTACTTTCCCTCCCCCCTCCCAGTCCTCTTCTTATCTCACATTGTGTTCACACTTTCAGGGCAATAAAATTCTCATTCTATAAAACTCATTCATTGGAGGAGGAATTTCAATACCAAACTTTAGACTCCATTGCAGTGCTATAGTGACAAATACACCTTGGTACTGGCAGAAGAACAGGCCTGAAGACCAATGGAATAGAACTGAGGACCCAGATATTAACCCACAGAGCTATGGCCACCTAATCTTTGATAAGGGAGCCAAGAAAATAGAATGGAAGAAAGACAGCCTCTTCAACAAGTAGTGCTGGCAGAACTGGTTAAGCACCTGCAGACAACTAAAGTTGGATCTTTCTTTGTCACCCTGCACCGGGATTAACTCCAAATGGATCAAAGACCTCAAGGTAAAAACAGGTGCACTGAAAACTTTAGAAGATGGAATTGGAGATACACTAGGTCTCTTTGGCACAGGTCGAAACTTTCTTAATAAAGATCAAGAAACACAACAAATCACAGAAAGTCTGGATAAGTGGGACTGCATTATACTGCAGAGCTTCTGTATGGTAAAGGACATAGCTAGTAAATTAACTAAAAAGCCTACAGAATGGGAGAAGACCTTCACTAACCATACAACAGACAAAGACCTCATATCTAAAATATATCAACAGCTCAAAAAATTGAATCACTCCAAAACTAATCTCCAAAGAAACAACCATCCCATTAAAAGATGGGCCAAAGACTTAAAGAGAGTCTTCTCTGAAGAAGAAATAAGAATGGCCTATGGACATATGAAGACATCTCTTACCATAAAAGAAATGCAAATCAAAACAACTGTAAGATTCCACCTCACTCCAGTTAGAATGGCCAGGATCAAGAAATCTAATGACAACAGATGCTGGAGGGGATGTGGCCAGGAGGGATCACTACTACACTGTTGAAGGGAGTGCAAACTCATTCAACCACTATGGAAAGCAGTATGGCAGTTCCTCAAAGGACTAAACATAGAGCTCCCCTATGACCCAGCAATTCCACTACTTGGCATTTCCTCAATGGTCCAGAAACAAGCACATACTAAATACACTGGCACAACAATGTTCACTGCAGCACTATTTACCATAGTAAAGATATGGAACCAACCCAGATGCCCTTCAGTTGATGAGTGGATCAACAAAATGTGGTATTTATACACAATGGAATTCTATGCTGCTGTCAGAAAGAATGACATCGCCCCATTTGTAAGGAAATGGAAAGACTTAGAAAAAAATATATTAACTGAAGTAAGCCAGAGTCGAAGGAATATAGGCTCAATGCCTTCCCTCATTTGTCATAATCAGTAGAAATCTTGGGCTCTCCTAGCAGAGATTTACAATAGAACAAAACCTACATTCATAAGGCCATATAGAATGATGCTAAATGAAAGGACCTCCAGGATATAGAAACAAAGGCCATATAATGAGTGATTGTTCTTAATGTACTATGTTATCTCTCATCTCTTTTGCTGTCCCTTGGTTATCTCATATTGTTACAGTATTTCACCTGGTTATCTGATATATTGTATATACACATATTTGGTTATTTGAAGTCAGATAGGGAAAGGAGGAAAACAAGATGAGGGGTGGGGGTGGGGGGGAGGGAAATGGGGACCAAGACATGAGAAAGGGTATCATTGTATGTGAAGTAATACACCTTCTATCTGGTGAATATAATGTAACTCTTCTAGTAACTACAATAAAAAATATATGAAAGAAAAACTCCTTCTTTGGAGCTATATAATTCAATATTATTTGGCATATTATATATTTTTTAAACTATGGTAAAACACACACACACACACACACACACACACACACACACACACATATTTGCCAGTTCTTGGTCTTGAATTCAGGGTATGGGCACTGTCCTTGGCTTTCTCAAGGCTAGAGCTCTACCCCTTGAGCAACAGCACCATTTCTGGCTTTTTCTATATATGTGGTATCGAGGAATTGAACCCAGGTCTTTGTGTATGCTAGGCAAGCACTTTACCATTAGGCTAAACTCCCCACTAGTTGTGGGGCTTGAACTCAGGGGCTGAGCTCTGTTCTTGGACTTTTTCTCAAGGTTAGAGCTCTACCACTTGAGCCACAGCACCACTTCCACCTTTTTTTTTTATACGTGTGTACTATTGAGGACTCAAACTCAGGTCTTCGTGCATACTAGGTAAGCACTTTATCATTACAGTTTTTCAGTATAGCATTAATTCTATCCACAGTGTAATTTGTGGTGTTGAGCAATCATCACTTCTATTTTCAAAATGTTTATACCTCCTTGGAAGCAAATTCTGTTTTCCTCATCACTATCACATTTTCTTTCCTACAAGCCAACAGCTAGCACTTCCTTTGCAATATCTCTGCTCCTGAATTTTTGCAATTTCTTTATTGTTCCTTCTGGCCTAAAGATTTTAAACTTTTGCATTTAAGAATATTAAAAATACAAAGGACCTTTTCTAGTTGGATGCTAGGAGAGTACAGTGGACGGTGCTAAAAACAGGTCGAATTCTTACTAACAAGGCAGGAGATCCCAGTCAAATTAAAACCTTAGTACACAGAGAACCTTAGTAAAGTAGCATAAATTTTTGCTTTGAATTGGTTTTCAAGATGTTTTCAGATTTAAAGAATATTTCTCATGTCCCTTAATTTGTCACAGAGATGTTCGAGTAGGTAACAAAGTCCCATGTAGGAAAGAACCTCCCAAACAGTTTCACCAGTCCTTGAGATTCTTTTGGAGTATAACCCCAGGTCTCTGGGCACATATGTTTGACTACTAGTCTTAATTAGATAAATTGTACGGGCCTTTTTTTAATGTGGTTGGATGACAAGATAGGTCTCCTCTAAGCGTGGTCTTGTAGGGAACAAAGAATACTGGGAGTGTTCCTATATTCTTTATAGCCTTTTAATTGTTCATGGCATGCACACAATCCCAATTTCTCTAACAAGATGAAAATAAATCAAAGGATGCATTGTCAATGAATAGTACTTAAGGGAGGAACTAAACTACACCATTACCTTGGACCCCTTACAGTATTTTTCACTGAAACTTCACCTAGATGAGTGCTGTTCTTGAAGATATAATTCAATTGGCACATTAATTTTATTCGTACTGTTTTTCTCACCCAATTTTTTAATGTATAAACTCCATACTACTAGAAAAACACAGACCTCGTTTTACAAAAAATTGAAAAAAAAGTCACAGATGCATTATGAAGCCATAACCCATCCTAGCTAACACATACCAAATGCATTCACTATTCCCATGCAGAAAACATTGATTTCATGTGATCTAGGTCTATTCAGTCATCTTGACAAGTTAGCAACTACCTTAATTAGGAAATTACTAACCTGGAGATAAAAGTGTGTAACCAAGAATATATCCAAGACAATTCAAGTATTTATAAATACTTCATTGCCATTGATTTATAGTTTACAAATCCCTTTTACTCAAGCAAATGTTTTTGTAAAAGACAGTTTATAGGTTTATATGGCTTCAGAAGGAAAGAATAATGGGTAATGATGCTGTTTTCCATCACCTGTGATCATGGGTTATTATAAGTATTATAACTGAAAAGAGTACCACACATCCGTGGGGTCTGCAGATGAAATAGTGCTTCAGTCCTGTGAGTTTCTTATGTCAGTAAACATAAGCACTCATGGCTTTTTAACAAATAAAATAATTCAGATTTCATTAGAGTCATCATAAGTAAGACTAATTACCTGAAATACTGCTCTAGGGGAATTCATGAGCAAAATCATGAACATGTTTCTTAACTTAGGAATGGACAAGTATAAGACAAATCTTTTCACAACATTCATTTGGGGTTTAGAATATGATGGCATTTTTACTTCGAAGTTGTGTGTGTGTTTGTGTGTGTGTGTATGTGTGTCTTACACACACTCACGCAGAAGACAATAAATATTGAGGGACAGTTTGCTATCAAAGCTGGGCATAATGGTACACACTTGTAAACCCAGTGCTTAGGAGACTAAGGCAAGAGGAACATGCATTCAAGACTACATGGAGATGACCCATCTCAAAAAGTAATAATTTACATTAATTTATAAAGCATGATTTACAAATGTTTTGAAGCCGGGCATAGTGGCTCACACCTGTAACTATTCCAGAGGCTGAGATATGAGGATCATTCTTCAAAGCCAGCCCAGGCACAAAAATTGGTGAGACTCTCATCTCCAATTAATCACCAGAATACTGGAAGTGGTGCTGTGGCTCAAGAGGTGGAGTAATAACCTTGAGCTGAAGAGCTCAGGGACAAGGCCCAGGCCCAGAGTTCAAGCCCCACAATCGACAAAAAAAAAAAGTGTTATGATAGATTGAACCCAGGTTGGGAAGGAAGTCCTGTGATTGTCTTATCTCCCTTGAAGCACTCAGAATAGCCAGAAGTGAAGCTATGGATCAAGTTGTAGAACTCCTCTAGAAGAAAAGCTCAGGGACAGCACACAGGCCCTCAGTCCAAAGCCCATGACAGACATAAATGTAAATAAATAAATAAATACCATTTTGAGAGAGAGTTAACTAACACTGTAAGGGTGAATATGGTTAAAGTAGGGTTTTTGGTTTTGGTTTTGGGGGGGTGGTGCCTGATTGGAAATTTTTAAAAAATGAAACTTGCTGAAGCAGTTTTGAAGAAGGGACAGTGGGTTAAAGGAGTTGATGGGCAGAGTGAGGTTGATCAGAACATGCTGTGTACATGTGTTGAAACGAACCCCCTTTGTACAAGTAATGAATTCTAATAAAAAGTAAAACTTTTTAACAAGACATTTTAAGACTGACTCACAGTGTATGAAACTGTTTATCATTCTATTACAGCTACTCTTATTCTGTATGCACCCATCAAAATCATCCCAACTACTCTTACATATTATAGGACATTTGTGCTAAGCACTTCATGAAAGTCTTAATAGAATCAGTATGTACACCAACACCAAATAGAACAATACTTTAGAACTGCTAACACATCATTATTCCTTTCCTGAACATTAAAATAATACACAGGAATTATGTAGCCTGATACCTCTTTTTAAAAGGCCATCTTTAGCTCTAAAGCCCATCTGTTCTGTGATGTAATGCACAATTTCTTTTATTTTGAAGATTGCATAATGAATATTCTATTGTGTATACATACCACATTTTCTTTATCTATTCATCTGTTAGCATAAGTCTAAGTTCTTTGCTCTTATGACTCATAGTGCTGCAATGGTTACAGAGTGTTAATGGCACTTTGGGTCTTTTTTAGCTCTTCTGGGTAAATAGCCAGAGGTAAGATTGCTAGATGCTATGGCAATTCCATTTTAAGCCTTTTGAAAAGCCTCCATATCTTCTATGCAGGCCACTTCAGTATGAGTTCTACCAGTTGTGTTCAAGATTTCACTTTCTCACCAAAATATTGCTGACTGGGCAAGGGAAGAAGTATTTATTATTGTTGTTGTTGTTGTTGTTAGTAGTAGTAGTAGTAGTAGCAGCAGTGTTATGTTTTGTTGGTTGTGGTGATCATGGGGCTTGAACTTGAGCCCTAGGCAATGGCCCTGAGTTATTTTGCTCTAGGCTAGGGCTCTACAACTTTGAGGCACAACATCACTTCTGGTTTGCTGGTGATTAATCAGGGATAAGAATCTCATGGATTTTCCTGCCTAGGCTGGCTTCGAACCATGATTCTCAGCTCTCAGCCTCCTATATAATGGTGTGAGCCACCATTGGTGCCAAACTCTTTTACTTATTTTATTTACTTTTGCTAGTCCTGGGGCTTGAACTCAGGGACTGGGCACTGTACTTGGGCTTTCTCAAGGCTAGAGCTCTACTACTTGAGCCACAGCACCACTTCTGGCATTTTCTGTGTATGTAGTACTGAGGACTTGAACCCAGGACTTCGTGCATGCTAGGCAAGCACTCTACTACTAGGCCACGCTCTTGGCCATCTTTTATTTTTCTTAGCTATACTAGAAGTGATTTCACTGATAAAATTTCTATCCCATGCATGTATACAATTTTTTCTGCTACTCTCTGATATTTCCCATCCCCTTCTATTTATTTATTTGTTTGTTTATTTATTGCCAGTCCTGGGGCTTGAACTCAAGGCCTAGGCACTGTCCCTGAACTTCTTTTGCTCAAGGTTAGTGCTCTGCAACTTGAGCCACAGCACCACTTCCAGTTTTCTCTGGAGGAATCAAACCCAGGGCTTCATGCATTCTAGACAAATTCTCTACCTCTAAGCCACTTTCCCAGCCATTCATGAGGTGTGTCTCACTTACTGCTTTGGCTTGCATTTTACTGGTAACTAGTGACACTGAAAGATTTCCATTTGCCTTTGGCCATTGCCATGTCTGCTTTGAATACTTAAACTGTCTTTGAACCAGATAATTACCTAACTCCATTAGGCATATAGACCACATTTTCTTTACCCATCCATCCATTAATGAGCACCTCTGCTGATTCCATATTTTAACTATTGGGAATCATGCATGATAAACATGAATATAAGGTATTTCTATAGTAAGTTGATTTTAATTAGCCTGGCTACATACTAAGAAGTCTTAAAGGTGGATCATATGGGAATTCTATTTTGAGGCGCCTTTGTATTGATTTCTGTAGTGGCTGCACTAATTTACTTTCCCGAGGGCAGCAAATAAGACTGTGTCCATGTCATGTCCCTTTACCACTTCAACCAATATGTCCTTAGTGGTTATTTACTGTTGTTTGTTTTTCTTGATGACATGCATTCTGAACGGAGTGAGGAGGATCCTCAAAGTAGTTTTGATTTACATTCCCCTGGTGGTTAAAGCTGTTAAAGCATTTTTAAATCTATTTGTTTAAATCTGTTTTATTTGGAAAGTATTCAGTGTGCTTGCCTGTTTCTTTTTCTTATTTATGTATTACTTTGCTAGTACTGGGACTTGAAATCAGAGCTTGGGCACTGTTCCTTAGTATTTTGCTCAAGGCTAACATGTTACCACTTGAGCCACAGCTCCACTTTCAGCTTTTTTGCATGGATGATAAGAGTATCACAGGCTTTCCTCCTGGTTGGAACTGTGATCCTCATATCTGGGCCTCTTGGGTAGCTAGGATTGCAGAAGTGAACTACTGGCTCCAGCTCATTTACCCTTTTTTTTTTTTTTTTTTTTTGCCAGTCCTGGGCTTGAGCTCAGGGCCTGAGCGCTGTCCTTGGACTTTCTCAAAGCTAGATCTCTACCACTTGAGCCTCAGCACTACTTCCAGCTTTTTTCTATGTATGTGGTACTGAGGAATTGAACTGGGTCTTCGTGCATGCTAGGCAAGCACTCTACCACTAGGCCAAACTCCTGGCCCCTTGCCCATTTTTTTTTTTTATTGGATGTTGTTTCCGTGTTTGAAAGGAATTATTTATATATTCTAGATATTAACTCCAAGTCACATGAATATTGGTGGAATTTTTGTCTCATTCGCATATGCTATGTCTTTGTTGATTATTTCCTTTGCAAAGAGAAGTAGGATCTGAGTTCAGGCTGGTACTGGCACATATAAAAGATAAAATGCCCAAAATCACAATTTATCATCGATGACCATTTTGAATACCCTGACCAGAGATAAATTCAAATGAAACCTACCTTTTTTGTTCATCTTTTCAGTTTGCTGTGATGAACTGAAACAGTGAAAGGTATACAAGAAAATGGTACCATAAAAGTATTACAACTAATTTTCTCAGAGGACAAAATGTATGTTTAATCCAATAAACATTTCTTTAACAGTAGTCATATAGTAAAGGAAGTTTAGGGGTTTTCCCCTTGTTTTTTAAAATTCTACTTTTTCTCCTTTTTCTCATTTATATACACTTACATAAAATAAATCACTTCTGCAAAGTAATATTTTAAGGGAAGTATCATATCTTTCAATCTGTGTAATAAAGCCAGAAGATTGTTTCAAAAACAAATATAAAGACCTAATATCCTTTCATTAGCTCTTCCTGTATCTGGAATCACTTGTCCCCAAAACAGAAGGAGATCTACTGTGCCCAGACAGAAGAGTTGGTTTTGGGAAGATCACCTGTACAGGAACAAGGAAACTGCCCAAGGCAAAGTAGCAAATTGATTAACCTTGGGCTACTTCAGTCTGGTTTCCTTATAAAGGTTAAAGCTGAAAGTACTTCCTTGTCAACTGATCTAGGTTAACTGGACCCTTTTGGACAGATTGCCATAAACGTCCTGTGTTTTAGGAAAACTGGCTTATTTCCAGATTTTTTTTGTTCTGTACAGCTGCAGTTTGATTAAATGGTACTTAAGACAACTGACTCCACTTTGGTTCTTTCTCTCCAGTTCAGTCTACAACAGAGGCCTCTCATAAATTATAGTATAATAAGAAAGAATTCCAATAAATGGATTAAGTTATATTAAGATGTTCATCAGCATGAAAAATAAATATTGAAAAGAATTAAGTGTGCCACTGGACCAATATTTAGCTCCTAGAAATTCTGTATGGACTCAGGCACCATGGCATGGACTAGTAGCCAGATTACCTAAGAAGGTTAAGCACAGGGATGAACAAAGAATGTTTCTCTTTCTGTTTTTACTCCATTACCCAGAGTTTGTTTAGCCACAACTCTAAAATGTTTTAGTTACTCTTTAACAGCAGAGATTAACAAGAGTTTGTGATGGCCAACAAAATAAAGGCACTGTTGAGTATGCATCAGCAGGGCAACAATCACAAAGGGGCTGACCCTCTGCTCCCAGAGAGAAGGAGTTTTCAGGTCCAGTGCACAGAATGGGAATCCTTCTCCTGCTGGAGCACTGCCTTCTGCCAAACCAGCACCTGCATGTGTGCACCTGCAGCCTGTGGTGTGAGGGAGGGGGATGGGGCGGGTCCATGTCCCAAGGTTGATCCTCTCCAAACACTAGCAAGGGGCACAAAAGATCAGCATATTTGCAGCTCATCAAGTTAGATTTTATGTATGATGATTTAAAACACCTCATTCTTTTTCCTTTCTAAATCATCGTAAATCTGCACCACTGGGTTCTATATTATATTGATTTTTTTTTACTTTTTTTTTTTTAGAAAAATACCAGTCTGTTCATACCATAAGAGAGTTGGAAAGCAGCTGATTTATTCTACCTTCTAGAATTCTCAACAACAAAGTAAATACATTTCATCATAGATGAGGCAGAAAGACACATCTCTAAGTGTGCTCAACTCAGGGTGCATTCTTGGCAAAGTTGTAGAATGCTTTTGTTCTTGTTCTTTTTCATGTCTGGATGCAGCTAGATTGTTCTAGTCTAAGATAGAGACACAAGTAGTATGGGAAATCTTTCTACCCAGAAAAAATTGTGATTTTTGTCTCCTTTTTTCCCCCTTCCTTTTCAGTTGTCTCTCATCTCTCTCCCTCCTCCTCCTCCTTTCCCTTCTTTTTCTCTTATTCTTCCTTACTCTTCTTCTTCTTCTCCTCCTCCTCCTCCTCCCCTGCATCTTAAAATTCTGAACAGAAGTATCTACTGAGGTTACATGTCCAAATATTACATGTTTTGTCATAAATTAAATCTAAATTTTAGAAAAGATGGTAGATGGGGCACTGATGGTCAATAAGAAGAACACCCAAACGGGGGAAATGGGAACAAGAGAAGTTAATGGAGTAAGTAAGACCAAAGCATGAAAATAAAGTAAGACTATGTATGAGAAAGTCAAAATGAAACACATTGCTTTTTTTTACTATTAGGCATGAATAAAATATTTTTAAAAGCTACATTAGGAAAATGAAATCATATTTTTGACAAGCAATGTTGTATGCTTAAGATGTCATGTTTATTAAGTTATATGGCTTTTCAACAAAAAATAATTGCATGCTGTCTTTGAAACATTTTAACCGAATATTTAAAAAATAAGTGAAACAACTAGCCAGAATATTTCAGTAATAATTTATTTTATCTACATGGTGTTCAACTTCCTTTGCAATTTAGACTAGTAGACTGTGTCTGCTGATAGTGAGGAAATCCTATGAAGGAAATTACTTTCCTGGATATGAAACAAAAGCTCTTATATAAATAAATATGACCAAGCATGGACTTTATAACCAAAGAAAACATATAGAACGTGTAATGGACTTTCCCAGTGAGTCTAATATCAAGAACAAATAAAAGTATGAAATCATTTGCACAAAGGGCTTGATTACAGCTCAGCACTAGAGTGTTTGCCTAGAATATCAAAGACCTTGAGTTTGATTCCTGTATTATGAAAATTTCTACTTAGTTGAAATTGCTACAGGTTCAAAACATAGTTATTAACAAGCAGAAATTGAACAAGCCTTAAAAAAAAAAAAAAACTGGGCCGGGAATGTGGCCTACTGATAGAGTGCTCACCTAGCATGCTTGAGGCTCTGGGTTCGATTTGTTGCTACCACACACACACACATACACACACACACACACACACACACACACACACACACACACACACACACACACACACACACAGAAAAAGCCAGAGGTGGTATTGTGGCATAAATAGCAGAGTGTTAGCCTTGAGGAAGCCCAAGGATAATGCCCAGGCCCTGAGTTCAAGCCCTAGGACTGGCAAAAACAACAACTAATGCCTGGACACTGGTGGCTCACACATGTAATCTCAGCCACTCATGAGGCTAAGATCTGAGAATCAACATTTGAAGTTAGCCAGAACAGACAAATCTAAGAGACTCTTACCTCTAATTAGCCAGCACAATAACAATGGAAGTAATGTGGCTCAATTAGTAGTCAGCCTTGAGTGAAAAAGCTAAGTGATAGCCAGAAACCTTGAGTTCAAGCCCCAGTACAAAAGAAAAATTGGACTTCATTAATAATACCAATATTTAAATCAAGGAGTTGAAGACAAGAAAACCAAAATGCTTGGCAAATTTGGAGTATTAACGAATTATCAGGAACTTAGAAAACAGAGCCAATCTAGATTAATGTCTGGCTAATTTATTGCAAGGTCATTTTCCAGGACAGAACTATTCACTACAGAGCTTCTCTGAAAGGCTTTTATTGCCAGAACCTAGCATTTTTCTAAAAGTCTTTTCAAATTACTATGCTGTGATTTCACATATGTAGACTCTGATATTACTTTATTTCTACAAAAAAAGTGCCTTAAATTTTTTGCTAAGGAGGCCATACTATGATGGTCAATTCTTTCTTGGTTTCTGTGTACTCTTATATTTGTGTAGAGCTATCTCTTGCAATGTATGGTAGTCTAGGCAATGTTCAGTAGATTTTGTTTTTCTCAAATACTCTAGGATATGCAATTGTCTCCTTGGAAGTATGTAATTAATTCACTTCACAAAATTTAAACTATTTCACCTCTTTTTTTGTCCTGGCAGAACAACTACCATCCTTCACAAAAGTTATTGAAATAGGCAAAACTGTGACCACAACTAAAAAAACTCTCTGAAAAATGGTAAACCTCTTAACTCACAGTGATTTATGCTTCTCTGAACATCCATGATTTTTCCAAAGCAATCTTACTGGACACTTTGACATTCACAATAGAAAAATGTCAGTTGGAAAAGTAGCACATGCTTTGTATTTCATCAACCTGGTTCTGGGCCTCATGTGATAAAAAGGTATAGAATGCAAGACCCTGAGTAGTCCATGAAATGACAATAGTTTTATTCTGTCCTAGGTTTAAATGATGTAACCTGAAAAATAGAGGAACTGCTTATTCCTGCCTACTTCAGGCAGAATAAAGATGGGAGTTACGCATGTCATCACATACTTGCTAGTGACTGATGTGAGCATTCCTTATAAATAGATTCTGAGAGTGCCAAGGTTTCCAATGAAATAGGAAACCATTAAAACTGCTTCTCAATTAATCTTTTCCATTATGGGATAAGAACAACAACAAAACAGAGAAATCACTGATTCACCTCAGACAATAACTGGCCTTTAAAGAATCTGAGACAATGGTCAAGACCATTAAATTCACTATAAAAACAGGTAAACCTCAAAAAATATGGTTTTTACTGTTAGCCCCGATGGCACTCCTGACTACATGCCAAGAAACACTCATGATAAAAGACTTAATAGGCCTTCTTTGACACTGATGACAGTTGGCAGTTCTCCCTAGTTCTAAAACTTCATATCAAAGAACAGAAGATCATATGCTCTTAAATAAAGTAGCAATACGCTGCGCCAGTGTCTCACACCTGTAATCTTAGCGCTGTACCTGAGAATGAAGGCTCAAAGCCAGCCCAGACAGACAAATCCATAAAACATTCAACTCCAATTAACTAGCCAATAAAAGCCAGATTTTGCTCAAATAGTAGAGCAACAGCCCTGAGTGAAAAGGCCAAGCAGATGCATGAGGCCCTGGGTTTATGCCCTACTACCAGACACACACACACACACACACACACACACACACACACACACATATGCACGTACACACACCTATTCTAGACACTTACTATTTCTGATAGTTGTAAAATAAGCATATGTGCACATATATAGTATGTGGCACATACTTTTGAGAAAGAAAACTTTTGTTCAGTCACTTGAAAGTGAGAGTATTTTTTATAACATAATACAAAGTTTATAGATGAAAAAAGTATATAAAATATAAAATAGGCACCAGTGGCTCATGACTGTGATCCTAGATGCTCAAGGGGCTGAGATTGTGAATCAAAGCCGACCCAGGAAGGAAACTGTTAGATTCTTTTTTTTATTATTTTTTTTATTTTTTATTTTTTTGTGTAGAACTTTTTTTTTTTTTTACTGTTAGATTCTTATCTCCAATTAAACACCGAAGAGACAGTAGTGGAGTTGTGGCTCAAGTGGTAGAGGGCCAATCTTAATCAAAAAAGCTTAGGGATACATATATACAATGGAATTCTATGCTGCCAACAGACAAGATAAAATAATGGCATAAACTGGGATGTGGATAAAACTAGAGCAAAATCATGTTGATCAAGATAAATCAAGTCCAAAAGAACAAAAGGTTCTTGGTCTCCTTGATATGTGGATATTAGATCCAAACAGTAAAAGAGCTATGACTTAATATTTGGGTACCCAAGGTTTTTGCCATGGTTTTAGAGATATAAACATAATTACATAGACATAAAAATATATGATGGGCTATATACTCTGTAGACATAATGTTTTATTATATAGATTGATATGTATCTATGACATACAAACTCTCTGCTTAATTTTAATTATGTTATAAAATCTATGTGTTAGTTATTGCATATAGAGATTCCCTAATTGAGTACTTGTTTGTTAAACATGATATTTGAAATATGATATAAAAGTCAGTGTTAATAAAATCTTTAAAAAAAAAAAAAAGTCAGGTGCGGTGGCTCACATTTCTAATCCTAGCAGCTCAGGAGGCTGAAATCTGAGGATCGAGGTTCAAAGCCAGCCAGGTACAAAAAACCTTGAGACTCTTATCTTCAATTAATCACTAGAAAAACGGAAAGTGGGGCTGTGGCTCCAAGGGTAAGGCGGTAGCCTTGGGCTGAAGAGCTCAGGGACAGTACCCAGGCCCAGAGTTCAAGCCCCATGACCCACAAAAAAAAAAAAAAGCTCAGGGACAACACCATGTATCTGAAGTCAAGCCCCTAGAACACATACTACCACACACACATACACACACACACACACACACACACACACACACACACAGATGTATAAACACGTATTTTAGAAATTCGTACAGGCCCCATGAGATTTGTAAATTCTTTTTTTTTTTTTTTTTTTTTTGCCAGTCCTGGGCTTGAGCTCAGGGCCTGAGCACTGTCCTTGGACTTTTTTTTCTCAAGGATAGAGCTCTGCCACTTGAGCCTCAGTACCACTTCTGGCTTTTTTCTATGTATGTGGTACTGAGGAATCGAACCCGGGTCTTCATGCATGCTAGGCAAGCACTTTAACCACTAGGCCAAACTCCCAGCCCCAGAGATTTGTAAATTCTTATTTGGTTTATCTGTGATTTTCACACACACAAATGCACATTGGCTATGAGATCAGAAAAATATACAGTCTTTTAGAAATTTCTTCGGCCTTGTTGAGAGTTTGGCCTACTGGTAGAGTGCTTGCCTAGCATGCACGAAGACCCCAGTTTGATTCCTCCGTACCACATACATAGAAAAAAGCTGAAAGTGGTGCTGAGGCTCAAGTGGTAGGGCTCTAGCCTTGAGAAAGTCCAAGGAAAGGACAGTGTTCAGGTCCTGAGCTCAAGCCTAGGACTGGCAAAAAAAAAAAAAAAAGACATTAGTTATTTTTACTTTGCTTTTACTGAAACAACCATGGCTCATGAGACTTTTATTATAAGAACTGTAAGGTTCTGTTCCTGGAAGTTACACACTTGTGTAATCTGCTTCACAGCTGATAGAAAGGAACCACAGCATCTGGTGAGTCTCAGGTCAACTCACACTGGGTAGTAGACCCTGTTGGACTTTGGTCCAGAAACTTGGATTTCACAAGGAAATTTCTAATTTGGTCTGGAAAGGAAAAAGGAAAGAAAACACAAGCCCCAAGTGAAGGAAATGTTCGTCGTTGACAGTAGTAGCAAAGAACTACTTGGACCCTAATCAGCAAGTGCCACTGTATTAGCTTAGGGAGCAGATGATGACAACCTATGTGAAGGTCACACAGATGATATTCATGGAGGAGTGTGATCTCTCACACTTTGGGGTTCATTCCATGTTGCTGAAGGAAAATCTGTACTATATTTCAAAGGAGACTTGAGCTTTCTATTATCATCCTTCAGGTGTTCTGTAATGACAAATAACTGTTTTGAATCTGATTAATATTTCTTTTCTTTTGTGGAATAGAAACTGACTTCTAAGTCAGTTTCACTACTAAATGGCAAAGTGAAAAGGTGGCCCTCTTCCAGACATTTTCTGTGGCTCTGAGTTCCATCATGCCCCATACTTAATAGCATACAAGCCAACACAATGTTACCTATATAGAGATTGTGGTCCTCAGTTGTCAGAAGTGAGCAACCCAAAGCTAATGGGTGCTTAACGTACATATCTCATTTATCATTGCAACTACCCTGCCACCTTTGCCTTATTTCTTTGTCATTTCATTTCAACCCACCTGAGCTACTCTTCCCCCAATCACTGACTCTTGCTACTCTGCCTCAAGATCCAGGTCAGAATTTAATGTTAGTGAAGCCAATATCTAGGGATTTACATATGCAAGGCAATCATCCCACCATTGACATATACATATTCATTCATTCATGCATGCATGCATGCATGCATTTGAAACAGATCTAGAGAAGTTTCCCAGGATCATCCCAAACTTACCTGCCTCAGCTTCCAAAGGAGCCTGAATAACAGGCATGCAGTTAATACATTTGTTTATTTGTCATGGTGCAGGATGGAGCCCAAGACCTTGTACATACTAGACCAATTCTCCACCAACCTTATTTTTACCTTTCATAGAAGTTTGATAGTCCCTTTGGGTTACCAATTGGGTTATCCAATTGTTGCCACTGAGACTTTTCAATCAAAATTATTCTAAAAGCAGGGCACTGGTGGCTCACACCTGTAATCCTAGCTACTCAGGAGGCTGAGATCTGCCAGCCTAGGCAGGAAAGTCCAAGAAACTCTTACTACCAACCAACCACCAGAAAACCACAAGTGGTGCTTTGGCTCAAATGGCAAAGCAGCCTGGAGTTTGGCCTAGTGGTAGAGTGCTTGGCTAGCATGCACAAAGACCAAGGTTCGATTCCTAGGTACCACATACACAGAAAAAAGCCAGAAGTGGTACTCTGGCTCAAGTGGTAGGGCTCTAGCCTTGAAAAAGCCCAAGAACAGTGCTCAGGCCCTGATGGTTCAAGGCCCAGGACTGGCAAAAACAAAACAAAACAAAAAAAGTGGTAAAGCAGTATACTTGAGCTGAAGAGCTCAGCAACAGGGCCCAGGCCAAGAGATCAAGCTCCACAACCAACCAAATTTTTTTAAAAAGTTATTCTATAAATGCCCACTAGAATTTCATTGCTCATTGCTGATATACATGTTCCTATTTGTTTTTCCATCTTTTCTTATGGGTTCCACTCTCAGTTCCACTTGGCTCCCTCTAAGAATCTCATATGGCCTTTACAGACCAAAATACTCCATAATTGTTTAATATAATTATCTTATAAATATATTATAAAATTTTCTCTTCAAAAACTTATTTTACAATTGTCTACTTAAATAAATGAATTAGTAAAGTATAAGCTCCATAAGTATAAGGGTAATTAGCGTTTATCATGACATCATTTAAACTTGTAGCTGTACCTGGTATATAATTGGAACTCTAATAATATTTATTAAATGAAAGGGGAACACAAAAAAGTTATTCTAAACTTCAGCCAAAGTCAGCTTTTTAATTGAATGGAGAAAATTATAGGTATCATAATTAAAAAGCCAATACCCTGGATTACAGTAAAAAATAATAATAATTATTTCCCCCTGGCTTCTTTACTTACAAAAATCACAGATTATTGCTTCCAAAGAGTTAATAAGACAATTTTTTACACAAACAACTAATAACACGAGTTAGACAGATGTTGTTTATAAATTCTTGTACTTTTGTTATTTCTTTGGAAAGTTATTCAATTTAGGAAAAAGAAAATAATTTGAAGTCAGCAGAATAATTGTTCTCCCACTGGGGCCTTATTTTAAGGTGTCATAGATGAAGTTTAAAAACTTTTTTTTCTTTTCTTTCTTTTTTTGTTTTTTTCCTGGTGGTAGCCTAAACAGAAAAATCATGAATATTCTTGTCAGAGTTTGAGGGTTCTATAGTGATGTGCTGGTAATCGGCTTCAGTGATACGATAAGTGGTAACTTATAAGCCATAACATTTAATGAAGACTATTGGTCCATAACCCCCCTTCTTTTCTCCTTCCTTATCCTTCCCTATTCTTTCCTCTCTGAGTCTTTCTCCAGACTAGATTATTGTGCTTTGAGTTGCAGTAGAAAGAATTGACTGACTATATCTATCAGCATATTCTCTATTTAAGATAATACACTAAATATATTACCAGCTTTCTTTCACAATAACAAAATACCCAAGATAAGTAACTTATAAAGA
Source organism: Megascapheus bottae (assembly GCF_031878675.1). Taxonomy (NCBI): domain Eukaryota; kingdom Metazoa; phylum Chordata; class Mammalia; order Rodentia; family Geomyidae; genus Megascapheus; species Megascapheus bottae. The sequence continues at coordinate 31,088,816 of NC_143512.1, read as the reverse complement.
GAAAGGGTACATTTGTCTTTCAGTCTGAAGGCTCCTGCGCAAGGCTAAGTGAACCCACTATGATTTGATGATAGCCTGTTCTCCGGAAGTACAGATGGTGGCCTTAGCTTCCTCCTTCCTTATTCCTACATGGAGAGCCAAAGTCACTTTGCTCTATATAACTGCAGATTCCTCTTGCTTCTGGTGAAGCTGAGCTCAGTGAAAAATGGTATCATTGAAAGCACTGCACCTATAACTGAAAAGAATCTTTTCAGGCTTGTATGATCTTTTTCTAGTCACTGCCTTTTCCACAGTCCCAAACCAAACCAGCTGACTCCTGAGCTCAAGTGGCAGCTGTTCAGGCTTGGCACAAAACAACCTTTGAGACTGAGGGTGTGACTCCTCAGTAAGATCAGTTGTAACCAATGAGGCATCTTTACCTACTTTCTAATTATTTTCATTGCAGAAGATATTGAGTGGTGAATCGTGTGTGTGTGTGTGTGTGTGTGTGTGTGTGCACATACATGCAACTGTTTCTGAAACTTGAACTCAAGATGGGCACTGTCCCTTATCTCTCATTCTCTACCACTTGAGCCACACAGCTCCACTTCCAGATTTTTGCTGGGTAGTTGGAGATAAGGTCTCTATCCTGGCTGGCTTTGAACCACAGTCCTCAGATCTCAGCTTCCCGTGTATGTAGCATTACAGGTGTGAGCCACTGGTTCCTAGTTATGCACTTTTTAAAATTGTACTTTCATGTTGGGGTAAAGTCAGATACAGTAACAACGTGAGATAAACCATAACTATAGGGGGAAAAAAAGAGAAAAATAATTTCGGGCCGGGAGTTTGGCCTAGTGGCTAAAGTGCTTGCCTAGCATGCATGAAGACCCGGGTTCGATTCCTCGGTACCACATATAGAAAAAGCCGGAAGTGGTGCTGAAGCTCAAATGGTAGAGCTCTAGCCTTGAGAAAGTCCAAGGACAGTGCTCAGGCCCTGAGCTCAAGCCCAGGACTGGCAAAAAAAAAAAAAAAGAAAGAATTTCACATAGTACATTAAGAACAAAAAAAAATCACAAAAATAAATCTCTTATTTACATAGCCTAGAGTTCATTTCACTTAGTCTCATCCTATATGACCTTATCACCTAGGTTTTGAGTTATTGTGATCCTCTGCTGGGAGAATCCTAGATGTGTACTAATTATTACAAATGAGGGAAACCATTGAGCCTATGTTCCTTTGGGTCTGATTACTTCACTTAATGTGATTTTTTTTCCAAGTCTTTCCATTTCCTTACAAATGGGGCAATGTCATTCTTTCTGATGGCAGAGTAGAATTCCATTGATTCAATCATCTGCTGAGGGGCATCTGGGCTGGTTCCATATTTTAGCTATGGTAGATAATGCTGCATTGAACATCGTTGTGTTAGTAGCTTTAGTATGTCCTTTTTTTCTGGATATTTGCTTAAATACCCAGGAATGGGATTGCTGGAATATAGGAAAGCTCTATGTTTCATCTTTTGAGGAATGGCCATACTGCTTTTCAGAGTGACTGAACAAATTTACACTCCCACCAACAGTGTAGTAGTGATCCCTCTGTCCACATCCCCACCAGCATCTGTTGTTATTAGATTTCTTGATAATGGCCATTTTAACTGGAATGAGGTGGAATCTCAAAGTCTTTGTACATTTCTTTTATGGCCAGATATGTGGAACATTTCTTCATCTGTCTGTTGGTCATTCTTATTTCCTCTTCAGAGAAATCTCTCTTTAAGCCTTTTTATTTTTCTTTTGTAGGTCATGGGGCTTGATCTCTGTGCTGGAGTGCTGTCCCTGAGCTCTTCAGCTCAAGGCTACCACGCTACCCTTGAGCCACAGCCCCATTTTCCATTTTCTAGAGATTAATTGGAGATAAGAGGCCCCCAGCTTCTTAGTGCCTGGGCTGGCTTTGAGCCACAATCCTCAGATCTCAGCCTCCCAAGTAGCTAGGATTACAGGTGTGAGCCACTGCACCAAGCTAATACAGTCTCTTAAGGTTTTATTAGGAAAGGACTGTGGGGGTTTCTAGAATTAATTTTTAAGACTTAAATGATTTTATTTAAGATATAATAAGATATTATTATATTTTATTATTTGATATCAGTGCTAATCTCTCACTGTAGATAATTCATAAGCCTTAAAAATTTAGAAATGTAAGAATAAATAGTATATATATATATGTTTATATATAAGCATATATGTCTATATATAATACATATGAATAAACATATATAGGAATGAGCAATATGTATACCTATGTATGTATGAGAAATAAAATTTTATATTCAGACTAAGACTTGTCCTTCATAAACTCAATTTTTTGTTTGTTTTCAAACATACTATAGGTGAGTAGGTAGCTATTTTTCTAAGTGAGTTGGCAATTTTTGAAGTCTGGCCCCTAGGACCTCTGGTTCATTCAGCCTGTGGCCTGAGAATGTGGATCTTCAAGTTCCCAAGAGAAGGGCATTCTCCTTCCCAGGGAAACACATATTAAGAACCATTACTCTAGAAGGAGTTCTGTTTCACCAATGGGCCTGAGAGCATAGGAACTTAAAAGGGAAGTTGGGGTAGCTTCTCTAGGTAGGTCAAGATGTGAGCATTTAAAATTTGATTTTTTTTTTGCCAGTCCTGGGCTTGAACTCAGTGCTTGAACACTGTCCTTGGACTTTCTCAAGGCTAGAGCCCTACCACTTGAGCCACAGTACCACTTTCAGCTTTTTCTATGTATGTGGTACCCAGGAATCAAACCCAGGTCTTTGTGCATTTTAGGCAAGCACTCTACCACCAGACAAAACTCCCAGCTGTTTTCTGTTGTTGTTGTTATTTATTTGTTTGTTTTCTTATTCTTTTATTCGTTTGGAAGGGCCTATGAAGTAAAAACACAGAGATGACCCCTATTACTTCTGTCTAGACCCAGTGTTATTTGGTTGTCTATCAATATCTACTTCTAAATCTAGTACACATCATTCCCTTAACCAGAAAGTAAAAGAAAGTCAAGTAAATCAAGTGCTTAAATTAGACATTGTAGCCGCTTTTACCAGCATTTAAAAAGTTAACAAGGGAAAGGGTATCAATGTATGTGAATTAATGCACCTTCTATCTGGCAAATATCATGTAACCCTTTTATTAATTACAATAAAAAATATATTAAAAAAAAAAGTTAACAAGGGCCCCATAGAAAGGTCGGTGGAGGGTAGACCTGGTGTTTGGGAATGCTATGTGCTTCAACTGTGGAAGAGGCCTGAGGAAATGACAGTGGGAAAACTTTGCACTGGAGATTCCAGTCATTCAGGAGGAGTCTGTGTAGGCAGCTGTGAGACCTCACCCTTCCCTGCCTTGCTATGACTCACTGTGGTCCCGGAAAAGCCTCACACTCAGCAACTGAGAAAGCTGAGAAATTCTGCCTTAGAGCTCTGGAGAAACTCTGGTTTCTAACATAGATGTTTTTGATGCAACAGCAGTCTTTATATCCACGATTCCTAGAAATCATGCAATCCAGGTAGGAAGGAAGATTAGGATCAGAGAAAGCTGTATAAAAGGTCTCACTGGAAGGACAGGAGAGGGGAAGGGCTGTGAGACCCAGCAATGATGTCTGGTGTGGCTCAGCCTTCCTCTTCATCTGTGCTGTTCTTGGAAACTCATTCTGACTTCTGTTTTAGTACTGGATGGCCTGGGACAGGTGGAAGGGATACTTAGAAAAGTCTTTCATTTGGAATCCATGTTGTCTTTGCTTCTCACATTTCACCCTTTCCAGGTCCTATGTGAGCCTGAGGTACATGATTTTTCTTCCCTACACAAAATGAAGAATCTGAGCCAGGAGTTTGGCCTAGTGGTAGAGTGCTCGCCTAGCATGCACAAAGATCCTGGTTCAATAGCTCAGTACCACATATATAGAAAAAAAGCCAGAAGCGGTGCTGTAGCTCAAGTGGTGGAGCTCTAGCCTTGGACCCTGAGCCCAAGCCCAGGACTGGGGAAAAAAAAAAAGGAGCATCTAATGGCAGCATTAAGTCAAACTTTTCCTTGGTTTAGATAAGTGTTTCTCACACTATAATGTATATGCTTGTAGTATAATGATCCTGGCAGCTTACTAGAAAAACATACTCTGTAGGTCTGCAGTACAGCCCATGATTGTACTTCAGTCAACTTCTAAGCAAGGTACACAGTTTTGGGTTGTTCTGAGGACCAGACTTGGAGTCATGAAGGGATTCTGACTATTCAAACAATGCTGAAACAGTGTTAAGATCCAGGGGCAGAGGAGCTCTCATTTTTACTGGTTTGGAATGGGGGTTACGTATTTTTCTCAGACACTTTTACATGATATACTGTTCCATCAAGGCCTAGAAAATTAATATTTTTCAAAATGTGAGTTATCATGAGTGGGCCAAATGAAAACAGACACTGATAATGGAGTACAGGTGAACAGAGGTGAGCACGTGCCAATCACGTGTTGTTTGTCAGACTCTTTCAGCTACATTCCTGAGTGAACATAAAGTCCTCAATGTAAAATATGTTATAGGGGATTCCCACAAAGAAAGCTTCATGAGTCCATTCTGCTGATGTCATACAAAAGCAAAGACTGACAATATATAATTCAATAGGCACAGCTGAGACATCTATGTTTCACATATTAACAAATCATAAAATTTCTTCCGTTGATTGAGTTATAGACATTTTTAAACATCAAATTGACCTAGTATGGTGGTCTATACCAGAAATCCCAGCACTTGGGAGACAGAGGCAGGACGGTCATATGTTTGAGGCTATCTTCAACTATATAGTGAATTCTAGGCCAGCCAGATCTGTATAGCAGACCCCATCTCATAAAACAAAATGGAGCATAATCACTTCTATAACAGAACCACAGATGGGTCAGTTTGGCCTGTGGAATCTGTAAAAGCAGTTGGCTTTTGGTCTAGACTGAGATATATTCTTTGTTTTGACCCTCAATTTGATTTGTTTAATTATAACCTATTGCCTAGGGCTTGGTCCCAAAATAGTCTCCTGGCTGACTTGTTCATCTTTTGTATTATGATTGAAAACACATGGATTTAGAAGTGAGGCCTTTTGTGGTTGTCAGTAATAATAACTGTTGTTGTGAAAACAAGAAAGAGTATTTCAGTACTGAAAAAAACAAGTGAGCTGGGTGCTGGTGGATCTGGCCTGTTCTCTGGAGGCTGTCTGAGGAGCAAGGTTCCCAGCCAGCTGGGGACACTCTTACCTCCAATTAAGCACTCAAAAATGGGCTTAAATTGATGGAGTGTTCTCTCTCTTCCGTTCTTCATACTGAGCTGGAAATATGTCTTCATCAATTCATGTCATGTCTGACCATATTGGCACCCTAACCTTGGGCCCTCAGCCTCTGAAACTGAGAAAAAATAACTTCCTGTGGTTTAAACCACCAAGTCTAGGATATTTTGTATTTCACTAAGAGCAGACTCACATAATTAGAAAGCAAAATAATGGTCTGCAGAAGGTAGGAGAAACCACAAAGGCCCCCTTACCCTATCATCTTCTCTCGATGCTGGACAGAGTTCTAATTTCCAGTGTGAACAAAAGTAGTGCTTTTGTTTTGCATGGGAAATAAATGGCAAGGATTTCAAATAAGCTGCAGCACCTGACTAGTGCAAAGAAAAGAAGACATCCTTGGCTTTGGCAATTTGCTTTCTTCTGGTCATCTTCCTTGTCATAGTCATTTATTGTTTTTGAAGAAGGCCAAAGCAAAAGCGTACAGGGAGCAGTTAGACAGGTAGTGGGATTAGTCAGTTCTCCAGGGAGATTCAAACTCCATCTGCTTCTATTCATTAGATCATTCTGAGCCATAAAAACCTGTTGATGAGTGGTAACCAATGATATTTTCTTTAGACAGCGGAGATAATACAATAACCATGTCATAAAACAGTTACCCCCATCACAGCGATTGTTCCTTGATACACTGAAGGGTTGTATTCCATCCACTGAACAGAATTTTAGCCTGGAACAACTCGCAGGCACCTGCTCTGACTGAAAGGTAGTATTGCAATAATTATTGCTGCTTGAACTGCAAGTAGACTCTTGTACTTTCTTTAACCTGGTGACCATAGTTAGGGGACATGCTTCAGCAAGGCACAAATACATTAGTATTCTCATCTATTACTAGGACACTTAGGTCATAGCAGTGGGTTCAGTATGTGCTTCCTGCTAAAAGGTAATGATGTATGAAAAAAATGGGGAGGAAGGAAGGAAGGAAGGAGGGAAGGAAGGAAGGAAGGAGGGAAGGAAGGAAGGAAGGAAGGAAGGAAGGAAGGAAGGAAGGAAGGAAGGGAAAAAGAAAGAAAGGAAGGAAGGAAGGAAGGAAGGGAAAAAGAAAGAAAGAAAGGGAAGGAGGGAAGAAATGTATCTCAAGCTACATTATTAGTATATATTATTTTTATTATAATATATTACTATATTGAAAACAATAGAGTACATCAGGAAAAAACTAATTGCCCATTTTAAATTGGGATTCAAGGAGGCAGCTCACAGAATAGCCCTGAACCACAAATGGAAACAGGGCTGGGGTGCCTAACAAGTCTTGGGTTCAATTCCCAGTCCAAAAAAAGAAAAGTCAAAAAAAAATACACAGTGTGTTCACACACAGTGAGACCAAAAGAGGAATTCTCAGGAAAGGAACCAAAGTCACAAGGAGCATGTGCTCTATCATATAAGGTAGTGTTTATCAAATGAACTCCAGGTAGTGGAAACAAGAGGGTTTCCCTTATTGTTGTTTTTGTTTCTTCTGTTCTTTTTAATTGATTGTTTATCTGTCTTTGGGTGGATAATGGGAACTATATAAATGGATGGTGAAAGGGTGAACAACAACAACAACAAAAATACAAATAGAAGCAGTGAATATCCAAGTGGCTGCCTAGAAGTTATTTCTTTGTAGGCCGGGAGTTGGCCTAGTAAAGTGTTTGCCTAGCATGCACAAAGATTTGGGTTCAATTCCTTAGTATCATACATAGAAAAAGTGGAATTGGTGCTGTGGCTCAAGTGGCAGAGCTCTAGCCTTGAGAAAGCCCTGAGTTCAAGCTCTAAGATTGGCAAAAACATAAAAATTTCTTTCTAGGTGAGCTCACATTGGACCACCTCTTTCAAAGCTGAGAAGCATTACTGAGAAACTCATTACCACCCCATGTAGCTTTCTGGCCTTGGAGTGACTTATAGCTGTTTGAAAAATCAAGAGCCCACTTTCCTATCAAACATCTGTACTTTTTTATATAACTTCTACAAGATAATAGCATTAAAAATGTACAGAATTTTCAACTTGCAAACAGCAAAACACTACTAGTAGAAACACATACAATACATGAAAAGGTAACAAGTAGGACAATTCAGGAAAATGAATATAATTATATTATTCAGTGTTATTTGGAAATGGTAAAATATACAAGACATATCTCCAATTAAAAAAAGGTAACATTTCAGGCCTGGCTCTGGTGGCTCATGCCTATAATCCTAATTACAAAGGAGGATGAGATCCATGGATTGCAGTTCAAAACCAACCTGGGCAGAAAAGTCCCCATCAGGGACCCAGACATGTGAAAGGGTATCAATGTATGGGAATTAATGCACCATCTATCTGGCAAATATCATGTAACTCTTCTATTAATTATAATAATAAATATACAAAAAAAAGTCCCCGTGAGACTCTTATATCCAATTAACCACTCAAAAACTAAAAATGGAGCTGTGGCCCAAAGTGGTAGAGCTCTAGCCAAGGAGCTTACAGATAGTGCCCAAGTCCTGACTAAGTTCAAGCCCCAGGGCCACCACCAACAACAACAACAAAAAAATTAACCTTTTAAAATTGGCATGGGGGTACATGCTTGTAATTCCTAATTATCCAAGAGGCAGAGTTCAAAAGAACTCTGATTCAAGACAGGAAAGTCCCTAAGACCCATATGTCTAATTGAACACCAAAAAGCCAGAAGTGGAGATATGGCTCAAGTGGTAGAGCAACAATCTTGAGCGTCATAGCTTAGAGCAGTACCTAGGCCCTGAGTGTAAGCCCTCAGAACAGCTCATGTGTATGTGCATGAGTAAACACACACACACACACACACACACACGCACACGCACACAAATATAATAAGTTCAACAAAAATTTAGGCTCAGTATGTCTCAGGATGAGCTCATTTTAGTTCAGAAATAGATTGTTCCTAAAAATGTAAACCTGGTAAATATAAACTTTTCTAATGCAATTGGTCAAAAGATGGTTATGAAGACTTTGTAATACATATCATACTACTTAAGATATAGGTGTTTCCTGGTCCTCTGACAAAATAAAAATGCAAGCCACATGCCAGGAAGAAATCAACAGTTTATCAGAAGGTAATGAGATCACACACACACATTGTTTAAAGATCAAGGTTTATGTGAACCCTATCAAAGTAGGTGCACTAAAGTTGAGTATTGAGAGCATGAAGAGAAAACAAGGAATGAACTCAAGTTGAATTTATCATTTTTGTTAGAAATATTTACATGACAGTGAAACTCACTGTGTATAGCTAATGTATACTAATAAAATACAAAAAGACTGAAACATTGTCATAAAAATATTTTAAAAATAGTTTGCAAAGAAGTGTGCCTACTTCTTTATTCCTGTGTCTAAATCATTCCTGGAGTCATAATGTTTCCATGAATCTTAGAATATTGTCCAAATCCCTAATCCTTTGAAAGACTTTCAAGACACTCTCGTGAAACCCATTAAAGATTCCTGGCTGGTATTTGGTATTTGGGCTTTAGCTCGTAAAATGTATTCAATATATAAAAAATTAGATGGGTCCAAATCAATTAAGGCTATCATTCTATTAAAAAAAAATTGGGTATTCTGGGTTTTAACTCAGGGCATTATGTTTGCTAGGCATGCAATTAACTCTACACACACACACACACACACACACTTTTGCCCAGGGCTGATCTCTGTCTGAAATTCTCCTACCTATGACTTATAGTAGAGATGGTGTCACAAGTGTGTGTCACCATACATAATTGGTTTGTTTGACATGGAACCTCCCCAACTTTTAGTTCAGACGGCCTCAAAATGTGATCCTTCCAATCTCTGTCTCTCTAAGACCTGGAATTATAAAGACTAAGCCACTGTACCCAGCTTCATTACCTTTTTGTAAGAACTGTAGGTATGACTGGAAATGTGGAGATGTGGCTCAAGTGTTTAGAGCAATTACAAAGCTCTGAGTTCAAAGTCTTAGTACCACCAAGAAAACAAAAAGACTGCTATTGTGTTTCAAAAAGTTGGCTGAGAACCTAGGCACCGTTCTTAAGCATTTTTGCTCAAGATTAATACTCTACCACTTGAGCCACGGAACCAATTCTGGTTCTTTGGTGAGTAAATAAAGAGAAGAGTCTTTAGAATTTTGATGACTAACCCCAAAATGACTTGTTTTTTTTTTCCTTTATATTGAATTAATCACTAGTGATTTTTTATTCTTGCCCATTCTATTTTTTTCTGAGTTATAATAAAACACCAGTGTTGATAAAAAAAAAAAAAAGTTGACTGAGGGATGGCTCAGGTTGTAGAGAGCCAGCCAATGAAAGAAAATATCAAATGCTGAATTTTAGTCTAGCTCTCAGACAAAATTAAAAAAAAAAAAGCTGAGAGTTGGGTGCCAATGGCTCTAAGGTGAAATCTTAGCTATTCAGAAGTCTGAGACTGAGGATTTCAGATTGAATCTAGCCTGTATAAGAAAGCCTGTGACTCTTTTCTCCACTTGACCACATAAAACAAAACAAAACAACAGCAACAACAACAAAAACAGACATGGACCTTTAACTTAAGTGGCATTTTGAAGAAAAATATTAAGAGATAGTATCCAGCTACTGATATTGAGCCCTAGTACTGGCACACACATACATCCCCCTCCACACACACACACACACACACACACACACACACACACACACACACACACTCAAGTACACAGACATACAGGTTGACTTATACTCAATAAATCAACTTTAAGTTCATGTATAGAATTTATATCTCTCTTCGTCTTTATAGTATGCATCTATGCTTAGCACTTTCTTTCTCTCACTCAAACATGTGTCACCTGCCTTGCTTTCCTTTGGGCTTTTCTTGACCTGTGTACATATCATGCCACAGTTTCTGTTTCCTCATCTTTCAGAAACTTCCTCCTTTTTTGAAACTTTATGAAGGAAATGTCAATGATTTTACTGGAATGACCTCACTCAATACAGAATCTAATTACTCAAACCTCTTTTTTCCTCCTACAATTTTTCCCTCTTGGGCCCCTCTTGGAAAGTACTGTGGAAATATCAGTACTCATATAGGTGCCTCACTTGATATTGTGCAATAGGGATGACCATATTCTTATGATACAAAGATGAAGTCTATAATTTTGTGAAAGAAACACGAATTCTCAAACTTGGAGCTTAAATTATGACTTCAAATCCTTGTTGCCTCTTGAAGAATAAACTTATATATCTGCTCAAACAAGCAGGTAGTTGTAGGTAACCTTTTTTAAACAAAATAGATACAAAAAATTTAAGTAGTCTATTAATTTGAGTAAAATGGCATAGAAAGTAATGGTATTCATAGACAAAATCTTTGTCTTTAAAATTTGAAGTCATTAGAATCACTTGAAAGTAGAAATGTCAGATCTCAGCCTCCAGAGGACCTAGTATTACAGGCTTGAGCCACCAACACCTCGTCCAGTGCTTTTCTTTGTGCATGTGTATGTATGCAGCTGTGTCTGTGCCTGCATGTCTGTTGAGATTGTCTGACCATGTGTAGCACAGACTATCCTTGGACTTGGATTCCTCCTGCCTTTGCTTCTCTTGAGCTGGGATTCTGAGCTGTTGGTTTAAACCACAGCCCCATCCAATGAGTCCTTAAGTTTATCTGTAAGTGTGGCATAGGAATCAAGGATCATTCAGTGGAAACATTCCCACGCTTCTTTATGTTCTTCTCAGTGTTTACTCTCACCTCTGGCCTTTGTGCACACTGTTCTGTGTTGAACACCCTTCCTGCTCAGTTTGTCTAACATTTACATACCCAGAGTTCAATGACTGGGCTTTGTGCACCGAATCTGGAATCTGACATCCTTGAAACATCTTCAGAACCTGGATCAAAGTAAGCTTTATCACAGTGAAAGCTTGCATATTGGCTTTAAAACTTGATTTCCTTATTGTATTTTAGGTGTAGTGGATTAAATAGAGCATTACTATTTATTGCAAGAGACAAACTCCTCCATCTGAGTAATTTAAATCCAGTGAGGGTTCATGTCTTTCTCCCAAGAATCCCAAAACAGACATTCCTCATTGTCAGGTGGCTTCAATCCAAGCATGAGTCAGGGTCCCAGTTTTCATACTTGTTCGTTTTGAAAAAAAAGAGAACAGATGTCTTAATGAGGTAAGTTTACTCAGAGTCTAAACTCTACAAGCCTCAGGCACACGGCCACTTAACAAGAATAGCTGAAAGTGGGTCTGGCTGTGCACCCAGAGTAATGGCTGATGAAGAGCTGTCCAGTGTCTACTAGAGCTGAGGTTGGGGTTCTCTGTCACCAAAGCCTGATATGCAGCTGACCTACAATTGTCAAAGGGCTGAATGAATGGAAAGCCACAGACCTTAGCATTCTCAGCACTTAGACTATGAGAATGTTCCCTACATTAGACACAAGAGGCTCCATTGGAATCTAGAGATTCTTTCTTTTTTCTTATTGATTGAATGATTAATTGACTGATTTTGTTGGTACTGGGGATTGGGTGCTGCCCCACACCGTAAAAAATGATTATGTAATTAGAGATTATGTCTTTATGAAAAGCTTATAAGTTCAAAATTGCTTTTCATAGAATATAAAAAGAATAATTACTGTGTAGAGGTGGAAGACTAGGTAAGAGGCATGTAAGAATTAACCAAGTTCTAAACTGGTGTTATAGCTTTAAGGTAGACATAAGAACACAGCTGAGTAACAAGTGTCAAGCTTGGGGCTCCCACAGAGCTTCCATAGACCATAATAGACCCTAGTACCTGCTTGGAGAAGATCCACTTTTTTTTTTTTTCTAGTCCTTGGGCATGAACTCAGGGTCTGAAAACTGGCCTTCGGCTTTCCTCAAGGCTAGCTCTCTAGCACTTGAGCCACAGCACCACTTCCAGCTTTTTCTGTGTATGTGTTGCTGAGGAATTGAACTCAGGTCTTCCTGCATGTGAGGCAAGCACTCTACCGATAGGCCAAACTACCAGCCCATTTTTCCTAATCTACATCAAGATCTCAAAAGTGCAGGGAAAACAATTGTAAATGTGTTTTCATGTAGTTTGTCTCTCAAATAATGAATATAATAAAATCTGGGATAAATAAAAAAAATAGGATAAAGGGGAAAAAGTTACTTGTATTTTTAAATATTATCAAAGTCTAATGAACTATTTCAAATATTATACTTACTCTTCATTCATCTATTGTTGTTTAAGGATTTTGTGTGTGTGTATGTGTGTTCGCACATGCTCACGTGCACGTGTGAGCACACATGCATGCGTGTGTGTAATTCTTCAAGAACTGGGATTTAAGCTCCTGGACTTATACTTGGTAGAGCTGGTACTCTATCACATGAACCACACAGCAGCAGCGTGAACTTTTATGGTTTGTTTTTTCTCCTCCTTCTCCTTCTTCTTCTCCTTCTCCTTCTCCTTCTCCTTCTCCTTTTCCTTCTCCTTCTCCTTTTCCTTCCCCTTCCCCTTCTGGTTCCTCCTCCTCCTCCTCCTCTACTTCTTCCTGTTGTTTTTGTTGTTGTTGTTGTTGTTGTTCTTCTTCTTCTTCTTCTTCTTTTTCTTCTTCTTCTTTTTCTTCTTCTTCTTTTTCTTCTTTGTCCTCTGCTGTTGCCTTTTTTTTTTTTTAAGATGGCCATGAGACATTTCTATCTGTTTCATCCAGATTTCAGGCTCCAAACTAGCTAGCCATCTGTAGCTGCCTATAACTGGGATTTTTAACCAGAAACAGTACTTATAATAACTAGAATTTTAAATTTATTTGAACATAAAATTTGCTAAGTAAGAATCTGATAAATATAAGTAACAACTTTGAAAATGCCAGACAAGAAGACATTTATTTATTTGTTTTTGCCAGTCTTCGAACTTGAACTCAAGACCTGAGCACTGTCCTTGAGCTTTTTCAAGGCTAACACTACAATTTGGGCCTCAGCATCACTTCTGGCTTTTTCTGTGTATGTGATACCGAGGAATGGACCCCAGGGCTTTGTGCATGCTAGGTAAGGACTTTACCACCAGGCCACACCCATGGCCCTTTATTTATTTGTTTTTTGTTTATTTATTTGTTTATTGCCAGACCTGGGCTTGAGCTCAGAGCCTGGGGGTTGTCCTTGAGCCTCTTGTGCTCAAGGGTATTGCTTTACTGTTTGAGACAGGTAACCTTACTACTTGAGCCATAGCACCACTTCCAGCTTTTCTGAGTTTATTGGAGATAAGAATCTCACTCACTTTCCTGCCCAAGGGCTAGCTTCAAACCCTGATCCTCTGATCTCTGCCCCCAAAATAGCTGAAGCTGCACAGATGAGCCACCAACACTCAGCTAGAACCATTTTTTCCTTTGTAACAAACATATACATAAAGTGATTTCTAGCAATTAAAATGAGTACTGTAGTAAAAATCTGATTTCCTGGGGCCAGGAATTTGGCCTAATGGTAGAGTACTTGCCTAGCATGCATGAAGACCCGGTTTCAATTCCTCTGTACCACATACATAGAAAAAAGTCAAAAATGGTGCTGAGGCTCAAGTGGTAGAGAGCTCTAGCCTTGAGAAAGTCCAAGGAGAGTGCTCAGGCCCTGAGCTCAAGCCCAAGACTGGCAAAAGAAAAAAAAACAAAACACTTGATTTCCCATAAATATCATGGTCATTAGAGAGCCTCCACAAATGCTACTTGGAGAAAATAAAGTATTTTCTCTTCTGAACATGTTTTGTCCCCCGCCCCCAGCACCTTATAGAATTGTAGAATTCATGGCTTTGAAGCAATTATAGAAGTTATTTAGTCTTATGATTTTCTGTGTGCTCAGCAAAATGCTAGAAGTCTTGGCTGTCCTCAGCCATTTCTTACTGTATTGTAGAAACTGAAATGTTGATCTCATGCACGTGGTCAGATGTGGTCAGTAGAGACTTGGAAAAGCAAATAAGAGAGAGAGAGAGAGAGAGAGAGAGAGAGAGAGAGAGAGAGAGAGAGAGAGAGAGAGAGAGAGAGAAGAGAGGGTGGGTGGGAGAGATTAAGAGAACAAACTTAGGTGAGAGGCACAAAATCTCAGATAGGAAGAAGTAGCTCTGGTTTTCTGTAGAGAAAAGGGATCCTGTGTATAGCCAGCATCACTTGGCCACATGGTAGATAGTGAATTAGGTTTAGCTGGCGCCATCTTGTCTTCATGGTGGAGGAAGGGGAAGTCTCACCTCCCAGGTGATGGATGTTCCTGAATTCCTAGAGGCAGGGACGGGGACTTGGATGATAGAGTATTGGACCTGTCAGTCCAATGCCTTGAATTTGGGAGACTCTCAAGTTTCCAGTGACTTTGTACCATGATCTGATCTGACCCTATTTTAGGGTTAGACCAGCACAGGTGCCATTATGACAGGCCTCACAGGCTGTGTACTGTCTCCTGGATTTCTTCCAGTCAACATGGCATTGCACTTAAGCTTTTTGTTTGGGTTGATGTGGGCTGTTGGTATTGTTTCTTGCTCTTTCTTTCCTCTCTGGCTGCTTCTCCAGGCTCGGTTGTCTGAGTATTAAGTGTATTCACAAGGTTTTAGGTCTTTGTGACAGGACATCACCTGTGGAGGCCAGCTTTCTAATACAGATTGCCAATTCAACCTCTCAAAATATGGCTTCTCTGTATCTCACTGACTGTATCTACCTTATAACAATAGTATAGTCAGGTAACTATTGAATAAAAACAGAAAAGGATGAAGCAATAATAAAAATAATAATAAATTGAGCATAAAAGAGTAGAAAACCATCAACACATAAAAATGATTAGTTTTTGAAAGACTCACAATGCTTATTTTCCTTACTGAAGTTCCTGTAGCTAGCACAGTCAAGAGCAAGATTTTTTTCCTGTCAGTTCATATTAAGGCATGTTTCTGCACTGCTCATGCAAATGCAAAATGCTCTAAGACAAACATGTTACCTGACCCACACCTGTAATCCTAGTTACAAAGGAGGCTGAGATCTGATTATTAATGTCCTAAGCAAGATCTGGCTAGAAAGACTGTGAGACTGTTATCTAAAGTCACCAAAAAGATAGAAGTGGAGCTGTGGCTCAAGTGGTAGAACCTCAGACTTGAGGAAAATTGCTCAGGGACAGTGCCCAGGCCCTGAGTTTAAACCCAATGACTGGCACAGAAAAAGAAAGAAAGAAGTGAAATGAAAAGAAAGGGAAAAGAGAAAGGAAAGGAGAATGAGAAAAAAAGAAAGATAGGGTGTTGACTTTGATCAGTGAGTTTGCACTGACTAGTCAGTCTGTAAAAATAACTCAAGCCTATCCTGGAACATTTTTATTCCAGCTCTTTCCAAAAAGAAAAAAAAAATTGTGAGGCAAATATGGGACTCTTATGTTTAACCTATGCTATCATTAGTCAATTCAAAAGGAAAATTGGACCTTTATTGCTCATTTGCAATTCATTGCCTCTTAGTTCTAGGAAGAACCTCTGATTTTTTTTTTTAATCTGGGCTTGGCAACTGGAGCTGATGGAATGGAGAACTATTTCACCAAGGAAAACATTACATTGAGTTAAACTTTAAAAGGAGCAATAAATATTTTTATTTGTTGCATATAAATATTATCAAGGCCAGGAGTTTGTCCTAGTGGTAGAGTGCTTGCCTAGCATGCACAAAGACCCAGTTTCAATTTCTAATACCACAAACATAGATAAAAGCCAGAAGTGGTGCTGAGGCTCAAGTGGTAGAGGTTTAGCCTTGAGAAAGCCCAAGGACAGTGCTCAGGCTCTCAGTTCAAGCCAGGACTGGCAAAATAAATAAATGAACAAACAAACAAACAAACAAACAAAATATTGTCAAGATAGTTTCAGCTGCTTTTAAAATTCAATGTGCTTCATGCAGAAAACTAAAGTTGGATCCTTCTTTGTCACCCTGTACTAGAATTAACTCCAAATGGATCAAAGACC